>NC_091250.1:84729640-85032670 GCF_042477335.2 Ovis canadensis
TGTCCCATGGTAGCAGAGACTACGTTTAACCTACTTAATCCTGCAAGTACAGTACTAAGTGACTAGCACAGGGCAGGCCCAGTCCTGCTGGGTGGGTAAATGGATGGATGGATGAATAAGTGGCTGGATGGATGGTTTGATGGATGCGTGGATGGGAACGGTCAGGGGTGTGTGAATTGCTTCCATATCCATGATCATTTGGACATGGGTCCACACATTGGTGTGTGCACTCTCCAGATCTATTGTTCAGTGAGGTTACCTAAGTGGTACCCACAACCACTTCCCCGTTCTCCCTGCCCTTTTATAAACACACATCCTAGGAACTCCTTCCTATGGATACAGAATGTTACTAATATTGACCCTTGGAACCAAACTCTTACTTCACATGCTAGCATTTTCCACTGGTAACATGAATTTTTGTGCAACCTTAACAGATTTCAGAGTTCTCTATGTTAAATGCAGATCTCTGTACAATAAAAGGACATAGACATCATGGGGAATGTTTCATGAGATGATGATGACAGACACTCAAATCTCAATTAGACAGTGTAAATCAAACCTTTACATGAGCATGTCCTTCAGCCCTGCAATCTGTTCCACGTCTATACTCACACAGGTAGAAAAGATACAGAGCCTGTATCCAGGCCCCAAATGATCCAGGCCTGGCTTAAAACAAGATGGAAGTTTGTTTCTCTCTTTCACGTAAGTGTTCACAGGGAGGAAGCGGTGCAGGTCTGAAACAGCAGCTCTGCAGGGCCAGGGACACAGGCTCCTTTTAACCTGTTGCTTTGTCATCCTCAAGAGTCTATCTTAGGAACCAACGTGGCCACTCCAGCCCCCTATCATCGAACGTGTGCGAGGGGCAAACAGACAAGAAGGAGAGAGATTTCTCCTTCCCTTCCAAAAAAGTCCCTGAGAGTCACACACATCGCTTTTTCTCATGCTCTTGAGGGCCAGAACATCTCCCAGCCACGCGGCCACACCTAGCTGCCAGGGGAACTTGGCAAACGTGCTCCTGAGCAGCGATGAGCCACCAAAATTAGAAATGGAAAAAGGATACTGAAATAACAGTCAGCATGCAATGGTCCTCCCTGGCAAGGTTTTAACTGAAAAAAGTGAGAAATAATTTAGCGTTAGTCATTCAGTCGTGTCCGACTATTTGTGACTCCATGGACTGTAGCCTGCCAGGCTCCTCTGTCTAGGGAATTCTTCAAGAAAGAATACTGGAGTAGGTAGCCATTTCCTTCTCCAAGAAATAATTTCACTGGTTAAATAATTACAGTAATAAATAAGACAGAACCTACTCCACAGGTATGGCTGTGAAAATTTGTCCGAGATACAACAATAAGTAAAAACATGTGACTGAGCCAATGTGTGTACAGAACAATTACTGGAAATGTCCTCCATCCAAGCAGCAGACACTGAGCCCTCTTGGTCCACAGCACAACTATATACCTGAGGGACACAAAGGGACAGAGCGGCCAAAGCCTGCCTTCAACATCTATGCTTTAATGGAAATTCCAGAAAGAATACTTGAGAAATTATTAACACTTGTCACCAGTGTCTGGATCATCAAAAAAGCAACAGAGTTCCAGAAAAACATCTATTTCTGCTTTATGGACTATACCAAAGCCTTTGACTGTGTGGATCACAATCAACTGTGGAAAATTCTGAAAGAGATGGGAATACCAGACCACCTGACCTGCCTCTTGAGAAACCTGTATGCAGGTCAGGAAGCAACAGTTATGGACATTCAACAACAGACTGGTTCCAAATAGGAAAAGAAGTACGTCAAGGCTGTATATTGTCACCGCGCTTATTTAACTTATATGCAGACTACATCATGAGAAACACTGGGCTAGAAGAAGCACAAGCTGGAATGATTGCCAAGAGAAATAACAATAACCTCAGATATACAGATGACACCACCCTTATGGCAGAAAGTGAAGAGGAACTCAAAAGCCTCTTGATAAAAGTGAAAGAGGAGAGCGAAAAAGTTGGCCTCAAGCTCCACATTCACAAAACTAAGATCATGGCATCTGGTCCCATCACTTCATGGCAAATAGATGGGGAAACAGTGGGAAATAGTGTCAGACTTTATTTTGGGGGGCTCCAAAATCACTGCAGATGGCAATTGCAGCCATGAAATTAAAAGACGCTTACTCCTTGGAAGGAAAGTTATGACCAAACTAGATAGCATATTAAAAAGCAGAGACATTACTTTGCCAACAAAGGTCCATCTAGTCAAGGCTATGGTTTTTCCAGTGGTCATGTATGGATGTGAGAGTTGGACTGTGAAGAAAGCTGAGCGCCGAAGAATTGATGCTTTTCAACTGTGGTGTTGGAGAAGTCTCTTGAGAGTCCCTTGGACTGCAAGGAGATCCAACCAGTCCATCCTAAAGGAGATCAGTCCTGGGTGTTCATTGGAAGGACTGATGCTGAAGCTGAAACTCCAATACTTCAGCCACCTCATGCGAAGAGTTGATTCACTGGAAAAGACCCTGATGCTGGGAGGGACTGGGGCATGAGGAGAAGCGGATGACAGAGGATGAGATGGCTGGATGGCATCACAGACTCGATGGACATGAGTTTGGGGAAACTCCGGGAGTTGGTGATGGACGGGGAGGCCTGGTGTGCTGCGATTCATGGGGTCACAGAGTCAGACATGACTGAGAGACTGGACTGAACCAGTCTCTAGGAGAAGGGCTTGCAGATGACAAGCCCACCAAGGGGCTTTTTGTTTTTTCAACTGTTCCAATTTTTAACTATGAGCACATATTATCTTTGTCATGAAAAAAATGTAATGGAAGTTAGCAAACTAATATCCTGCAGACCAGTCATCGAAAGCCCACAGCACACACCTCACAGCTGTGTTTGGCCATTGCTCCCCCCAGTATGAACTTCCTTTTGATTTCGGGCATGTCCTCTCTCTTGGCCTTTGTTTTGGGTTAGAAGTGGGGCTGCTCATATTCAGCCTGCCTGTGGCTCAGGGTGGCAGAGGAAATCAAGCAAAACAAGGAACGTTATCAGCACTAAGTAAATGGCAAGATGCATTGTAAACCCAAGCCTGCCCTTTGATCAGTGGCACCCAGCGTAATGACACAAAAGGCAAACGGGCCACTGAGAATAACTGACCAGATACTGAACGAAAAACTGATCCACAGCAGTAAATCACAGGGTCTGCGGGTATAAGACAGAGTTTTCATTTACATCAGTAAGAAACGTGGTAACCTTTGAGAACAATGCACCGCAGTTTATTAAAAATAGAATCTGGGCTGGGACAAGTTCCAACAAGAAGACTGTAATGCTAGCTCTTCACAGCATGTCTGAAGGCAGTTGTGTGGCTGCCAAGGGGTGCGACAAAAACACAGAAGCAACAACAACAACTCGGGAAGAATGAATCATAAACGTATGAGATGTATAAAGAAAAACAGTTCTTCTAAAGCAATTTTAAAAGCAGCTTATAGGAAAACAAGTTAGAATGCCTTCCCTCAGGGAAGAGGGGATGAAGGCAGATTCTTGCCCAGGAGGATGTAATCAGAACAATGGCACTGCAAGATGTAGAAAAGTCCATGAAGGATTTCCCTTGTTGGTCCAGTGGCTAAGATTCTGCACTCCCAATGCAGGGGGCCCAGGTTCCATCCCTGGTCGGGAGAACCAGATCCCTCAAGCTGTAGCTAAGATCCCGCATGCCACAACGAAGACCAGAAGCAGCCAAATAAAACTTAAAAAAAAGAAAAAAAAGAACATTGTATATTATGCAGGGGCCTAAACCGGAAAAAGAAACCAGGAAGGGGCCTTGAAGATCAGCTAGACCATTATACAGATCAAAAAAACCAACACCTAAGATCATAAACATAAACCTACTTGCTCAAAATCACCCCAAGGCAGCCTACTCTTCTGCATCCTAAGGCATGCAGGATCTCTTTCAAGGTTGTACAAAGTATAGAAAGGCCCCAAATAACATGTAAGAATTCTAAGTACACAGAGAGTAAGTCGCTGATTATAAACCATGAATTAAAATACATGACAGGAGAGGTGAATGTTGTTGCTAAAACGACCTTTTAAAGTCGCCATTCAAAAAAGGGCTATTTTACTTAACAAGCGGTCCCTGGTGGCGCAGAGGTTAAAGCGTCTGCCTGCAATGTGGGAGACCTGGGTTCGATCCCTGGGTCGGGAAGATCCCCTGGAGAAGGAAATGGCAACCCACTCCAGTATTCTTGCCTGGACAATTCCATGGACGGAGGAGCATGGTGGGCTACAGTTCATGGGTCGCAAAGAGTCGGACACGACTGAGCAACTTCACTTCACTTACTTAACAAGCGTGTTTCGAAGTACAAAAGTATTTTGAGGACAAATTCTCAAAAGGACTAAAATTCCCAGACTTCTGATGACAAAAGGTCTTTCATAGAGCCTTAAGGAGAAAGTGAAGCCAAAATGAAATGTTTTGTTTTCTTCTGGAAGGAAGTTTTTGATGGAGCTTCTTCCCCCCACATATCAAAACTGACATAGATATTAAAATTTGGTGCTTACAAGGAAGGACTTAAAAATGAATAGCAATACTCCGATTAAAATTACAAATGAGAAATAAAAATAAATAAATAAAGTGATGCAACTCAAGATCTCAGGATGAGTCAGGAGCCAACTGCCAGAATTCAAGGATGGTTAAGGAGGGATTACAGTCACTGTCTTCCAAACATAATTAATAATAATAACAGATAACACAAAAAATAACAGTGTCCAGTCACTGCTCTGAGGACTTAAGGTATATTTTATTCATTTTAATCTTCACAATAACTCTATGAGGTGGATATCATTACTGTTTCCATTTTAAAGATAAGAAAATTGAGGTACAGAGGGAGTAAAAAACTTCATCCAATTTCACACAGATAATAAATACTGAAATTAGGTTTTAATTCACACCATCTGGCTCCAGAGTGTAGGCTCCCAAGCACTATACCACACTGACTCTCAAGGTCATAGGGTCCCCTCAGAGCCCTGGAACCGTAAGAATAAAAAACGGAGGAAAGAGAAGAGGTCACAGTTAACAGATCTAAACCCCTACCTCTGAGGCACCACTCCAAATATTCTAGAATGAGGAACACAGGTGTCCTTCTCTGTAAAATCACCACAGAATACTGCAAACAGTTTAAAGAATATATAAAATTGAGGTTGACAATCAGGAGAAACCTGAGATATAATCAAGAGATAATAATTTTTTTTTTCCAAAATAGTTTCAGGCTGTGAATTTTTATCCAGCCAAATATAACACTAAAAGAAAATATTACTGTTTAAAATAGGAGAAAGCAAAAACAAGATCAAAAAGTAGAAATCTAACAATGGAATAATGTGCATTCTTACTTCCCTAACATGGATAGATATTGACAATTAAAAAAAGAAAAGGAAGCCAGAGAGAAAGGACCCACCAGAAGTGTTCAGAATAAAATATGTTAATATATTAATACAACTCATCTCTCAGTACTGGGACTATCTGGGATGGGTAAGTGGGGAGAAATGGTGTGAATTATGTATCAGGGGAAAAACTGTCATTGTTTTTCTTAGCCAAAGAAAGTGGCAAAGCCTCTGTCGTGCCTCTATAGAGACAGAAATGCAGATTGCAATTCTGTGCCTCTTGGCTCAGAACTAGTGCAGCCACTTCTCTGGCCCCTCAATGCTGTCCCCTCTCCCCCAACTCCCACCACCTCCTCCTTAGCATTTGGCTTTAACATCACTTCTTCAAAGCTATCTTCTCTGACCCTTCCCTCTCACAGAATCCTGGGTCACTCTTCATGCAACTAATTACAATCTGTAATAATACATTTACTTGGGGCTGATGTCTTTAATATCTGTCTTCCCACTGGACCACAGATTTGGCAAATGACAGTCCCTGGGCCAGATGTGGCCCACTAACTGTTTTTGTAAATAAAGTTTTATTGGAACACAGCTGTGATCACTCATTTACTTATTGTAGCTATTTTCACAATATGACAGCAGAGTTGCGTAGCTGTGACAGAGACACATGGCCCATAAAGCCTAAAGGGCCCACAAGCCCTTTACCAACAGCCCTGCCAAGTCCTACACTGGACCATAAACTCTATGAGGACAGGACTGTGTCTGATTGGTCTACCAGGACCCTACAGAACACTTGACATGCAAAAGGCACTTACTAAAGCTGCTGACTGAATCAACTTGGTGGGTAATAAGCAGTATGTGCCGCTTGTGGTTCAGAGAATTTCACATCTCTGTACTGATCAACTCCACTGTCAACCAGCCAAAACCAGTCCACTTACTGTCCCCTTCCACTCCGCCAGTAACAGCAGAGCCAGGACTCAACCCCAGACCACTCAGCTCCAGAGCTTGAGCTTCTGACCACAAGGCAGGGAAAATGATCTACCCATTCAGACTCTGAGTAATTCCTTAGCTGCAGATGGAGGGTCTGGGCAGAGGGCCACGACTGGTTCTGACTGTGTCCTCCTTGGCTGCTGGCCCTCACACATCACCTAACCACCAGTGCACTGTACCCAGAGGCGTTCGGGTGCCATCCATCCTCCTCAGAGAACAGACACGTCACCTGGTCCCACAGAGCAATACCGACACTCTCCCCGCAGACGAGGCACTCACTCGGACTCACCACCTCCATTTCATCGGTAAGGTAAATGAAGTTAATGGAGGTTCAGTAAATTGCCAAGGTCAAGTGTTAGTATGAGGCGGAGGTCAGCTGCAAACCCACCATCTTATTTACCATCACAATGCCAACTCCCAGTTCAACAGCACTCCTGCACCTCCCTCCAGACTCCCACAAGGAAAAAGGCATTCACAAAAAGGCAGTGACGGGCATTTTCATTCTACACCAGGAGAGCATATCATTTCCATGCCTTTCTGGGGAGGGAGAAACAATGCTGGAAAAAACCTCAGTGTGACTTCACTTAATGACCGTAACACAGAGGCAAAAATGCCTGTAATTGAAGACAACGACCCTGGGATACATAATGATCCCATAATGATCCCAAGTCGTCATAGGAAGGACAGTAAAGAGCAGCAGGGAGATTCCCACCTGTGAAACAATTCTCCTCGTGGCTAGAGACAGCACAACAAAGTCCTCAGGCAGAGGCAAAACTTCAGCCCAAAAGGAGGAAACTGGGACTGGGTCTGTCTTCCAGCAGAACGGGAAAGAGAAAATATCTATCCAGTCCCTGAATTCAGTGAATTAGAAGCAAGAACCTCATTCTTTTCTTCGCTGTATTATTATTTTTAATTTATTTATTTTAATTGGAGGATAACTGCTTTACAATGTCGTACTGGTTTCTGCCATACATCAACACGAATCAGCCATAGGTATACATATGTCCCCTCCTTCTTGGACATCCTTCCCATCCTCCACCCCATCCCACCCCTCTAGGTTGTCACAGAGCATGGATCGAGGTCCCCAAGACATACAGCAAATTCCCACTGTTTTACATACGGTAAAGGGTATGTTTCCATGCCCCTCCCTCAGTCCATCCACCCTGTCCTTCCCCAGCTGTACCCACTAGCCTGTTCCCTGTCTGCATCTCTATCGCTGCCCTGCAATTAGGGTCATCAGTAGCTTTCCTGGATTCCTATATATGCATTAATATAAAATCTACGTTTTTCTCTTTCTGACTTACTTCACTCTGTAAAACAGGCTCTAGATTCACCCACCTGACTAAGACCAACTCAAATTCATCCCTTTTTACGGAGTAATATTCCACTGTATATATGTACAACTTATTCATCTGTCGATGGACATCTAGGTTGTTTCCATGTTCTGGCTGTTGTAAATATTGCTGCAATGAACAGTGGGGTACATGCGTCTTTCAGAACTGTGGAAGAACCTCATTCTAAATCCAAAGTTCTGCAAAGGCACCAAGTTGCCTCCTTGGCCATCAGGTGGCACAGGAATCCTGGTCAAAGAGGCCAACTCTGCAAATTTAATTAACAGGGTGACCTCAAGTACTTCCCTCACTCTCTCTAGCACAAGCTCAAGGTCATTAAAACCCACTACCCCCACCTGACAGCAGGGAATCCCTGCCCTTGGATCAGTATTGCCCTCTCAGAGATATTTTAGTCAAGTGCACTGGAAACACCCTGTAATGTACTCATTATGAAACATAAAATGTAAAATTCTGTGGACTCCTCCCCCATTCCCAGACAGTGTTGCAATGAGAGAAAGCAGAGGGAACAAGGAGGTCTTCCCAGCAGTATTACTCAAAGTGTTATTAACCCTCTGCCAGGAGCAAAGTTCAGAAACTGAAAACATGTATAATGAATGCACAGAGTAATTTCCTGTTGAGTTTAGTAACAACAACAACGACAAAAAAAAAACAACACAAAAACCCTAGAGTTGGTGTTTTATGTATCTTTGGGGCTTTTATTCCATTTTGCAATTAATTTTTTATTGTAGTTTACAAAAGTATCAGTCTGTGACAGATTGAAAATAAAAATAAAACTTGGTCCTTCCCTACAGACTTTGAAAATAATTGCCAACAGCAAAACAGCTGAGTGAAATTGAGCTTGTTTTCTGAAATGTGTGAATAGCTGCTCAAGCTCACTCTTAATATGAGAGATGCAAACTAAAAATATACTAAGACACCATTTTCCCCCTATTGGCAAAGATCAAAAGGCTTTTGGATCGCACCCTACTTTGGCAAGGCTGGGGCAGCAACAGTCGCACCCATTGATAGTAGAGGGCAATTTGGCAAAACTCAAAGTTACAAATGCAGACCTATTGCAAGGAAGTCAGCTGACAGATACACCCCCGTATACGCAAAATGATGTAGGGACAAAGTTGTTCCCTGCAGCCTTGTTTGTAAAAAAAAAAAAAAAAAAAGCATGGAAAACTACCTCCATGCCCATCAGTGGGGGCTGGTTAAGTGAATTCAATACGTTCGGGCAACTGAATACTCTGCAGCCATAAAAAGAGAATGAGGATGCTCTTCACATAGTGGCACAGACCCAAGTCCAAGATACAAAAAGCAAAGGGCAGGTCCAGACTGTTCAGTATATGCTACAAGCACTATTTGTGTTTTTAAAAACTAGGAGAGAAACAAAAACATACTTGCTTGTATATGCATAAGAAGACATCACTGAACCTAAGAGGAAGAAACGGCAAATACTGATGAATGCCACAGACAAGAATCGGAGGGTGGATATAATTGCAACACAGTATATCCTTTTGTACAATCTGAAATTTTTTTCTACCAGTAACTCATACCCCTTTTCAAAAACTTTATTTCAAAACTTTTAAAAAAGAAAGAAACTGAGCTTAGCCGCTTCACGTGTTTTTGTTAAGAATGTCTCACTGTACACCAGATGACACAAAAGGGTATGTTTGTTGGCTTATCAGATGACTGAAAATCGTTTACTGCATCATGCGCGCTTGTTACTAGGAAAGGGAAAACACAGCATCCTGACTGATGATTATAAAAGCATTGCCACACACCAGCAGCCCCATGTCTTCCAACATCTCAGTAGGAAATCACAGCTTCTTCCTCCTTTTGTCCACTCCATGCACGTCCCCTCCCCAGGCCTGCCTCTGACTGGAAGCCCCAGTGAGTTTACAAGTCTGCTCATCTCCTTCTTTAGCGCTACTCACCAGGAGGAATGGCTCTTAGCATCTTACAGACCGGGAGACCTAACTTACCTGACCAGCATCACAAAAGCTACAAAGTGGCAGGATCAGGATTGGAACTCGGGACCTTGGATCCCAAGTTCAGGGCTCTTTCCACTACATCCTGTGGACTCCTTTACTAGTGGGAAGGAGGGGGCACCAGAGGAAAACAGCAATAAAATAAAATGGCCAGGTTCTGGGCTAAGCACTGCACATAAATGATGCCACTTACACCCCACAATGCCCCAGGGAGGGAGGTGCTCTCATGACCCACATGCCGTGGATGAGAAGCACGTGGGTGAGAGGGTGGAGCATGGCGAGCTCTCACACCCAACCAACCAGATCGAATCCACACACTGACCTGTCTCCCGAGGAAGCTCACCAGCCCACAACCTGCAAACCAGTTTAACAGTGTTACTCCAAGAGCCAGTTATACGAACCATCATAAAGAACTTCTTCTCTGAGCCAATGTCTCCCAAACCACAGACCATGAATGCCCAAAGAAGGAGAAATAATCTTAGGTGGCATGAATACGAACATTTTTTTTAACTTTAGTAATTATACTTGATATGTATTTAAAAAGTATATAACTAGCTCATCAAACCCATTACTTCACAGATGTCTTAGCACAGAATGAGACTGAATTAAAAGAAGCTGAACAGATTTAAGGATAACTGCTAAATAAATAAGTTCAGGTGGTTCACAGATATAATGAAAACCATGAAGGAAAACAAACTGACATTTGAGAATCATGGGTCTAAGGAAGTGGATCCAATCTTAGGAATACTCCAGCACATAATACACACGGGTTCTGAATGTCACTTAATTTGTATTTATTTCATTTCCATCTGCCCTTCACCGTCCACACCACCCAGCCTCTCTCAGATGGACGAGGCAGGACCCATTACCAAAGCAACTGGAAACCTTCTATCAAGGTTTGACCCTGAATAGTTCTGATTATACGTCTAGTAGATCAATTAATATGAGATAATTATTTTGAGCGTGCCCTCTCTCACTTTAAGTATCTGACCTGGTGAACAAACTGGAGAGCCAACTGGGAGAGACCTGTGACCTCTCTCTAGCCCTTGTCACCCCAGAAACAGTGAGAAGGAACCCCACTTCCCCAGCAGCCACAGTCAGAACTGCACCATCTAGTGAATGTTGCCTCTGCTCTTGCCCAACCTCTTTGTCCAATCCTATTTTTCCCCAAATGCCCACTAAATGTAGATGGCAGGGCACAGTTAAAGGATCACACTGAGTCCTGCAATGCCAACAGCTCTGTGCTTCGATCAAACTAAAAAAAATGTTCAATTCACTAAAAAAGAATTATGAAAAGTAATATGTGTGAGGGCATCATGGTTCAGAATGCTTCCATAAGAGAAATATCCTTTGATTCTCTAAAAAAAAGCTGTGAGGAGGGTATTCCATCATGTCTTTTTGTGTTGTAAAGAGATGGGGAAACAGGCTCTGAGAGTCACCAAGCAGGATTTCAAACCCGAACTGCTCCACTTTGGAGTTGTATGGAAAAAAAATTGTTTTCATTTTCTTCCTAGGGTCTTAAGTGTGCTCCCCAAACCAAGATCATCTGGTCACGAGAGAGGGCCCCAGAAAGGCAAAATGTCAGCCTGCTCCTGACATACTGGATCAGAATCTGCATTTTAAACAAGCTCCCCAGGTAATTTCTGGGGACAAGACATTCTGAGGAGCACTGCTTTACTGCAAGGCAATCCTTCCATTCTCCCACACTGCATCTCTTCATTCACTTATCCAATACTTATTTTTTGTGCACCTACCACACTGCGCTGAATGCTGGGAAATCTGCAGTGAATAACATAAACACAGCTCCTGCCCTCATGGGTTGCCAGTCGAACACAGTGGTTTTTCAACCTTGGGTGCTCACCATAATCAAAGGTGGCACTTAACAAAAAGCAGATGCCTAAATCCCATCCCAGACCCACCTACATCTCTATACAGTCAAAAACGGAGGCTGAAACCCTAGATGCTGCTTATCAGAAAAGCTCCAACTCATGCACCTACCTTGGAGAATAAATTGACAGTTATCTAGGAAAGCTGCGGGCAAGCGTATCCTAAGAGCAGCGTTTCTACTTCCAGGACTATATCCTGGAGAAATGCAAGCATGTGTGCAAAGAAGACAGGAACAGGAACACTCACTGCAGCAATGCTTCCAGACAGAAATCTGGGAAACTATTCAACTGTCCCTAAAAAAGGGAATGAACAAGTAAACCATGGTTAAATAAAGCATACTGTTAAAGAGCCCTCAGGATGAATAAACAAATAGAAAGCTCAGTGGTGTCCAACTCTTTGAGGCCCCGTGGACTGCAGCGTTCCAGGTTCCTCTGTCTGTGGAATTTTCCAGGCAAGAATACTGGAGTGGGTTGCCACTTCCTACCACAGTGGATTTTTCCAACCCAGGGATCAAACTCGCATCTCCTGTGTCTCCTGTACGTGTTGGTATATTCTCAAATATAATTGTTGAGTGGAAAGAGATAGTTCCAAAAGGCTACATAATTTTATACACGCTCATATATGGATTCATAAACATGAAGCATAAAGACATGCATGGCAAACACACACCATCTTCAGGAAAATGGCTAATTCTAGGAGGAGGGGAGAGGAAAGAGAAAGCGGTGGTTAGAGGTTTTTTCTAAGGTACTTAGTAGATCTGAAAAAAGATCTTAACCAAATACAACTAAAGTTTAAGTCTGCTAAATCTGAAGGTTAGAATTTGGGTATCTAATTTACATTAAATTACATTTTTCCCCCCACACATTTTTGAGTGCTAATGTTTTGTGATTTAATTTCTTTAAAATTCTTTCAAATGCTTCACAGGGGATGTAATATATAGTCAGGGTTGGGAATCCCTGTTCTAAGAACATGAAGCAATACAACTCTGTTTAATATCAGGAAATACATCTATAGAATGGCAATGATCTATAGCTCTTGAAGTTAAATTACTTCCTTAAATAATTTCATATAGATTTAAAAAAAAAACTTTCACGTGGCAGATAGTTTCTACAAGCTATATATATATTTTCAGGAGGCAAAGGTAAGTATTACCTAAGGAAAGCAACATTTCTCAAACTGTGATCCTCAGTTCACCAGCAACACAAGGAAGAGGGAGTAAGGAGGAGAGGGAGTGTTTATTAAAATGCAGATTCCAGGTTTCCTGCCTTAGACCTACTTAATCAAAATCTCTGAGGGCAGAAACCCAGAGGCTGAATTTTTAATAAAAGAATGCACCCATGGGTGCAACTGTACACTGAAGAACCACTCAAGTATATTTTTTTAAGTTACTGTTGCTCAAATTTTTAAAAACATATGTGTCTCTATGTCACCATAAGGTGACATGCTTCATACTCTGAAAATTAAGGTGCAGGGAATGTTTTCTAAATGCTCGAGATCATAATTCCACAAGTATATGCAAGCAGATCCTGATGAAAACTGGTTTCCCGCACAGTGTATCTAACCCTGAAGGACAAAGAAACGTATTTCAGGAAGAACATAACTTCACATTGCCTTTCTAAATAAAAGAACTTCAAAAAGCAACTGGGTAAACAGGAAAGCTCCACAGGTCCAGCCTTGCTGCTGGCCCCGACCCCAGAGCCAGACTCAATTAAACAGAAATGGTTAGCAGAGTAAGAGATGCCAAATTTCCTCTCTTAGGACCATCTTCTTCATTCTATAGTCCTTTTGCTACCAGTTTTCCACATCTTGTTAACATCTCCTTGGTCTGAGTATCTTCCATTCCATCCTCATCTTTCTTGACTTTTCCTTCGGCCTCCTCCATGTTCCCCTTCATTTTCTATTTCCCTACGTGCGAACGAAACCAATACCACAGTCCTGACTTTCAAGCCCTGGAAAACCTCTCTGGAGCCCCTGGGTTAAAAACAATCCAGTACAGGGACTTCGCTGGAGATCCAGGGGTTAGGACTCGGCACTTCCACAACCAGAGGTCTGGGTTCACTCCCTGGTGAAGAAACTAAGATCCCACATATGCAGCAAAAAAAAAAAAAAACCAACCCACAGCACAGAGTGTGTGCATATTGGGGGAAGGGTAAATTAAGAGGTTGGGATTAACGTATATACACTGTTGTATAAAGAATAGACCACCAACAAGAACCTACTGCATACAGCACAGGGAACTATACTCAATATCTTATAATAACCTATAATGGAAAATAATCTAGAAAACAATATGTGTGTGTGTGCGCGTGCGCACGCCGAGTGCGTGCTCAGTTGCTCAGTCCTGTCTGACTCTTTGTAACCCCATGGACTGTAGCCTGCCGGCCTCCTTTGTCTATGGAATTTTCCTGGCAAAAATATGAAGTGGATTGCCATTTCCTCCTCCAGGAGATCTGCCCCACCCAGAGACTAAACCCGCATCTCATGCACCGGCAGTGGAAACTTTACCACTGAGCCATCTGGGAATCCCTACAAAAGAGAATAATGTGTGTGTGTGTGTGTGTATACACACATATGTATAACTGAAACTAACACAACACTGTAAATCAACTATATTTCAATAAGCAATTTTTGAAAATAAAATTTTAAAAAACAGCACAACACACAAATGAAAAGATGTTTGGCCTCATTAGGAAATTAGAAATTGCACATTTTAAACCACAATGATATAATTTCACGCCCATCAGACTGGCAAAACTTTAAGTCTAACAATTTTGAGTGTCTGCAAGCACACGAAGCAACTGAAACTCCCAAACCTGCCAGCTGGAACGTAAATTGGTACAAGTGCTTTGAAGAGAAATCAGGTCACGTATTCGAGTCAAAGATGCCCGCTTCCTTTGACCCACGATTTCCCTTCTAGGTACGTACAACACAGGGAAAAACTGAACAGATGCACAGGGACACAAGCTCCCAACGGTCATGGCACACAGACAAAATTCTAAAACTAGCCAAAAAATGAATAAATGTAACACATCTGTGTGATGGGATACTGTACAGTAGTTAAAAACAACCTAGATTGCATGCTTGCATTGATAAATCTCAAAATCATAACTTAAAAGCAACTTTGAAGTTGTTCAGTATTACAAAAGCATGTTTAAAACATGAGGAAGTAATACAATATCTAGTGTACGAACACCTACATATTCAGGAAAAGGTGTAGAAACACAGGATAAACACCAAATTCAGAACAGCGGTCACTGTCTGGTAGGAAGGGGATGGGGAAATGCTCACTCATATTTGTAAGTATTTTATTTCTTCACAGGGTGTAGACACTGAGTGGTCACTCTATGCGTTTCCATATTTTTCTGCATGCCTGAAATTTATCACCACCTAGAAAGACAGTCCCACGTCTGAGCTACCTGAAAGCATTTGCAGGTTCTGAGAGCTGAATCAGAACTTGATGGGAAGAAGGAAAGTTGGACCTATGAATGGAAAGCTGAAACAACCAATAGGGTTCCCTTCTCCCTCTTCAAACTATCCATGGCAAAAAATCATTCTCAGAATTGTGGTAAAATTCCATGTAGAGGACTTGTGACACCCCCAAAATTCTAAGCCGCAATCCCAGAACAGAAACATTCCAAACAGCCTTTAGTGTTGACATAGAATTTATCTGCCTGAAGACACTTTTTTCCTGGTTCATTTTTGGGTGGCCTTTTCTTTGAAAAGATCAGCAAGGCCTTTCAAACCCTTAAATGAGCATTGGGTTTCACCACAAATGAAGGTTTACTATAAGAAACTGCATTAAAATATTTAGGCCAGA
Organism: Ovis canadensis; assembly: GCF_042477335.2. Lineage (NCBI taxonomy): Eukaryota > Metazoa > Chordata > Mammalia > Artiodactyla > Bovidae > Ovis > Ovis canadensis. Next base: position 84,745,012 of record NC_091250.1, read on the forward strand.
AAAGTTAACTAGACTCAAAGTTAACTTTTACAACTCTTCCAGTTGGTTTGCTTTGGGCTGGCTCCGTGGGTAGGCCAGAGATAAAACCACCGAGAGATACCTTTCTGATGATACCAAAGAATTCAATACCATCACAAAACTTCAATTCATTAAAACTAACTAGATAGACTAGGCCCAGTGTAGGGTGAAAAAAGACATGTGAACTTTCTTGTTTAGAAAAATTTAGGGAGCTTTCTCTTAATTGCTCAAGAGAATAAAAACTTTCAGTTACTACCCAAACACGCCAAAATTCCACGTTACTGAAAAATAACTAGGTTTTATTGTTTGGGTGAACTGGAAAACACGAAGCTGATATCCAGAAGCGGGTATCACAATCTTCAGTGAAAGTGAAGTCACTCAGTCATGTCCGACTCTTTGCGACCCCATGGACTATAGCGTACCAGGCTCCTCCATCCATGGGATTTTCCAGGTAAGAATACTGGAGTGGGGTGCCATTGCCTTCTTCAGGAGAGCTTCCCGACCCAGGGATTGAACCTGGGTCTCCTGCATTATAGGCAGACACTTTACCGTCTGAGCCACCAGAGAAGATTTAATTCTAACAAAATACTGGCTTTCAGTTTTGTTTTCCCATATGATTCCAAGAAAAACAGAGAAGAATCTGTAGACCTAATTGTCAGGTCCTGACCCAACACAAACTCCTTCATGTTAGACATAAGAGGCCAGAAGAACAGAATGTTTTTTTAAACATTAACCCAGCCCACTTCAGGCTGCAATTTCTAAATCTGACGATTATCAGTGTAGATGCTCACACATGACCTTAACCTCTCCTAGCTGATTAATTAACTCAGAGTCTCCAATTATCTTTCAATGGGAAGGAGTAACAGAGGAAGAAACACAGTCATCTCTTCTCTCAAATTTTGAGTTTTACATATTATTTTTAATTTTTTTTAATGTTTTCAACTATTCTAAAAATGCCTGCCTCAAATAAGTAATTGACTTTCCAATATAAAATGATCTCTATAAATGTCCTCCAGCTTTATTACAAATGTCTAGTAATTTTATTTTCCCTTCACATCAAGGTGACTTCTATTTAAAAGAATTCAAATCTGGCACTCACAGTGGTGCCCGATAACATCCTGGGGTTGTTCAATGGATGCTGAAATGGTAATACCTGGTAAATTCAACATAGTTTCAAACAAAGTAGTTAAGAACTACTACTCACTAAGGAAGTTTCTGACAACCAAATGTATATACACATTAGTTCTACAAGTTGAGAAAGAAACTACGGTCCCAAGAAACACAACAATTTGTTCAATGGCACCATTAGACTGAAGCTTAGCTGGAGAGACACCCAATAGCATAGATTTCAGTTCTAAGCTCTTCTGACTACAATCATAGAAAATAAAAGAATCAAACTCGAATCAAATGCAAATTAAAGAAACATCCTGCTGTGATCACCAGTTTACTGTCCTGCTTCTGAGATTTTGCTCAATCTTGATCCATGTGGATAACCCACTGTATTGAGATAGTTTCATCTTTACCAATGTTATGCCCACAAGATAAGAAACCATTGAGCTCCTTGGGGACAGCGACTCACCTCGATCAATTACACACCTGCACATAATATGTGCCGACACTAACACAGAGATCCTCAACAGATGGCCATTTCCAGGCACAAAACGTAATCTATTTGACACACGGCATTTCTTTCACGGAATATTTTACAGCACTATTCACAAATGAAATTAAGATTTGATGATTTAGGCCAATCTGCATCCATACAAGTCACATTTCTAGAGGGCACATTTGGTTTCTACTAACAAATGCTTCCTCTTTAGAAAATTCCTCAGGCTTTTCAAACAGAAAATCTACCCCCAAAAAATCTTTCACTTACAAAAGTTAAACCCATTAGCCTGGCCAAAATCAGAAGACTATCAACAAGGGACATTTCCTCATGCTTGGTAGCAGCTAATACATTTAAAAAATTACAACATACCAGCCAAACAAGCTTTACTATCTCTGAAGCAGACACGCTGTGTAGCTAAGGTGACAAGCCCTCAGCAAGCTGATCAAGAATCACTATGGCAGGAATTCACACGAAGTGAAATTAAGACAAACGGGAACTCACATTAAACTGCCAATGGACAATAAAACCTCGGGGGTAGAAGACAAGTAGAGGGATGGGAGTATTTTCCACGACCCCTGTACCTAAAACTGGCACAAGAAGTGTGGGGAAAAGAGAAGGTGTTTATTTCTCAATCACACAAGGATTTGCAACAAGGTTTTTCCTGCTCTGCTGCGTCCTTTCTTGTCTGCTGGATGAAACAAATCCAGACTCAGTACTAGGTCCTGGTTTGCACAAGCCTTACCTAGAAGGATGTATCTTCTATCACTGTTTCTGTGACACACATCAGCCTGTTTAAAATATGCCAGATGACCTGCTTTTAAAAAAAAAAAAAGACGCAACTGTCAACTGTCACTTCTTACTACAACTCCATTTGGTCCCAATGGAGTTTGGGACTGGGAAGGATCAGTTAGAGCCCCCCAGAGAGAAAAGAAGTGGTGAGGAGAGACCCACAGAAGACCTACCTGGAAACAATTCATCATTGAGTGAAGAATCTTAAGCGAGGTCCAATGAAACTGTATGTCTGAACAAGTGAAAAGACAGCAGTCTCATCACCCAGCCTCCTCTGTGGGAAGCAAGACTGGGAGGGACCAGGGCACCAGAGCAGCCTATTATAAGGGGGCGGGATTAAGGACTCCCACCCCAGTCTCCCTGTATGGGCTTGGTTTGCATAAACAAACATTTATCTTAGCATTTATCTTAGCAGCTGCTTACATCAGGTCCAAGAAGACACTGTCCTTTAAACAACTGAAGATGACATAATAATGAGAAAGATGAAGCTGATCATCAACACCTGATACTCAGTAAGTACTTGCTACCTAGTAGGCTCAGTAACTCCTTTAATACAACAGTCGCATGAGGAGGAACCATTATCATCCCCTTCTTGTAGATTAGGAAAGTAGGAGAGCAACTGGTTCTGGGACAAAAAACTAGCATATGTTCGAACCAAAACCCTGAACCCAGGAAGTCTGACTTTAGAGCCCAGACTCTTTATGTCCCTTACTCTAGGCACAGGGTCTATATCAGAATGTACAACTCCCGAGTTGTGAATTATTGGTTCCTCATCTCACTTGGGTGATGATCCTAAGTTTGGTGCCTTTTTAAGGACTTCACATGAGATGTCAATTCTCCACAGCCCACTCCTCTCGTCTGCCCTGCAGCTTGCCTCTCTAGCTGAGTTTTGTTGGAAACAGGTTGTGACATTATGCTCAGGTGTGCCAAGAAGCCCCAGCTGCACTGAGGGCAGAAAAGGAAAAAAGCTGGAGGCTGGCTTCATCTTGGCACACGCTAGCTCTCAAGTTTCCAGCCTGCTTCAGTACAGAGGTGTCACCACAAACAAGCAGGGCAGGAACACCACCACCGACGGCTCCACTGCCCTGTAAACCCAAAGCCACCAGAGCAGGCACGAAAGAGTGTTAGAGTTGCTCTGGTTTCACAGTTCCCCTCAGGAGCTGGTCTTAGCAGACAGAGAAACCGGGAAGAGAGGCATCACCTTTTCACTGCACCAAGCAACATTAATGCCATTCGACAGGAGGGAGCAGGGGGCCTGTCTCCGCATGGAGAAGAGAGGAAATGGAAACCGGCCAGGAGCCACCCACCACGTCTAACTGGTCCTGAGCCAGTATTTTTGCAGCTGTCACCCCGAGAAGGCCCAGCTTTTGCTCTGCCCACCACAGCAGTAGCCACGTCCAACAGCGCTGAAAACTGAAGCCAGCGCCAGTGGGTCTTGATTCCATCCCTGAGTAACACATGGCTCCTTAATGCTCCTTTCCCATGTGTTAATCTTGCAGGAGAATATGGGACAGAAGATTTGAAAAGCTGGGTGATGGGGGAAGGGCAGCCAGATCACCTTACTCCCAGGCTTTTCAATCAAGCCTCCTCAGATTCCCTTTAGCGGCCTGTGTTACTAGCTTGAGAGGTTTCCCCAAACTGGTATTAAAAGAGCATGTGTTCCATCCAGCTGGAGGAAGGGGAGACAGGATGGGGGCGGGGTGGGGGGTTGGTCCTTGGACGGCCAAGGCAAAGCACACACCCTCTCATCGTGCACAGGAAGGCAGTGCCTCACTCCAGGGGGCAAGCCTTGGTCCCCAAGGCTCTGACAAGTGGAAGTACCAGCAGGAGGCACCCTTGAGACCCAAGGGCTGGAGGTTGTTCCTGCAGAAGGCAAAGCAATGGGAGAAATACAAGTTAAAGTGATCACGATGTCGTGGGCCCCGTCCTCACCAGAGCCCAGCAATGTCCTCTTGCTGCGTCCACACCCACCGGTCCACACTTGGGTCTACAGTGACAGGCAGGATAACCCTGGAGACCTCCTCCATGCCCCCCAGACGGCCCGCATCCTCAGGACCTTTAAATGTCACTGCCTTATGACCTTGTTCCCCTTTCACAGATGGGGAAACTGAGGCATCCACAACAAATGACCGTGCTTTCCCAAACCAGGTATAAGTTCACTTCCCTGACCACAATTTTGCACTTTTTTTTACAGCTCTATCACATTTCAGATTTCTCCAGACACACCGACTGCCTCTGCAAAGTGAATCTTAAATACAGTTTAAAAGAGTGAACTCAAAAATCAGATAAGGGCGGTCAGGGTGTCCGGCAGGGCTTTATCTTCGGCAAGAACATGGTGGGCGTCCCCCGCGACCCCAGCTTCTCCTCCAACCTGGTCCCCCGGGACGTCCGGGTTCGGCCTACCTCCTCCCCCCAAGACGCTTCACCGCAACCCGAGGGCGGAGGCGCAGCGGCTCAGGGACGCGCGGGCGGGCGGGCTCCCGGGTCTCGGGGCCGAGAAGGGGGCGGGGGGCTCCGGGCCCCTCCCCCGGCAGCTCTCCGGGCCGCGACCGGCCCGCCCAGCCCGGGGGCCGGGAACTTCTGGCGGCGCCGCACGGCCCCCGCCGCCCCCACCCCCACCGGCCGCTCGGCGGGCGTGCAGCTCGGGTTTCCCATTCTTCGCCTCCCCACGCCTGGGGCTCGACCCTCGAGGCGGCGGCGGCGGCGACCACTCACCATATTACAGATGGAGGCGATGTTTCGGACAGTCATTAGTCTAAAGGTTACAGCGATCCCGCACCGCCATCTTTACAAGGGGAAAACAGGACCGGCCATGGTGGAGCGCTCGCGGGGAGGCCGGGCGCGGCGGCGGCGGCGGCGGGGAGGCGGCCTGGGGTCCGGCTTTCAGTTTGGCTGGGAGAAGGGAGGCCGGGAGGGAGGAGAGGAGGCGGGGAGGGCGGGGAAGGCGGGAGGCGGGCGGGAGAGCGGAGGGGCGGGGAGTGGCGGAGCGAGGGAGCCTGGGCCGCGGCCGGCGGCGCCGGGAGGAGGGGCGGCCCGAGCGCCGCGTGCAACCCGCACGCCCCGAGCGCTCCCGCCGCGCTCCGGCCCCGACCCGGCCCGGGTCCCCGCGGCTCCTCCTCCCGCCTCCGCGGGCCGCCCCGGCTCGGCTTTCCTCTTTTTTCTCTCTCGGCGTCCTGCTTCACTCCGAACCGGCTGGAAAGCGCGGCCAGGCCCCGGCTCGCGCAGCTGCAGCCGGTCCCCCGGGCGGACCCGTCCGCGCCGGCGGCCTCCTCCGCCCAGCTCCGGCCCGCGGCGCCGCCCGGGAAGCGAGACCGAGCCCGCGCTGGGTGTCGGCCGCCGGAAGGCGCAGCGCGCGGGCTGGGGACTCGCGGCCGCTTTCTGTCTTCACTTGTTCTTTCTGGCCGCGCGGCCCGCAGCAGCCCCGCGTTTTCACGTTCCGGCGAGTGGAGGAGGCAAGGGGCAGGGGTGACTACGTCCAACTTTTCGTTTGTCCCTGGGTTTCCAGCTAGATGGCACCAGCGGGGACCCACGAAGTAAATGGGGTCAGGACACGGCAGTGCCGAGAGCCCTTGGCCTGCCGGGTCGAGGGCGCCGGGAGGGGACGGGAGCGTGGGCCGAGGCGCGCTTGGGCAGTGGGTGACAGCAGCGGGTACAAAGGGGAAGTCTCGGTACTGGATAAGGACTAGGGATGGTCCAGGGAGCGATGGAACCTGGAAAGAATGAAAAACAAACTTTGCCGCGTCTTCTAGAAAAACCTACTTCTCTCGGGGCCACCCAGCTTCTTCAGGTTTGGAGGGTCATTGTATTGACTCATACACATTTCCTGCATACACAGTCGTGGTTTTTAACTCAAAGCGCGAATCTACACCACTTAGCAGTTACATTCTGTGAAGTGGAGGAGCCCATTTCCGAAGGTGTAAAACAGTTCTCATACAAAGTTGCAGTTTTATGCTTTCAACAGAGAAGTTGTACGAGGGAAACGCCTGACAGTTCTTAAACCCATATATTTAATGACAAATCGAATTAGAGGAGAAATTAATGAAATTGAAGATAGCTTTTATCTAACCAAGAGGAACATACTGGGAAAATAGCTCACTTCCTGTCCTCCAGTATCTATTTAGTGTTAATGCTCTTTAGTAGTTGAAGACCATTGATTGTTAATGTCCCTAGGACCTGGGATGGAAATAAGACAACGAGACAAAGTTTCGTTGGGGGTCATCTTGGCTCTGGATATTTAATGGATTTCCAGACATCAATTCCTGCTTAAATTATTCTGCCTACATCTTATTTCCAAACAGATCCTGATAATGATGGTAGCTCACTTTGACTTTTTACCATTGTCAGTCATGATGCTCTTTACATTCATGATCTTGGTCACCACCAAACCCATCGGATGACGGATCCTATTATAATCGCCTTTTGTAGGTCAGTTAAAAAAAAGCTTAGGATACCAAGCATCCTATTTCCATCATGTTACCCATATGTTACAACTGAAGCTGGGGTGCTAATCTGGCTGAGCACCTTGAAGACAAGGAAACAAAACACCCAACCTATGGCCAGTTAGGGTAACTGACACCTGGGTGAATGTGCCTGCTCAGTGGCTCAATCACATTCCACTCTTTTGCGACCCCATGAACTGTAGCCCTCCAAGCTCCTCTGTCCATGGGATTCTCCAGGTAAGAATACTGGAGTGGGTTGCCATTTCCTCCTCCAGAGGATCTTCCCCACCCAGGGACTGAACCCGTGTCTTTTGCATTTCCTGCATTGGGAGGCAGATTCTTTACCACCGTGCCACCTGGGAAGCCCACAACTGACACCTGTAAAGGTTTAAAATATTATACTTGAGGAAAGTCATAAAACAAGTTCAGGAGCAACCTCAAGGCTAGAACTCAGGACTCAAATTTCACAGACATTCCACTGTAAAAACATTAATACAAAACCTTAAATAATATAGAAATTTTATACCATAATAGAGTTCAGAATTTCTGCCATTAGTATAGCATAATGGATGGCAAAGTCCACAGGATTGAAAATGCCATTGACACGGTGAAAATTGAACATCGTTGGATTACTGAGTGCTATGTCAGCAAGGCATCCTTTGCATGAACAGCCTATAGGCTAAAACCCGTGTTCAATACAGACAAACATTCAGATTGAAACTCAGTGAATTACAAACAACAAATCAATTGAACACAGCAGATCTTGTCAGACTCATGAATAATTAAATATATTTTTACACTACTACGAGGTTCGTATTCACAGGCCTAAATCAGAAAGGGCATTAGTTGAAGAATTGTAACCTCAGTCTTTTTCAGCGGTAAACATTGTTTGGAGGTGATAAGATGCAAAGTAATGAAAATGTTGACAAGCTAATGAGAATTTTTAGCAGAAGTGTTTCATATATAGGGGCCAGCTGATACGAAGGTATAGAGTAAAATCTGGGCAAAGTACACACGTGGGAAGTTGGGACATAGGCTAGCACTAAACAGATGAAGGAACATGACTCAGGCCAGGCCAGTGAAAGCACCACATGGCCCAGCCACAGTGACTGGTTCAGCTAGGAGGATGTGATATACGCTGAGTCAATGAGAGTTGGCCCTGGGTCTTTGGGGAAAGAAGTGCTCCCCTGCTTTAGTTTGCTGAGCTGGTACGATATCTAGAGCTTCTGTCTTTCCACTGTTTGAGTGAAGAAAAATAAAGCTGAGAAATGCAAAACAACATCTTTTGTCCTACTGCTGCCAAATCTATATCCTGGCCTCTTCAGCAACTCAAGGTGGTAATGTCCTTGTTTTCTTCGGTCGTTCAAATTGAGTGACTGCTGCTCACGACCAAAACAATTCTAAAACATCATTGTCTCCCTGTTCCCAAAATTCATTAGGTTCATTCTGAATTCATGGTGTTCCCTTTTCTTCTGTTCTCTTCCCACTACGTGGATATTTCATCTTCTTTTCCACGATGCCGTCCAAGGTTGCTTCCCACCACCACCAATGAAGTATATGCAGATGGTTCGTGCCCCTCTGTTGTTACCAGTTTTGTGTCATTGCCCTCCTGCTTCCCCTCTTGGCTTAGTTACCGTTATGCAGCCTCCAGAACCCTTCATGGACCTTATACTTGTGAATTGCTTATGGCATCCAGCACACAGCATGGAGACAGTAGAGTGGGTGGTTAAAAAGGGGAGTCCTGGATCCAGACTCTCTGGACTTGGGCAAATGTCTTACCTTCTCTATGCCAAAATTCCTGGATCCATAAAAAGAAGAGGCCCTTCATAGAGTGATTGTGTTAGTTTATGTAGAGCATTGTGATTGTGTTTGTTAGTTTATGTAGAGTAGTGTGATTGTGTTTATGTAGAGTACAAAACTATGGCTGATGTGCATTATAAGTGATCACTGCTATTATTTTTGTGCATGTGTTTAATAATATGTTTCTCATCTCAGATGTGAAGTGAGAGGTCTGTTTTTGCTTACCATTTTACACCTAAGACACAGTGCCTGGTCCGAAAGAGCAGGCAAGAAATCAGATATTAAATATTTGGGCAGTTGCCTCTCTCCAAGTGGCCTGGAAGCTCCTAGAGGGAAGGTACCTTGTCTTTTGTATTAAAAACTATCTCATCTGGTCTCAGGCACTGTGCCTGGCACATTCATTCCTCTCACTTTCCCCTCATGGCTGAATAGGTTATTGCACCTCATTTGAGAGGCAAAGACTAGTAAATATGTGGTTGTCAGGGGAAAAACATTTTCCTAGTTGTAGACTTCAGTTTAAAACCAGACTGGCTTCTGAGGGTTATATTTCAATTCTGTGAGGAACTTCATGAGTCTTTTCCCTTTTACATCACGTATACAGCAAATACTAAAAACATGCTTTGCACCAGGTGCTGTGTGAGGTACTGTTATGCCTAAGTTGCGAAATCTCCCAATGACCACCAGGGAGCCGATATCCAGTGCAAAAGCAAGAGAGTTTTTATTACCAAGCTCGAGCTGGGGCTCCCACCTATATCGATGCAGTGGCTACAGGGAGGAGCCCCGAGCTCTGGGTTACATTGCTTATATAGGGTATTCTCCAGCGGAAAATTTGAAAAACGGGAGCTTCTGGGTTGGGAGATGTCTAATTGGTTACCTTCTGTGGAAGGGTTAGGTGTTGGGTTCTGATTGGTTCCCATTTCCGGGGCTGGCCACGGGTTCTGATTGGTCCCTATTGTCGAGGTAGACCACAGTTCCTGAGCGTTAAGTCAGGAGATTTTGGTCTGGGGTCCATTGGCTCCTGAGTGGTGGGGTGAGGTCAGGGGATTTCCAAAGGCTCTTTTCCCGGAACCTTACAAAATGGAGTTTTTCTGTTAACAAAATGGAGTAACTTAGATTCTTCAGTACCAATGATCCTAAAATAAGAGGAGGCAGTCACAGCATTCTGCTATGCTCTGTGTTTCTAGCGTGGTGGTCATTGGCATCACTGTGGATGTCTCCACTACTTTTTGCATGCAGTTAATATAAAATTAGGATAAGCAAACTTCAGAGTGAATTCCTACAATGAGAAAACTACCTCTAAAGTCATGAATGTGTTTATGGGTGGTTAAGATTCCCTAAGTCTTTGGAACAACTGACTTATTTTGAAGTGCCAATTGAAATACCATTGAAGGACTTTTAAACTGGGCTAGAACATAATTAGATTTCTATTTGCTAATACATTTTGATTAACTGAAAGAAGAGATGACTATAGCTGGCTACTGTGTGGGGAAAGAGGGTTGACAGAGAGCAAAAGTGCTCTAGGGGAGGCCAGTTAGAAATCCATGGAGATTCCCAGAGCTCCTCGGAGCCTGGGTTTAGGTAAGGAACAGCAATGGAAAGGGGAGAAGCAGACAGACTGCAGATGTTTTTCGAGGTTGTCTGGGATGAGGGACAAGGATGAGTCAAAGATAAAACCCAGGTTTCTGACTAGAATGAAAAGGAATGTCATTTTTTTTTTTTTTTTTTACTATAGAGAATGCTGAAGGAGAAGGTGCAGGTGTAGATGGTTGAGAAGAAATGAACTTGATTTCAGAGGCTGTTAGAGATAACCATGAAACAACCTGAAAGGTTATGTCAGGTACCAATCTGGGGCTCAGAAGAGATGTCTGGGGTGGGGATAAGTCTGATTAACATAGAGAAAATAACAGAAGGCATGTGGTTATGGATGAAATTGCATAGGAAGAGTTTTGCCAAGGAGTGTTGACTGAAAGTAGACACAGGAATAGCTGGGAAGAGCTCCACCATGCAACGGATCAGGTGGAGGAAGGAGGAGCCAAAGGAAACGAATCCAGTGCTTCTAAAGTGGTAGACGAGAAAGGAACAGTGGCTAATGCTGGAATGCTTCAAGATGGGAGGGGGTAGTCAGCAAGTATCAAGTACAGCTTAGATATCAAAGGTGACTAATAACATTGTTCAATTCTTGAGCAAAACTTTAAGATGCATTCCTCTGACAATCCTGTGGAGGAAAGCCCTGTTATAGTCCCCATTTTAGAGAAGAGAAAACCAAGACTGAAAGGGTTTAAGTAACTTGCTCAGATTCAATTAAGCACCAGAACCTACTACTGAAAAGTTCTTTGAATTATATCAAAGGGAGTTTGCATGGAACAGTTAGGCTATTGGATATTGGATCATTTGTATCAGATTAATAAGAGTGAGATGAGAAAACAGACTAAAGGTGTTTGGCTTTCAAGGGAAGAGGAGATAAATAGATAATTAAAGTTACCTTCCTGAAGTGGGTCTCTGCCTGGTTTGCAAGGACCTCTTTAAATCACTTCACTGTCTGTGCCTCCAGGCCTGCAACCTCACACCCCCCCCACCCTCAGCTAATTATTCTGCCTTCCATTTCAAGTCCACTCACTCCTCAAAACAATTCAAAGCGTGCTTCCAGAGGAGATCTTCTCAGTCTCACCTTTCTTGGTAGGTTTTTATCAGAGATCACTTTTGACATTTCTTTAGAAACCGGAAATGCCTGGCACAATGCTATGTACACACAGGAAGCTCTCAGATAATTAACAGGTAATTAATTCTTTACCTACAACACTTGGCTCCCTTGATCAGAACTATTTTGCTCTCCATCCTGCTTTCCTGGCGGTTTTCTCTTTCCTTCAAGTTCTGATCTGAATTATACAGAATTTAGCCATCATGCATATGGGGAAGGCAGGGTTTAGAAGGTAAGTGCATGATGAGGAAGCTGAAACAAATAAGCTTCCCTCATTTAGAAATGAGACTTCTAAAGAGATTTGATCATAAAATAAGGAGAGATCTCAGCAGCCTAAGGAAGGCAAGGGAATCAATGGAAGGGTTTAGTCATTTTATTTTTTCTTTCACCATAATCATTAGTACATTTCTCATCAAGATGTGAGGAGCCAGTGAACCTACAAATGACGGTCAGGTCAAGCGGCTTCCCAGGTGGCTCAGTGGTGAAGAATCCACCTGCCAATGCGGGTTTGATCCCTGAGTCAGAAACATCCCTTGGAGGAGGACACGGCAACCCCTTCCAGTATTCTTGCCTGGAGAACCCAATGGACAGGGGAGCCTGGCAGGCTGCAGTCCATAGGATTGCAAAGAGTCAGACATGCCTGAGCGCAGCACTCAGTCAGGTTGAGCGCCCAAGAGCTTTGGAAAGGAGGAAGTCGTCCATCCATTAGATTGAAGAAATTAACAGGAGATGGCCTCCACTGTCTTAGACAGGAATAGAAGCTCCATTGCTCCCAAGGGGTTTTGACTGCTTTCTTTACTGCCATGGCCCTCAGAACAGTAAGGCTCTTAGAAGGCTCGATTAATATTTGTTGAAAGGGTGTTTGAAAGGATAAGATTAGAAGAACTCCAAATATAAACTCTAGTATAGGTGAATCGTTGTTCCAATAGCCTAATCAGATTTAGAACAGGCTTTCTTTGGGGGCACTTGCATTCCTTCCATGTCCATAAACACTATTTACAATAGAGGAAAGATGTATGCCTCCTCACCAGATTATACACGAAGGTGTGCTCCCCAGCCCATGTCTGATCGCTTGCATAGCTTTAACAACCTCCTGACAACCACTGCCACCTGGTGGAAGGGCAGGGATTCACAAGTCACACCTGGAATGAGACTTCCCTCCAGCAGCAGCACTTTTAAGTGTCCTTTGTGGTCATGCTCTTCCAGAAAACTGGCAACCATGTGGTTCGTTGAAAGCAAGATTGACGTGAACTCTCACTGTATAGTTTTGTCTCCAGTGAATGTTTAGGGTTCTACTCTTGCATTTCTTCTCAGAAAAAGGGGTCAGTAATTTAAAAATAAATTTAAAAAAAGAAAATAGGGTCAGACAGCCAAATTAAGAGTAATAAGGCCATGTGAGCAGATCCTCCTACTGGTGGCTGTGGTGCTGTGTACCCTGAAAAGTACTGTACACATGCCAGTCATCACCTGCCATCGTCAGTGGTCCAAAAGAGGCTGTGAGGAGCTGATGGCTTGGGATGCTCTACATACTCATTCGACAAGCCTTTCAAGACCTCCATGAGCTAGGTGGTGGTGGTGGTGGTGGTTTAGTTACTAAGTTATGTCTGACTTGTGACTGCATGGACTGTAGCCTGCCAGGCTCCTCTGTCCATGGGATTTCCCAGGCAAGAATACTGGAATGGGTTGCCATATCCTTCTCCAGGGCATCTTCTTGACCCAGGGATTGAACCTGGGTCTCCTGCATTGCAGATAGATTTTTTTTACCGACCAGACAGATTGATTTTTTTTTTACCGACTGAGCTATGAGGGAAGCTCAGTAAGTGAATTCAAATGTTTCAAGAGTACAAATTGATTCAAATGATTACAAATGGTTTCTGCTGTTTTTGATGGAATTCTGGTTCAATTGAAACAATGATACTGTGGATGTTTCCATTTTAAGCACACTACGTTCCTTGCTGTTTAGACTTTATTTTTAAATAAAAAGGACAAATCAAGATAGCTTACTTCTTTGGCCATTTAGTTGAAGTCACTTACAATAAGTATCAGCTATTATTGATTCCTATCGGTTATAACAACTTTTTAAAAGAGCTGTTGATATTATGTCTAAGAACAGAGTATGAGACTTTTACATGTTTTTAATATTTTAAATTAAAGCACACATGCAGAACTTCTAATTTTTAATTAAAACATATATACAGGCATAAATGAGAAGGCGATGGCACCCTACTCCAGTACTCTTGCCTGGAAAATCCCAGGGACAGAGGAGCCTGGTAGGCTGCAGTCCATGAGGTCGCTAAGAGTCAGACACGACTGAGCGACTTCACTTTCACTTTTCACTTTCATGCATTGGAGAAGGAAATGGCAACCCACTCCAGTGTTCTTGCCTGGAGAATCCCAGGGACGGGGGAGCCTGGTGGGCTGCTGTCTATGGGGTCGCACAGAGTCGGACACGACTGAAGCGACCTAGCAGCACAGGCATAAATCTTAAGTGAATTGTCACAAAACAGGCACACCTGTACAACCATCACCCAAGTGAAGAAATAGAACATAACCAGCATTCCTGAAGTCTTAGCCCATGCTCCTCCCAACTCCTCTCCCCTCTCAAACCCCTACACTGACTTCTAAATTCAATAGCTTATTTTTGCCTGGGTTTTCTATTTGTGTTTATCTAAATAAAACCATGCAGTGTGTAACTCTCTTTTGTGTGGCTTCTTTTGCTCAGTATTGCAAGATTCAGCCATGTTGCTCAGAAGATCTGTATTTTGTTAGCTCTTGTTGCTATGCAGTATTCTGTTGTATGAAGATATTACAGTTTATATAAAAATTCAACACTGATGGATATTTGGTTGGCTTTCATCTTAAATGTCTTACCAAAAAACACTTCTATGAATGTTCTTATATGTGTCCTTTGGTGAACATGCACACACTTTTGTTGGATATACATCTAGGTATAAGTTGCTAGGTCATAGGGTAGGCATGTTTTCAACTTGGGGTGATAATGCCAAACTGGTTTTTAAAGGGGTCATACTAACTTACACTCACCTGTTGCTTCACATGGCTCAGTGGTAAAGAATCCACCTGCAGTGAAGGAGACACAGGAGACGCAGTTTCAATCCCTGGGTTGGGAAGATCCCATGGAGAAGGAAATGGCAACCCACTCCAGTATTCTTGCCTGGAGAATTCCATTGTCAGAGGAGCCTGGCCGGTTACGCCCATGGGGGTCACAAAGAGCTGAACACAACTGAAGTGGCTTAGTACAATCAAGCTTTTTAACTTTCGCCTTTTGCTAAGTATGCCATATATAACTTAATAAAGTGAAAGAAAGTGAAGTCGCTCAGTCGTGTCCGACTCTGCGAACCCATGGACTGTAGCCTATCAGGCTCCTCTGTCCTTGGGTTTTTTCCAGGCAAGAGTACTGGAGTGGGTTGCCATTTCCTTCTCCATATAACTTAATAATGCTTATTAAATATTTTTGGTACTGAGTCCACATCACCCTGTTTCATTGTAAGCCCATCTCAGTAAGGTCCATGTCCCAACTAGTATAAAAGCAATAACATAGACATGTGACAAGTACATGTGAATCATCTAGCAAGAAAGGGATCCATCCCCTCTCTCCTCAAAATAAAACAAGGCAGAGAAATGAATAGCCAGGGCCTCTAAGCAGTAACAGAAAACAACCAGCTTTTTAAAAAGTAAAGTGTTTAAGTTGTAGAATAATTGAGTATTACAGTTATGTTAATCTAATTCAACTGCCTTGGAGCCGGGAGAGATTAAACGATTAAGACCCATACCAGTTGCGGACAGAACCAGAACTAGAATTCTAGTCCCTACATCCCTGGTCTTTTGTAGGGCACCTAAAATTTTATTCAGTGTACTTTCTTAAGTCTAAAATTTTGCTTTGAACTCAATTTCCTAGAGTTCAGATTACTTTTGTAAGTGCACTTAGTTACCCATGAAAGAACACTCTGTCCACATGTTGTAATTATATAGCCATGCTTTCTGTGACTAATTAGAAGACAACTCAACACTGAAATCCAATCCCAACAGAACATGCCATCTGGCTATCACTCTTCAGAAAGACAAAAGCAGTCTGTCAAATTCCCACTACTGTCTTCACCAGCAAGTCAAGACTAAGAGTTTTATAGAGCAATCCATGCAAATACTCTGCTGTCTTCCTCTGAGGACTCAAGGGGATTTGAGGGCTAGCTCCTTAATGTGGTGACTTTCTTGTAGGAAGATTTCACTACTGACCCACAATCAGTAGATTGTGAACCTGAAGTTACGGCTGCGCACTGATCTTTGTACATTTATCCAGAACTTCTAGATGACAAATGGCACACAACTGCAAATGTCTAGCCTTTCTCTACTGACCAAAATGTAGCTAATTTATCCCTACGAAGTTCATGGTTTGAGTTTCTGCTTCCTTTGTGGCTCAGCTGATAAAGAACCTGCCTGCAAGGTGGGAGACCTGTGTTTGATCTCTGGGTTGGGAAGATCCCCTGGAGAAGGGAAAGGCTACCCACTCCAGTATTCTGGCCTGGAGAATTCCATGGACTCTATAGTCCATGGGGTTGCAAAGAGTCGGACACAACTGAGTGACTTTCACTTCACTAATAGCATCAGCAAACCATCTATCGACTAACTTTCACCATCTTGGTCTGGGAAATATACGTTCTCCTCTGTTTCATTGTGATATTAATTTAAGGTACTGTCCAGGCTCCTCCATCCATGGGATTTTCCAGGCAAGAGTTCTGGAGTGGGGTGCCATTGCCTTCTCTGTATCTCTTAAGTCAATCCTAAATGAAATCAACCCTGAGTATTTGTTGGAAGGACTGATGTTGAAGCTGAAGCTCCAATAGTTTGGTTACCTGATGCAAAGTGCCAGCTCATTGGAGAAGACCCTGATGCTGGGAAAGATTGAAGGCAAAAGGAGAAGCGGGTAGCAGAGGATGAGATGGTTGGATGGCATCATTGACTCAGTGGAGATTAATTTGAGCAGACTCTGGGAGATAGTGGAGGACAAGGGAGCCTGGCATGCTGCAGTCCATGTGATTGCAAAGACCTGGACATGACTTAGTGACTGAACGACGACAGCCCCTTAAATCAAAAGCCCCCCAACAGTAGCCCACAGATGTGTTTAGTTTAACCACTGCAGTGTTTAGAAGCTATTTGAATTAATGACAATCTTTGAAATCTAGAGAGTTCACATAAAAATTTAGATGATAAGCCTCTCTTGAAATACCAAAAGTTCAAGCCATTCAGAGATCTTGTTGACTGGGGTGGCTTTGTTCACTGGGGTGGCTTTGTTCATATCTCCCTAATTTACCAGCCTCCTATCCAGGCCTCTTCACTCCTTTATGCTGCCTTCCTTTCACAGGCACTTGAACTGACTTCTGCCCTAATCAAATAACATCAAGGCTAGGTTTCTGCCTGGAACTCAATGCCAGGGCATTCATTGGCAGCAACTTGAAGAATCTCAATAAAAGCTGCGTATAATTCCAGTCCCCTGTAGGGCCTTCTGGATCACCCAGCGCTGTCCTTTGCCATGCCCTTCTCTGGGCTGGGTATTGGCGTAACCCAGAGCTTCACTGGTGTAGAATGGGGCTGCATTCATTCAGGGAGAGCTGGGACTTCCGCTATGCCCTAGCAACCTAATTCTCATTTTTTTTTACCCCTTCAAGTACATGGGCAGAAAAAATGCTGAGTGATGTAGTTTAGCATTCTCCAATCTGCAGAAAATTCCACTGGCAAGATCTGCAAGTTTGGCTCTTCGTCTATGCATCTGTATTTTAGCCCCTGTGAGTCAGTGCATTTAACAATGATATTTAAAATTCAATAAATAAAGGCAAGTGAAATCACAGAAATGGATCATCACTTCTATGGAAAACCAACTAAATAAATGTTTCGCTCAAAATGCCAAGCACCTGGACACTTTAACAGAATGTTGAAAGTATATCCCCTGGAGGAGATGAGCAATTCGAAAGTAGGACGCTACATGATCCTCCAAATACCAGTGACACTCCATGTCTTAACGGATGCAGAGCCATGTTACCTGATTCGATGACACATATCATGCAGTGATAGTCTCCGGGGCCTGGTGGACAGCAGCTGCGCAGGATCTGAGGCTTTGGGTGTGAACAACGCACTGGTCCAAGAAAATCCACAGAGGTTAGTTCAATGTCATGTCGAGCCATGTTGTACACAATTTATTGTTGTGGAAGTTTTCCAGAGTTCTAAGAACAATGTGTAGTCAGAACCTAGATTGTCTTAATCCAGGCAGAGCACTGTAAGGGGTCCAGGACCATTTGCATCGAAGACCAGGCAAGGAATCTAGTACTTTTCAGTCCAAAATGTTAGATGTTTCCTCTGTCTAATATGAAATGATCCACGTGCGTAAACATTATGTTTACAAAATATCTACCAAGTATTGAAATATAAGGTAGAACTATTATTTTCTTTCATTACACGAGCACCCCACTTTCATTTATTCAACATTCTGCAAACATTTATTGAACACCTAGTATGTGGAACCACTTTCCTAGGCCCTTGAAATAGTTGGGAAAACGAAGTTCACTGCTCTAATATGGCCTGCATTCTAGCAGGTGGAGTCAGACAATGGGCATAATAATAAGTTGATAATTGCTATGTAAAAAAAAAGGTAGAACAGAGTAATTTGGCAGGTTGCCATGTTACGAGGTTAGAAGATTGGCCTCGTTGAGAAGGTGACATCTGATCAGAAACTTGAAAGAGGTAAGGTCACTGTACAGTACTACTCGTCCCTGTTGGGCCCATTTTAATAAAAAATATATATATTTATTTCATTTATTTGGCTGTGCAGGGCTTTCATTGCAGCATGCGGGATCTTTTAGCCTTGGCATGTGAACCCTTAGTTGCAGTATGTGGGATCTAGTTCCCTGGGGTCGAACCTTGGCCCCCTGTATTGGAAGCACAGAGTCTTAGGCATTGGACCACCAGGGAAGTTCCTGTTGGGCCCTTTTTGAAGGAGTTAGTGTATCCACCTTCTCTTTTCTTGAATTATCAGTGGTCATTGATCTTGTGACCTAATTTTGAAGTAATTGCTCAGGTGTGTACCCACCTGGTGCTTTTTCCCTGCGCTCTGGTGAGGTTGTTCCGTAAAGCTATCCATTCTATAGCTCCTTTAGAAATCCTTAGAGAAGCTTGTTAGAAATGCAGATTCCAGGGTTTTCCTTCTTGGAGAGGAGGTCTTGGTGGGGACCAGGAATTTACAGATTAGCCAGTGCCCCAGGGGATTCTGATGTATATGGTCTGTGGCCATACTTTGAGAAACTCTGGCTCAAAAGACTGATGCCAGTATTTCATTATTCCATTTCCAGCATCAATTTTAGAAACATACTTTTGATGAATGTAAAACATATAAAAATCCTGAATTCATGAAAATATAAAACCTTCCTGTAATTCTTGAGGTTGTATAATATTATTCTGAAATTTGAGGTGGGGGGGGCAAAGAAAAAAGGTTTATCCTGCCCCACCCATGTGACCTGTTTTGGGGAGTAATCAAGTAGTATTTGAAAAACACTTGTTCTTTCTAGAAGTCCAGCTAATAAAAGCAGAAGGAACGATTTTTGTTAATTTCTAATAATTCCGATATTTCACAGCTATGAATAAAGAGCCTAAGGAATGAGAACAAGTGGAAGCCAAAGCCATTTAGTGAAACGGTGCGCGCGCGCTCAGTCATATTCGATTCTTTGCAACCCTATGGGTATGGGATTCCCACCAAGAATACTGGAGTGGGGTGCCATTTCCTCCTCCAGGGGATCTTTCCAACCCAGGGATTGAAGCCACGTCTCCTGCATCTCTGGAGAAGGCAATGGCACTCCACTCCAGTACTCTTGCCAGGAAAATCCCAGGGACAGAGGAGCCTGGTAGGCTGCAGTCCATGGGGTCGCAAAGAGTCAGACACAAGTGAGCAACTTCACTTTCACTTTTCACTTTCATGCATTGGAGAAGGAAATGGCAACCCACTCCAGGGATGGGGGAGCCTGGTGGGCTGCCATCTATGGGGTCGCACAGAGTCGGACACAACTGAAGTGACTTAGCAGCAGCAGCAGCTCCTGCATCTCCTGCATTGGCAGGTAGTTCTTTACCACTGAGCCACCTGGGATTAACAAGAGACTAGTCAGTGATAGGGTGATGACTAAGGATGGTGTCCTGCAGTAGTGGAGGACACCCACTGGAATGGGTTGGCCTTCGCTTCTCCAACCTCAACCCACTAATAAAGTGTAAAAAAGGGGACAATTGTGCCATTATGGGCCTTTCGGAATGATGCACCAGAAGTGCTGAAGGTTTTCTCACCCCAAAATTCAACTTGATACTTATTCAGCTAGTTTATAGAAAATAAGTTAAATAAAGAAAACAAGCTAAACAAGGATAAACACTCTAAATGACAGAAGGGAAAACAAAAAGACAAATCCATAATGTGGGTCATTTTAATAGAAAAAGTTACCCAATTCTACAACACATCAGCGATCAGGTAAAGAAGGAGGATCATTAAATAAAAGAGACTTAAAGATGTAGCCAAATGCTATGTGTGGATCTTATTTGGATTCTGATGGGAAAAAAACAACTGTAAAAAGAGAGTTTTGAGACAATAGGGGAAGTCTGAACATGGACCTGGTATTAGATGATAAAAAAAATTATCAAGTATGATAATGGCAAATAGTTAGGTTTTAAAATGTTTTTTTTTTAATCAATCTAGAAATGCTTCCTACAATTTTAATGAGTGAAATGACAAAGTCTGGAATTTCCTTGAAAACAAGTACAAATAAAGGTGGGTGGGCAGATGAAATGAGATTGGCAAAATGTTACTAATTCCTGAAGACTGGTGCTGAGTAAGTGAAGTTTCTCCTTATATGGGGGTATGCTTGAAATTTCCCATAATAAAAAGTTTTTAAAATATACTTTTGCTGCAGGTACATATCCCTTACAAGCCAGGGTAATGAGTCAAGACATTGAGATTATCATTCGTCACAAATTAAACTTTCCCTTTTACTGGTAACTCCCCTATAAATGTCCCAAACTAAGTTTTCATATCCTGAAATCCTTTTTTTTTTTTTAATCTCTCTCTCTCTCTCTCACAGCCCAGAAAATCACGGTGGTTTTTCTCCCACGTTGATCTCTTCTGTAATAATGAGATGTGCAGAGTAAATGGAACTTCATTTGCTCCTCTAGCTGCTTGAGAACCATTAAGACCCTGCTAACATCACTCATCTATTAAGTGAAAGAAAAGCCTTGTCATTGACTTAAGGGAAAACCACTCTTCATACTCAGGAGTTTGGGGTGTTTAAATGCAATATTTACATAGTGAAAAAGATCATGAAAAAGTGTTGAAGCACATGTGGTTGTATATGGTAATAGCCTATTTCTAGAGGAAAAGGGGAGCTCTCTTAGAATACTTACGACCTACTTTGGCTTTGGTCATCTAAGAGAAAATGGCTTCAGATTAAGAACTAAAATTTCCTGCATCAGAAGTACTCTAATTAATCAGGCTGAGTGCATTTGTAAATGTTGAGGTCAATAATGTAAAGATCCATACAGTAATTTAATTCTTAGAGGGTATTTGACTTCCACTGTGTTTAAATTTGGCTACTTCACTTACTCCAGGGTGGCTAATTAACATCCACAACTCAATTCTCCTGGCCATCACTCCTGCAAATGTCTAAATCCAACCCACAAGATGTCATCCAGGGTATTCACTTAGCCCCTTCCAGTAACTCTGTAGTAATATTTCCAACTTTATTTTTTAAAAGTCTTAGTTAATAATCTCCCAGTTGCTGTTAGGACTTTTTTTTTTTTTTAACGTCAAGTGCTATTAAAATCAAGATTTAGGGGCACCTAATAGAGCTTCCAGAGAAGGCAATGGCACCCCACTCCAGTACTCTTGCCTGGAAAATCCCAGGGACAGAGGAGCCTGGTGGGCTGCAGTCCATGGGGTTGCGAAGAGTCGGACACAACTGAGCAACTTCACTTTCACGCATTGGAGAAGGAAATGGCAACCCACTCCAGTGTTCTTGCCTGGAGAATCCCAGGGACGGGGGAGCCTGGTGGGCTGCCGTCTATGAGGTCGCACAGAGTCGGACACGACTGAAGCGACTCAGCAGCAGCAGCAGCAGTCGAGCTTCTCAGAGCATTTTCTGGGAATACTTGCATAAGAATCAACTGGTGGGTTAAAAAAAATGCAGTTTCCTGGGCCTCCTCACCAGACTACATCAGACTCTCTGCTGATGGGCCTGGAATTCTGCACCTTTAGCAAGTATGACAGGTAGTTCTTTCACACAGTAAAGTCTGGCAAACAAGTTTTCAAGAATGTGAGTTTTTGTCAGGTTTTTAAGAAAAACAGGATAAAGACACCCAAGTTAAATAGCAGCAGAAGGAAGCAATCAGCCAACATGTGGAACATTACCACAGCACGACTGACCTGTCCACCAGCTAATAAACAGGTGAACAAAATTTAGGAAGGCCCATCAGTGGCATATGACTCAGCCATAAAGGAATAAAGTCCACCAGTGCATAGCACTGCTCCTGTTTGTTCCACCTTGAAAACATTACACTGAAAGAAGCCAGAAACAAAAGACCACATCTTGTATCACCCCATTTATAGGAAATGTCCAGAACTAGGCAAATTCATAGAGACAGAAAGTAAATTAGTGGTTGCCAGAGGACCTGGGGAGGAGGGGCAGGGAGTGACTGTTGGTGGATCAGAGTTTCTTTCTAGAGTGATGAAAATGTTCTGGAATTAGATAATGATGATGATTGTACAACTCTAAAAATTACTGAATTGCACACTTTAAAAAGGTGAATTTTATGGCATCTGAATTACATCTCCAAAGTTAGAAAGCTAGTATTAGTGACTCAGTCATGTCCAACTCTCTGTGATGCCATGGACTGTAGCCGGCCAGGCTCCCTTGTCCATGGAATTCTCCAGGCAAGAATACTGGAGTGGGTCACCATTCCCTTCTCCAGGGGATCTTTGCCAACCAGGGATCGAACTTGGGTCTCTGGCACTGTGGGCAAATTCTTTACCGTCTGAGCCACCAGGGAAGCCTAATATCTCCAAGACTATTACTTAAAAACCTAAAGACATTGGAACAACAACAACAACAACAAAGGAGGGCATTTTTTTCCAGACCAAAAGAGGATTAAACTTTGAAGACATACTAAATATAAGTAAACCTGTTTGAATCTCGATTCAAATAAATTGTGAAATAGACATTTTTAGACAAGGGGAGATGTTGAATATGAATTTGGAATTATTGTTTATTTTCTTAGCAACCATGTTCACATTTCAGGTACAATTATGTCTTTTGAGATTAATACTGAAATACTGAGGACTGAAATAACATAATATCTGGAGTTTTCTTTGAAATACTTCAAGAAAAAAGGGAGATAAATGGAAGAAATATACAAAATAAATGATAGTTTTGGTTGACAGTTGTTGCCTGGAAGATAAGTGTACAGGGACTTATTGAATTCTTGTTGAATTCTCTCCCTTCTATATTTGGAAATTTTTATGGAGAAGGAAATGGCAACCCACTCCAGTGTTCTTGCCTGGAGAATCCCAGGGACGGCAGAGCCTGGTGGGCTGCCATCTATGGGGTCGCACAGAGTTGGACACGACTGAAGCAACTTAGCAGCATGATAAGATTTAAGAATGAAGGAACTCAGGGCTTCTTGATGATTTTGTTTTGATTCCAAAAATTTCAATGGTACCTGCAGTGTTAGAGTGAGACTGAAGGGCAAATATTAGAGGCAGATTCTTAACTTTTTAGCTTTTCAACAGGAAAAGATTAGAGGGAGAATTGAGAATAATTCCATATACTCAGAAAAATTAATGGACACACTGGAAAGGAATTGAGCTCAAAGTTCTTTGGCTATTTTTTTAAAAAGAGAAAAGCCATTCTAATTCTTTCCTCAAAAGTCACTTTAAGTTCTCAGGGGATAAAATTCTTATTAAATAAATATTTAGTTGATATTTACTCTAAACAATGAACTGACTTCACATCAAAATAAATTTGTACTTTGATGTGCTGTTCTGGACTTAAGATTTTATTGTTGATAAATGCTGGAGAGGGCGTGGAGAAAAGGAAACCCTCTTATACTATTGGTGGGAATGCAAACTAGTACAGCCACTATGGAGAACAGTGTAGAGATTCCTTAAAAAACTGGAAATAGAACTGCCTTATGACCCAGCAATCCCACTGCTGGGCATACACACCGAGGAAACCAGAATTGAAACAGACACATGTACCTCAGGTTCATCGCAGCACTGTTTACTATAGCTAGGATATGGAAGCAACCTAGATGTCCATCAGCAGATGAATGGATAAGAAAGCTGTGGTACAGACACACAATAGAATATCACTCAGCTATAAAGAATGCATTTGATTTGGACTCTGTGGGAGAGGGAGAGGGTGGGATGATTTGGGAGAATGGCATTGAAACATGTATATCATATATGAAATGAATCGCCAGTCCAGGTTCGATGCATGATACTGGATGCTTGGGGCTGGTGCACTGGGATGACCCAGAGGGATGGTACGGGGAGGGAGGAGGGAGGGGGGTTCAGGATGGGGAACACGTGTATACCTGCGGCGGATTCATGTTGATGTATGGCAAAACCAATACAATATTGTAAAGTAATTAACCTCCAATTAAAATAAATAAATTTATATTTTAAAAAACATTTTTAATGCAAAAAAAAAAAGGAATGCATTTGAGTCAGTTCTAATGAGGTGGATGAAACTGGAACCTATTATACAGAGTGAAGTCAGAAAGAGAAACACCAATTCAATATATTAATGCATATATATGGAATCTAGAAAGACAGTAACAATGATCCTATATGCAAGACAGCAAAAGAGACACAGATGTAAAGAGCAGACTTTTAAATTCTGTGGGAGAAGGCGAGGGTGGGATGATTTGAGAGAATAGCATTGAAACAGGTATATTATCAATATAAAATAGATGACCAGTGTAGTTTGATGCATGAAGCAGGGCACTCAAAGCTGGTGCTCTGGGACAACCTAGAGGGATGGGGTGGGGAGGGAGCTGGGAGGGGTGTTCAGGATGAGGGGGACACATGTACACAGGTGGCTGATTGATGTCAATGTATGGCAAAAACCACCACAGTATTGTAAAGTAATTAGCCTCCAATTAAAATAAATAAAAAAATTTTTTTAATTAAAAAAAGATTTTATTGTTGAGAACTTCGTAATTCTATAATGTTGTTAGAGATTTAGTTGTCTTAAAAATCTACTACTGTACACACACACACACACACACACACACACAACTTAATGATGAATCTTTGATCAGGGAATTAACCCAAATTACCATGTCTTTCTTTGGGATCATACTACCTATTTTTGATCACTGATTTCAGTGTTACAGAATGTGGCCTATCTGCTTCAAAAGCAGGTGCAATTTTGTTCTCAGATGCATGTGGCCTGATAACCCTCCTATCACATGATAATTAGGACTTAGAAGAAAATAATTATTTTAAGTAAATTTAAGCATGTGGAATCACCTTGACTAGGAAACTGTCTGCCCGGGGGTCAAAAATCTTGAACACGTGAATTATATTTTTTTAGGTTTTTGATACTGAGGAAGTTGGTTGCAGTGCCCTCTTTATGAAGATCCATGGGGGAAATTTTCTTCAGGAATCTTTATGCTTCTCTTGAGCGTCTGATTTGTTTCCATTTTCTGGTTTTTGAATTGACTGTTAGGCAGCTCAGAGCAAAATTTTTGGCCTTTTTCCAGCAAGTCAACAGAGCTTCATGGGTTATATTTTCTGTACCAGCCCCAGACTTTATCTTATTTTCCTTGCAATCCAATTTTCTCACTGTGTTTTAAAAATAGAATTGTAATATATTCTTGTAAACTACATTCTTCTTGGGCTAAAATGAGATGTAAAACAGTGAATAAACAAATGAATGAACAACAATAAATTATTTTAAAAATTATAAATAAATATCAATATAAGCACAAAAAATTACAAAGAAATACACTGCAGCTCATTTTCAAGTTGCTCGTTAAATCCATCTTACTTTAACATACTTTCGACATCTTTCTTTATACATGGAAGTCTCTTTTCTGACATCAACTGTGAGCTTTATGACACAAATATAATGAAGGGACTAAGAAGGTTTCAGGTTTATTATGACTTTTCAACATTGAAGGGGAAAAAGTAGATTTAAAAAGGTCTGAGGAAGATACTGTGATTTATGTATTTCTGTGCAAGACAGTATAAAAGAGCATGTGATATATATTCCATCCCAAGGAGAGTGGAGAAAGCAGTGTTAAACTGTTCCCAGATCACTTCCTAGCATTTTTTTTTTTTTTTTTTTTTTGTCTGGAGGACTTGAGGGCTGCTTAGAAAGCGCAGGCAATTGGCCATTTTTAGAAAGTGCAATTGGCCAATGCAGGAGACATAAGAGACACAGGTTCAATTCCTGGGTCAGGAAGAACCCCTGGAGGAGAGCACAGCAATCTACTTAAGTCAGTATTGTTGCTTGGAAGATCCCAACGACAGAGGAGGCTGGTGGGCTGCAGTCCACAGGGTTGAAGGGATGGACATGACTGAAGCAACTTAGCACGCGTGCAGTGGCACAATAGCCTACTGCATAGCACAGGGAACTCCACTCAATATTCTCTATGGACCTCTATGGGAAACGAATCTAAAAAAGAGTCAATCTATGTACAACCGATTCACTTTGGTATACAACAGAAACTAACACTGTAAATCAACTATACCCCAATAAAAGAAATTAATAAAAAACAAAATGCTTGAACAGATTTTCATTTGTTCTCAGCATAAAACACAAAGTCTGCCAGGGGCTCCTGCATGGTGTGGCCCCATGCTTTTCTCAGGCCACGGTACTCCTACATCCTTAAGTTCTATTTGCACTTTGGGGTCCTTAACAGGTCAGTTCGGTCGCTCAGTCGTGTCCGACTCTGGGACCCCATGAACCGCAGCATGCCAGGCCTCCCTGTTCATCACCAACTCCCAAAGTTTACCCAAACTCATGTCCATTGAGTCGGTGATGCCATCCAACCATCTCATCCTCTGTTGTCCCCTTCTCCTCCTGCCTTCAATCTTTCCCAACATCAGGGTCTTTTCAAATGAGTCAGTTCTTTGCATCAGGTGGCCAAAATATTGGAGTTTCAGCTTCAACATCAGTCCTTCCAATTAACAGGTCAAGAGCTTTCCATTCTATCTCAGGGCTCTATCACAAGCTGTTCTCTGTGCCCGCAGACCCCCAGCTCCACTGGAGATGCCTACCTTGGTCAGCCATTCAAACCTAGGCCATTTGTTTTCCTTCCCACCCACTGCACCCGCCTGGGGAGAGCAATGTAGCAAGGTGTTTTGAGGGGCTCTGCCTTCAAAATGCATTCAAATCCCAGATCCACCACTTGTTTGCTGCTCTGTGACTTCGGAAAGTTACTGGACTTATCTGGGTTTCTCCACCTATAATGTGGGGATGATTAAAAATATTTTGAGAATTAAATTTAACAGATGATAAACTCTTAGAACAGTAATATAAGTTCTCATTTTATATACTCCAATTTTATTCCAGTTAATTGCCAAGTTTGAGACCTGTCACCTAGGAAAGGTTTATAGTGCCTCTTTGCCCACCCGCCCCCATTCACCACCAACACTCCCCAACCAAATTTACTTATTGAACACTGAGAATGAGTGAACAGAAAGCATGAGGAAAGGCTGGTCCTCCACGTTTAGGAGGGACCATGGAGTGAGCTTGTTCAAGACGACGAGGCTCTGGCCTCTAAGTTTACAGTTTTGCAGGACACAAACAGAACAAGCGTAGCTACGGGAAGGGGAATCTCTGGGTCAGCCAGAGCCTTCTAAGGGCAGTCCAGAGGAAGACACTTGGCCGAGAGAACCAGATTCACGAGCACCAAGGCCTAGGAAGGCCGCAAGACTCCTAGAGCACCTGAGTAGAACGCTCTGCGGAGGTTTGCCTAGTCCTCCCGGCACAGAAAGACCTGCAGCATCCGGTCTAGCCAGAGACCGCCTGGCCAGGCCCGCACCGCCCACGTCCGGAGAATTCCCGGGATTGGCTGCCCGGACCGCCCTACCCCCGACCGTCCCGCCCCGGATGCCCTACTCGCGCCCCGCCCTGCCCCGCTTGTATCGTCTCGGCGCAGCACGCGCGCACCGGCCTCAGTCTTGCTGAATTGAGCGGTGAGTGCAGGTCGGTGCGGCGGGGAGGGCATCCGGCCGGCCTGCGGGCCGGGTAGGGCTGGGCTCGCCCCTCGTCCCCTCGAGCTTTGCCCGCCCGGAGCTCCACTGCTCTCGGCGGCCAGAACGCAGGGGTAGAGCAGCCCTCGGCGGCCTGGGAGGGACGGGCGGCGGTGCCCGTCCCGGGGCCGCTCGAGGCACATTGCGCCGCGCCGAGTCGCCAGGAGGCTTCCAGGCTGGCGGACCCGGGCGCGGTAACAAGTTTCCGCTTTGCTTCCCCAGGGTGCAGCCGCGGCTACTTTGTAGCGGGGTCGGGCCCCACCAAGAGTGCGGCGGCTACAGCGGATCTTGAACCAACCGTGGGCCTGGGGAGTTTATCTCCAGCTACTGCCGGCTGCAGCGGCCTGAGTACTAAGCGCAGGTATGACCCTTGAAGGAGTCCTCGGGCCTAGAAAAAGATAATGGCATGAGCCCGGGACTTCCCCGCGCTGTCCAGACCTTCCCGCCCCCTGCTCAATCGCAAATGTCATCTCAGCTAAAGATTACCCAAACGCCCCGCCTAAATCTTCCCGTGTCACTTCCGCAACCCACCCCCCACCCAAACGCAGCCTCCTTGATCCTTCGCGCGCTCAGCCTGGTCGTTAGGCCACTTGTCCCCCCTCCTTGCCTGAATAAAGGTAACCTGTCTTCGTTGAGGTCGTTTTCCTTTATTCTTTGCCTCCTTCCGAACTATCGCTTTCATATTTTTGGTGCTGAAACCCCGGAATGGGCGAGGCACTCGTGTCTCTCTCCACTCTCATCTCTCCTCTCTCTTTCCTCTCTCTCTCTCTCTGACGATCTCCGGAACAGGGAACTCTGGCCATTCGACCGCTCCGCACCCAACATTGCACTCACTCCGACCCCTACATTAAGGTAAGATCCGGATAGTGTTCTAGAGGTACCCTGGTATACTGTCCTCTCTGGTCCTGGGGACCCCTGGCCTAAGGCCACCCTGTAACCGACGGTGGGGGCCACTCCGCCTTGATACTGAGGTCTCTTCTCATAACTCTTGTGACTACGAGTGACGACCCAAACTCAGAATAGGAGCCTCTGCTTGCCTCCCAATCATTGGGTCTGGCCAATCTATCCCAAAAGATTCCCCTCTGGCCTGCGTCCTCAAAAATCCCACACCACCCTTACTGTTACGCAAGGCTAGCTGCTTAGAGCAGCTCTGTATGCAGATCTGGCCTTAGGACTAATCAGACAGTCAAAACCGCTGGCCTGAATTTGGCACATTTGACTTTTACATTCGTCAAGATCTTACCAACTTCGTAAAATGGCAAGTGGTCAGAGGTCCCACATGCCCAAGCCTTTTGGGCCCTTCAGAGCAGGCCCTCCCTATGCAAATCCTGTTGCATGAGGTCCTTCTGTGCACCTTGCCTCCCAAACAAAAGGACCCTTCTGCTTCAACCAGCTGCGAGTGACATTACGCACCCCTAGAGTTCGACCCTGCAGATGAGCCCCCTCCCTACCAGCCACACCATCAACCCCCCCCTTCCCCCTCACTGAACTCACCTACTGACTCTGAAACCTCTCCTGAGCCTTTCTCATCCCCATGACCCCATTCCCCCAGTCCCTCCTCCCCCCTTCCCAACCACCATGCCACACAATCATGTACCCAACACGTTTCCCCTGAGAGTGGCAGGACCAGAAGGCCCCACCCGAATCCACGTGTCATTTTCATTGTCAGACATGAGCCAGATAGAAGAAAAGTTAGGATCATTTTCTGAAAACTGTACCAGGTACAGAAAAGAGTTCCTGAGGCTTACCCAGGCCTATAACCTTCACATGGAGTGACATATATTATATCCTAAATGCCACTCTCAATCCAGATGAAAAAGACCGTATCTGGCAAGCTGGGCCAGCCCAGCTGCTGATGAGGTGGTGCCTCAACTAGAACCTCACTGGATATACCAGCCCAGTGACCCAGGCTTCAGGGGACTCGATCATATGGTCATTTGCCTCCTACAGGGCATGCAGAAAAATGCTCATCCATGTCAATTCTGATAAATCACCCAAGGGGCGGACGAAAATTCAGCCTTGTTGGTGCGCCTCACAGAGGCAGTCCAAAAGTATAACAACCTCAATATCAGTCCGCCCCTGACATTAAACGCAAACTTCGACAACTAGAGAGGGGCCCCAAGATCTCCCCAAAGGGACCTTCTAGAAGTAGCCTTCAAGGTTTTCAATAATAGGAGGAGGCTATAAGAGAAAAAGACTGAGAAAGGCTAAATATACCTTTTTGGCAGCAGCAGTTAAGGGAAGAGATCAGCCCAGCCCACGTCATCCCACACTGGGGCTTAAACCGTCCCCCTCCCCAACCCCCCCAGCCCGGACCCTGTAACCAGTTGGGACACTGGTCAAAGGCATGCCCAAACCCACCGACCCACACCAAGGCGTGCCTGAACTGAGGCCAGTGGGGACACTGGAAGGTGGACTGCCCCCAGGGATGCCCTGCCACCCCTGGGAAGGTCCCCAGCTCTCCCCAAAACTCCAGCCCGACCCTGTGAGAGTTGATCCAATGATGGAAACCAGGTTCCAGCCCCCCACCTCCCACCCTGGCCCGCGTCCTGGACACGAGCTCAGAACTCAGGGTGGACGGGATAGTGGCTGGGAGAAAGGTCTCCTTCATAGTAGACACTGGAGCTGCCTTCTCTCTCTTGATCTCCTACTCTGGCCCAACCCCAAACTCAGAGCTCACAATCAAGGGGGTCTCTGGAGTCGCCCTAAGCCCAAGAATCAGCCTCCCATTACTCTGACAATTTGGAAACTTGACCCTCGAACACTCATTTCTCATAATGCCTCGGTGCCCCATGGTGCTCCTAGGGAGAGATTTGTTACCCAAATTAGGGGTGTCTATTACCATACGCCCTCTCAATGCGGTCTCTGTTCTACATGCAGATGGCACCTGGACCCTCCGAATCCCCTACTCCTGACCTTCCCTAGACCTATCCGCCATAGACCCCTGAGTCTGGGATACTGGTCACCCATCCATAGCCAAACATACCCCAGTCCACATCACCGTAAAGGACCCCTCAGCTATAATCGTCCAGCAACAGTACTCTCTCACTCTGGAGGCCCACAAGGGACTTAAGCCTATCATTGACTGTCTTCTTTAAGCCTCCATCTTAATTCCTACCCATTCACCACACAACACCCCCATTCTGGCAGTAAAAAGGAGACCAAGCTCTTGGGAGACTGGTCCAAGACCTACGAAAAATCAATGAGACCATCACACCAGCACTCCCAGTAGTCCTGAAAGCTTTGCCAAATTCCTTGGGGCCCTGGGGTTCTGGGGTTATCGGGTGTCCTGATCCAAGGCCCAGATAGCCCAAACAAACATCACTTACCTGGGACCCTCCCTATCCTACCAACGGAGAATCATTCCTCCAGACAGAATCCAGGCCTTAAATTGACTGCCTGCCTCCAAAAACAAAACAGAACCTCATGTCTTTCCTCAGCCTCCTAAACTTTTTCTGTATCTGGATCCCCAATTTCTTATTGCAAAGCCACTTTATGAGGTGACCAAAGAGTCCCTAGATGAACCTCTCTTTGACCCCTCCTCACTGGCCTCTGCCATTCACCAGCTCACTGAGAGCCTCCTCTGAGTGCCAACTTCCCACCTACCAAATTATACCAGACAGTTTTTTCTCTTTGCCCATTCCAGTCAAGGACAGGCCCTGGGGCTTCTGTGCCAGCAGGCTGGAGACACCTGGACTCCTATAGCCTATTTATCGAAACAACTTGACCTGGTGACCAAGGGGTGGGCTCCCTGCATACAAGCCATGGCTGCCATCGCCGCCCTGGTTCCAGAAGCAAACAAATTCTCTAGACGTGCCCCCCTGACAGTCTGCTCTCTACACACCCTCCAAGACCTACTCTCATACCAGGCTTTACTCCCTTTGCTCTTCCAGGATACAGACTCTGCGTGCCTTTTTTCTCAATCCGCAGCTCTCGTTCTCTCCGTGTGCTCTCCTTAACCCTGCCAGTTTATTACCCATGCCTCTACAGCAGACCTTCCCCTATATCACTGCAGTCTCAAAATCCCTTCCAACACTTGACAGATCAGCCCGTCTTAGACCCTAACACCCCATACTGGGTCACTGACGGCAGCTCTCAAAAATCCCCACCCTTTGCGGCAGGATATGCCGTCATCCAGGGAAACCTTCATCACAACCACGAGACACAGATACTTGACACCTCACCTGTGCCACCTCACACCACCTCCCAACAGGCAGAACTAGTAGCCCTCACCAAAGCTTTGACCCTGGCTAAGCATCTAAGAGTTAGCATCTACACAGACTCCAAATATGCCATAACAGTCACTCAAACATCCTGATACGGAGGGAAGGAGGGTTCCACACCCAGAAGGGATCCCCCATTATTAATTCTGACCTGATCTACAAACTTCTAGAGGCCGCACTCTTACCAGACAGCTTCCATCCTCCACTGTAGGGGATATCAAAAGGGAAGTCTCATATCAACCTACAACAGTGTCGCAGATCAAAAGGCAAGAGGTAGCCCTGTCCCATCCCTCCCTCCAGTCCCCTGTCATTTTAGCCCTGACTCCATCCGAGCTTCCCACCACCAGAGAAATTCCCTCCTATCTACACTCACTGTTACATCCTTCGTCCAAGGTACTCCAACAGGTCTTCCACAACCACTTCCCCATATCTACTGCTGACCAAAAATATTTAGATGACCTTACCCATTCCTGTCAGATAAGTCAACGAACTAATCTCAATTCCAACCTTAAACCTACATCTTTTCCAACCCATCAGATGCGTGGCAGTCTCCCAGCACAAGAGGAGCAGACAGACTCTACTCATATGCCCCCAGTTCGGAGAGTCAGTACCTGCTGGTCCTGTAGACACCTTTTCGGGATGGGTAGAAGCATTTCCCACCAGAAACAGCCCACACTGCGGCCCAGGCCCTCCTCACAGAAATCATCCCCAAGTTTGCCTTGCCTTCATCTCTATAGTCTGATAATGGCCCAGAATTCATGTCTAAGGTCACCCAACAACTTGTCCAGTTCTTACACATCCCCTGGAAATTTCACATTCCATATTGTCCCTGGTTCTCAGGGAAGGTAGAAAGGATGAACAGGATAAGTAAAGAAACTCAACCGAATTATCCCTCGAGGTGCGTCTAGATTGGACTAAACTATCACCAGTGATTCTCCTAAAAGTACGAGCTTTGCCTAGAAAACCCCATTGGGCTAAGCCCCTTTGAAGTTACCTACAGAAGACCCATAAACCCTCCCGGACTTCCCCCTAAAACTCCTCCCATACCAAACTCCCTGTACTCCCCTCTGCTAGCAGAACTAACTCCACAGTGCCCCCCGGAAATAGGTCAACCACAGCTTGCCCGCTCCTAATCCCCAAGCCCCCTCACCCCCTCTACAAATTGGGGACATGGTCTATCTGTCTGAAGATCCCCAGGGTGACCTAACCCCAAAGTAGCAGGGAGCGTTCAAAATCATCCCCCTTACCCCGACTGCAGCTAAGCTCAAAAAGGTCACTTTCTGGGAATGCCTCTTAGCCTAAAACGGGTTGACCCCAATCTTGCACTGGTCTCCCTCACAGGGCCCACCTCCTTAAAAATCACCCGGCGACAACCTCTGTCGATCATCCAAGAAGACACTGAATGACCTGGACACTCACAATCCACAGCTGTTCCTGACCTGACTACTACAAGACCTCTGGACCAGTGCCCTGGCAGGAACCTCCTTCAAAGACCTGACCACACTAGTGTCTCAACTGTGGCTTAAGGGAACCTTTTACAACCTAACTCCAGACGAAATTTATTTCTTTACTCTCATCCTCTACATCAATCTACATCCTGATTCGTCTTTCCCAGATTCAAGCTACCACGGATTTGGGGCCTTCCACCTCTTGCCGGATTGGCCTCTCCCCATCTCTCTAATCATAACTGTACTCTTAACCTTAGCCCTTGAAATAAGCCTAACAACTGTCTCCCCTCTAAACTGGTCACCCATCCTCCGTCTCTTCGTCGGTGCCGCCTACGCTGTCAGCTACTGTATTTTACTCCTCGGATTCTATTTCCTCCACATTGTCTGACTACCAGACCCATGACTCCCCTGTTCCTTATCCTTGCTATGCTCCCCAGCCTTCTGGCTAGTTCCTGCCCTTGCAATGAAATTCATTCCTATGTCCATTCCTCATGTTATAACACGGCCCCTAAACCATGCACCATGAACATCGGGGCGGGAAAGTCCAAATCCCTACTCACTGTTAAAGTACAGAAGACAGGGAGTGCCGTGAACACCTGCTATAAGCCAAATGGAGAAGACATATGTTTCTATCCCACTACCCACTGGGGGTACTCAGATGGAGGAGGGGCACAAGATGAACAGCGTAAAAAGAACCAAGAACAGGTTATAAGAAAACTAATCTCCCAATCACGCAACTCCTGGGCCCGATAGACGCCCAGACCACCTTTCCCAATTACGGCCCCTCCTAAATCCTTCTGACAACTGACACCTTATCCTCCTTAACTCATTCCAATTCTTCTAGAACACTCACTACACATCCCAGTGCGGGATACTCATGCCTTCCCCCCAACCCTTGGACCTTGCATCTTGGTCTTTCTGACCCCAGGTCTTAGCATCTAAAAGAGAGAACAAGTAGCTGATCTCCAGGTGAGACATTCCCACAGGAAAAACGGCTATCATGGCCCGCCTCCTGATCGGGACTGGCATAGCGGCAGCTCTGGGCACTGGGATTGGGGGCATCTCGACCTCAGCCCATTTCTACTGCAAACTGTCCCAGGAACTTAGGAATATGCAACAGGTGGTGGAGTCCTTTGTTGCAGTCCAAAGGCAAATTAACTCATTGGCTTCTGTGGCCCTACAAAATAGACGAGCCCTGGACCTTCTCACCATAGAAAAGGGACGGATCTGCCTTTTCCTGGGAGAAGACTACTGCTCTTTTGTTAACGAAACAGGCATAGTCCAGGGTAGGGTCAGAGAACTTAGAGACAGAATCAAAAGGCCACAAAAAAGAGTTACAAAAGCTTTCCACTCCCAGAAGCGTGTTCCAACTGGCCCTCCCTTGGTTGCTCCCTTTCTTGGAACCACTAGTACTTCTTATCTTACTCCTCTTATTTGGCCCCTGTTTCTTCAATCTCTTTCAAAGGTTTCTCCAAGACCGGATTCGGGCCATCTCAAGACCAAGTCAAAGACCATTCTTGTTGAGAGCCTCACCTTAATGTCGGCAAAAGGAAACCCTCGGCTGTAGAAAGATCCTCTGTTCCAGACCCTAAAACCATCGCCCCTATCCAGCAGGAAGTAGC
Source organism: Ovis canadensis (assembly GCF_042477335.2). NCBI lineage: Eukaryota > Metazoa > Chordata > Mammalia > Artiodactyla > Bovidae > Ovis > Ovis canadensis. Next base: position 84,779,955 of record NC_091250.1, read on the forward strand.
CAGAGAGATACGGCGCCCTTTTCCCATCCTTTTATGACTTCAGGGTCTGTAATGGAGGCCTCAGGCCTAGGAAAAGAAGATAACTACCTCAAGGGCCCTTCCCTGACTTCACGGAAGACAACTGAACTTTGCCCCACTCCACTACTCCAGGCAGATTGCATCAGCCTGGAACTTTCCGCCCCCTGCTCAACTGCAAATGCCATCTCAGGTAAATATCACCCAAAACTCCCCGCCTATTCCTTACAACCCTGTCTTTGAGTGAAAGTAAGATGACCCAGGCCCGAGCATGTGGCTGATGGTGACCAGAGGGTTCCCAAGCTCCATGCAAAGGCTTGGATCAGGCTCTTCCTTAATGTTAAAAGAAATGGACGTTTACTGGCCTCACCCAGCAGAACAGCTGCTTCTAGTGGGTTTTTGGACTCGGCTAAAGAAACTGCTGATGTCCACGGATATTATCAAGAGGAGTGCAGGAAATTGTAGAGAACCCTGTGAGAAACCCAGATTGCCCTTTCCAGTGCCCTATTAAGGCTGATGCAGTGCCTTAAGAGGCTAACACAGGAGGGTAAAGAAAGTCTCCATAAAACCCAGAGAAGAGATTTTAGAACTCCTCTCTGGATCCTGTCTGGAGTCACAACTGAACCAGAAGATTTTAAGTCATAGCACTTAGTATCATGTGTATAGTTAATACCAAGGTCATTAAATTTAAACTTGACCTTCAGTTTGACAGTACTTTCAGGGCCTGATTTTTAGATTCCTCTGGGGGTCCCATCTAGTGTATTCAAAAATACAAGGCAGTTTGGGTACTTTGGTTGCCTCTGATGGTGGAAAAAGATCTAGATGATGGAACACGTGTGCAAATTTTCTATTCAAAAAGGTAATTTTAAAACATTTATTTTTTTAGGTTGAAAACTACAGGTACAAGCCATTGAAGCCAGAATGCTCTCTGATGCTGGTATTTTAACTGACATACACCAACTATATCACTCTGCAGTGTATAACACCCAAGTGTGTCTAACGAGGCCACCCATTCTCACATAACTTGTAGCAGCTATGGATCTGCACTGGCATAGGAGTTGGGTCAGTGGGATAAAGCTGGTGGTTTAATTCTCCCAGCTTTATGAAGTGGGTAGTGTAAAATTACAATAGCAATAGTGATGAAGCAATAGTTCAGGTAGTGAATTAATATTCCATCACATGCATAGCCCTAAACAAGGAGCCTCATATGTACCTTTTTGGCAATGTAAACTATGGAAAGTCATGTATCTCTCTTGAGATTTAGTGTCCTTGTGTAACAGCAGAAGTATTCAAATAGAGATTAGGCCATTCGGGGAGGGAGTTAGGATTAGAGACTTACTAAGAATATATGTCGAAATTTGGCACAAAGGGGCCATTCTTCAGCATGTTAAATGTTGCTGATGAATGTAGCACAGTGAGCTGTAAGAAGGAGTTTAAAGGACACAGTGATGCCAGATTGTTACAATTCTGAAAGTATTGGAGGTGATGGGAAAGTTTTCATATGGGAAGAAATGTCAGTGTAGCAAAATTAACAGCCCAGTAGGAGCTAGGAATTCTTCCTCTTGATCAGCACTGAATGTTCGCAAATACCTCATTTTCCAGAAATCTTAAAGGTGTTCACCTAGGACTCACTCTTAAAACATTGTTTTAGCCTCTGTAAACTTCATTTTTTTAATATTCCATATTCTGTAAAATCTAGCCTCCTAATATAGGAAATTCAACAAATATGTTGTAAAAGCATAATTGCTAGAGGGAGAAGACGAGAGAAATAGGAAAGGCGTGTGTATGCACTGTGAGTGGAGGACATGATTTCAGATAGAGCTGGCTGAGACTAACTACAGAGGACCTGAAAGGGCTGCAGAGGGTAACATGGTTGTTACAGTCAACCTTTGAGTAACATGGATTTGAACTTCATGGGTCCCCTTATTCACAGGTATTTTCAGTAGTAAATACATTACTACATGGTTGAATTTGTGGATGCAGAGGGCCATCTATAAATTATTCAGATTAATTCCTTTATTATACAAAGGTCAACTGTACATATTTTGATGAAGAGGATTTCAGGTAGAGGGAAAGCAAGTGCCAAGGCCCTGGGGAGGGATGTGTTTAAAGGTTTGTGGGGAAAGCAAAGTGAAGCTGCAGAGAAGTGGCCTTAAGTTTGTGTGCAGGGCTAGGGTGGATATTTGAGACCATTCTAAGATGGCAGCTTGCTTTCTGGCCTGTAAGACCTCGGAATGCTATCACTTAACCTACCATGCCCCCTGCCATCTATATACTTTCCCACGTTTCTATTAAGTGCTATCTTCCCTCCCCAGTGCTCTTATTCTGGATTTCTGTAACACCTTGTAATGCCCTTATACTTGGAAGCACATTTTGTAGTTTCTTGTGAGCTTGCCTACCTGCCCCTGCCAATAAAACCCATCTTGGTTTCTACCATATTCCTGGGGTCTGACTAAATACCTGGCATAAGTTCTCAAATACTTAGCCTTAAAACCATGGTGACTATAGTACAAGGAGCAATATCATTTATAATACTATTGCTAGTTGGGTTGAATTGTCTTATAAATCACATGAAGTAAGTGGCTTACTTAGGAGTGGAGCCTAGATTGACCAGTTCTTAACTTCAATTTCTTTATCTTTGGTGGTGGTTTAGTCGCTAAGTCGAGTCTAACTCTTAAGTTGATGATAGTTACTGGAGTTTATACATAGTACATCTAACTTCCTGGTAAGTAGTAGGTACTTAGTAGTGCTATAGGATCATTTTTATAATACTGTATGGTCACCGTAATTTAGATCAAAATGAAAACACTGATACTTGATATTCATATGGTACTAAGATGCTGGCTTTAATGTTCATTAAAAAAATAGAGTACCTGCTGTGGGCCAAGACCTATTCTGGGTATTGTGAACAAAGCACATCAGGGTATGTAATTGCAACTGGTCCTTGACGGCCTCTGGTGTATAGGCCTGTAACTAGTTAGCATTTTGGTGGAAACGGTATTTGGTAGACTAAAGGCCTAGATGAAAGTCTGAGGGCACTAGCAAAGTTTCCAAGGGTAACCACTGGTTGCACAAGAAGCTTCACTCCACTGAGCCCTGCTGGTGGCTCTCTGTCCCTTGAGGAGTCACTTGGGCTGGACAGACAGGTGTCTGCCACAGATTTCCCCCTCTCCCAGGAAGCAGCTGCAACCCGTACAGTCCTGTTCATACATTGGTTTTCCAAATTTTTTTTAAATAACCAGAAATTTGTTCTTTAAAATTCTACAGTCCATGTGGTTGCAGAGCCAGACACGACTGAGTGACTTAAGCAACAGCACACAGGTTGCAACAAGTATTGATACTGAATAATGGCAGCTTCATGCTAGAGATTGGTAATAGATGGGCAGACCCAAGTTTCTGAATAAAAAACTTACTGAATTTCAGTATTCTTGTGGGGCTATCACAGTCAATAAATAAAACATTATTGAAAAGATCGTGTGTTGTTTACATGTTGTCATTCACAGTAATGCCTTTTGAATCTCATTCCTTTCAAGAAGTTAGGATCAAAACTCACCATAGCAAGTTGCAGACCTGAATAGAGTGAAAGTATAAAAAACTCCCCACCATTCCTTTCTTGCTGACAGATTTGAATACCTATTTTTAATACTTGCCACAGCAAAAAAGCTTCATTATTAAAAGTGAATATTTCTGCCTAAAAGTGGCGACTCTTTGAGATATTCCCATTATCTCTGGCCTTATTCCCTGATTCCCTGGAGGCTCAGAAGGTAAAGGATCCATCTGCAATGTGGGAGATGTCAGTTCCATCCCTGGGTTGGGAAGATCTGGAGGAGGGCATGGCAACCCACTCCAGTATTGCCTGGAGAATCCCCAAGGACAGGAGCCAGGCAGGCTACAGTCCATGGGGTAGCACAGAGTTGAACGCAACTGAAGCAACTTGGCATTCCCTAATTCTGGTGCAGCCCTATTTTGGTTAGACTTCCTCCAGGATCATTGCCCACAACAGAGTTTGCTAGGAACTTCCCTCAGGTGCACGTTTCCTTTCAGGATGAGTCTATTAATTTAGCTTCTTAACTCATTTCTTTTTTCTTAAATTGACTTTCAGCAAAATTCCTGACCCTCAACTGTTCATGTGTAATATGGGTAACTGCAATATCCTTGCATCGTCCTGGGTTTTATATCTGCCTTCAAGCCTTTTATGCTAGTCAGAGGCTTGCTCTTGACAGTACTTCTTCACCATAAGTTATATTTAACATTTCAAGGGTCTCGCAGATTTACACTTAGCTTTATACAAAGCTTAATACAAAAGTTTTGCTCTAAATAATGATTCGTTTTTATGGTTGAAAAACATTGTCATCTACTCACAAAATTAGCTGGCAACCTAGAAAGCAGTGTGGTCAGCTGAAACGTTGTATAAATAGGCCAAATGCATAACAAGAGAATGGATGCTGTTGTCTACAATCTGCTTTCAGTTCTTTTGAGTATATACCAGGAGGTCGAACCTCAACATTTGCTATTTTCTACCACTTTCCACAACAGTACGTGAATATTCAGGTATGTACAGGGCTCAGTATTCGAGATCCCCATTTACCTTTTACCCGTTTCTTGGCCGTGCTTTTTCTGCAGTGAAAACAGATTTAGCCACAAGACTCAGTATTAAGTGTAAAATACTTGAAGATGACTTTGTTTTGTTTGCCAAGTGCAAGAATTCAATACATACTGACACACCTCATTACTGGAGGAATCTACATTACTGCTTTAAGTGTTTCCATTAGAGACGACCTTCAAAATGTAGATGACTTACCCTCACTTAACTATCTGTACAGCAGCCGAGTAATCACGAACTAGAAACAGGCTGGAACAAGAACCGACCATTTAAGCTAGGCGGTTCATTCCTGTTAAGCATTCTATCTCACTGTCCTGCGAGCACTCAAGCGCGGTAACCAGAGAGCCACAAACTCATCCACTATTTTTAATGCAAATATCCCTTCCGAGGCCGCAAACCGTTCAGTAGACGGAGCGAGCGTCAGTGCCCGGCAGGGCCCAATCAGGTCGCGCTTTACTACCTTGGGTTCCTCCCGCCAAGCGGCAGCAGAGCCGCGCCAACAGCGAATCTCCGCCCCGCGGAGAGGAAAGCAGGGAACCACGAGGGAACACCCAAGACCGGGCGGCTAAGCGACCCCACGGCCCGGGCCCAGCCTCACCTCCGCCACGGGTCCGGGGTTCGAGACAGGCAGCTCTCTGCCTGCGGCTCGTCAAACTCCCTAACCACGCCCACTGCCGCTCAAAGCCCCGCGGCTCGGGGTAGCGAGCGAACAGAGGCCACCAGGGGCCGAGGCATCCGAGGTGGACAAAGAAACCGCACCCTCCACCCACCGGCAATGAGACCAAGTTTCCCAAACCTGGTGGAAGACCTGCACCCTCGCGAGAGTTCTGACACGCCCCTACAGGCCGCGAGAACCCTGGGGGACGCAGCCTGCCTGCCAATCACCACATGGAGGCGGTTCCGCGCGCACCCAATTGGCTAAGCACGGGGAAGTTCGCGTCCCATTGGCATGTTTTCCGGAGCCAACTTCGCCGTCTCTGTCTGAATCCTCCTCCCACTCTCCCGCGCCACTTATCAGCTGAGAAGGTGGGGAGCAGGAGAGGAAACGCCTACGCTTGCCCCAGTTCCTAGTGCGAGAACTTGGGCTGCCGGAGTAGAATCCCACCTCTTCACCCGTGGCGTTTTAGAATCATTTCTTGCCCAGATTCTAGCATGTCTTGTCTCGTTCCTAACCTCAGTTTTCTAACCTGTGTCCCCAAACTGACCTTGTCCTGGGCAGGGAGCTGTTTTTACCTGTGCTTGGGAGAAAACAGGCTTCCATAGACCTTGCCAAATTAAGGTATTTCAAGCTTTATGGTCTCCAAACCTACGTCTTGCTCTGCATAGCATGCAGTGAGAATTAAATTTTTTTTTAACAATCGTTAACCACCACCCCCAGCCCCGCATGCCTTAATTCATTATGTCATCAAAATAATCATCACTGAAGTGGGTACTGTCAGTGGTTTTTCAAGTGAAGAAACCAGAAGCACAGAAAACTTTAGTGACCTGCCCAAGTTCTGTGTTTGCTGTGCAAATATGAACTATACTCTGTCCTTTTCATCCCTCTCTCTCTTATTTTAATCTGGGACTTCATAATTGCTGGATTACCTCTACAAACGGCTTCTTAACTCCTCTCCTTGCCATCCTCTACAAATCCAAGGATTAATCTTCCTAAGCCAAATCTGATCGTCTCTCTCAAATCCTTCTCAGGCCTCAGAAATGTCAAATCCTTCTGTGGTTCCTTATTGCCACTCTCTGGCACACAGTGCTATTTATTGAAATATTCACATCTGCAGATAAGTACACAAGCCATGTTGGCTGTATAACCAGAAACGGTACTGTTGGATCAGAGTTGTGCTATGTTCAAATTTAGTAGACATTTTAATGCAGTTTTCCAGTGTTTACACAAATTTACACTCTGATCAGCAACATGAGAGTTCCAGTCATTCCACATATTTGTCAGTGCTAAGTATGTCCCGTCTTTTTTCATTTTGGCCATTTTGGTGGGTGATGATTATGTTTTCTGTGATTTTAATTTTCATCTCCCTGATAATTGAAATACATCATGAGAAACGCTGGGCTGGAGGAAGCACAAGCTGGAATCAAGATTGCTGGGAGAAATATCAATAACCTCAAATATGCAGATGACACCACCCTTATGGCAGAAAGTGAAGAACTAAAGAGACTCTTGATGAAAGTGAAAGAGGAAAGTGAAAAATTTGGCTTAAAGCTCAACATTCAGAAAACTAAGATCATGGCATCCAATCCCATCACTTCATGGCAAATAGATGGGAAACAGTGGAAGCAGTGGCTGACTTTATATTTTGGGGCTCCCAAATCACTGCAGATAGTGATTGCAGCCATGAAATTAAAAGACACTTATTCCTTGGAAGAAAAGTTATGACCAGCATATTAAAAAGCAGAGACATTACTTTGTCAACAAAGATCCGTCTAGTCAAGGCTATGGTTTTTCCAGTAGTCATGTATGGATGTGAGAGTTGGACTATAAAGAAAGCTGAGTGCCGAAGAATTGATGTTTTTGAACTATGGTGTTGGAGAAGACTCTTGAGAGTCCCTTGGACTGCAAGGAGATCCAGCCAGTCCTTCCTAAAGGAGATCAGTCCTGGGTGTTCATTGGAAGGAGTAATGTTGAAGCTGAAACTCCAGTACTTTGGCCACCTGATGTGAAGGGCTGACTCATTTGAAAATACCCTGATTCTGGGGAAGATTGAGGGCAGGAGGAGAAGGGGATGACAGAGGATGAGATGGTTGGATGGCATCACCGACTCAACGGACATGGGTTTGGGTGAACTCTGGGAGTTGGTGATGGACAGGGAAGCCTGTTGTGCTGTGGTTCATGGGGTCATAAAGAGTCGGACACAAACTAGACTGGACTGGACTGAACTGGAACTGGATTAATGAAGTTGAGCACCTTGTCGTATGGTTATTGGTTATTTAGAAATAACTTTACGAAGTTTCTTTAAATTTTTTGCCCATTTTCCTGAGTTTTTTTTTTCCTAATACTTGATTGTAAAAATGTTCAAATAGCAAAGATTAAGGAATTTTACAGTAAACACAAGTAAACCTGCCACACAGATTCTGTTGTTGTTGTTCAATTGCTAAGTCATGTCCAACTCCTTGGGACCCCATGGACTGCAGCATGCCAGGCTTCCCTGTCCTTCACTATCTTCTGGAGTTTGCTCAAACTCATGTCTGTTGAGTCGGTGATACCATCCAACCATCTCATCCTCTGTCCTCCACTTCTCCTCCTGCCTTCAATCTTTCCCCACATCAGGGTATTTTCCAATGAGTTGGCTCTTTGCATCAAGTGACCAAGGGCTTCCCTGGTGGTTCAGTTGGTAAAGAATCTGGCTGCAATGCGGGAGACCTGGTTTTGATCCCTGGGTTGGGAAGATTCCCTGGAGGAGGGAATGGCAACCTACTCCAGTATTCTTTCCTGGAGAATCCCCATGGACAGAGGAGCCTGGCAGGCACCAGTCCATGGGGTTGCAAAGAGTTGGACACAACTGAGTGACTAAGTACAGCCCAGCGCACATAAAGTGACCAAAGTATTGGAGCTTCAGCTTCAGTATCAGTCCTTTCAGTGAATATTCAGGGTTGATCTCCTTTAGGATTGATGCTTTGATCTCCCATTTTTTGTAGAACCTGTTTTGTTATATTTCTATCCTTCCCTTTATCTATCTTCATGTTGTTGCATTTCAAAATTGATTGCAGATAGCAATATGTGTCTTCTAAATACTTCAGCATATATATAATTCAGTATTTAAGGTTTCTTCTTTTGATATAAACTTAAATGCACAAATCTTCAGTGTAGATTGGCTGAGTTTTGAGCAAAGGAGTTTCAAGTTCAATGCCACCTTCCAGTCAATCTCCATTTCCACCTTCCTGATGGAAACCACAGTTCTGATTTATTTTTTCCCTGCAGTAGATTAGCTTTACCTGCTTCAGAATTTCATATAACTAGAATCATACATATCTGCTATTTTGTGACTTCTTTCACTCAGCCTACTGTACTTTAGATTCCTTCATGTCGTTTCATGTGTCAATAATTCATTTCCTTTTATTGCTGAGTAGAATTCCATTGGGTAAATATACTAGTTTATCCATAGTAAGAGGACTTTTAAAATATGCCTCCTTTGTCAAGTGTATGTGTTTCAAATATCTCTTTCGATTCTGAGTTCCTTCTCATTGTTCTAGCGATGCCCGTTGAGAGGGAGAGTTCTTATTATTTACTTATTGGCTGGGCTGGGGTCTGCATGGCTATATGGGCTTTTTCTCTAGTTGCAGTGAGGGGGGTCTTGTCTGTAGTTATGGTCCATGGGTTTCTCATTGCTGCATCTTCTCTGGTTGCATAGCACAGGCTCTAGGCATGAGGCTTCCGTAGCTGTGACTTCTGGGCTCTAGAGCACAGGCTCCATAGTAGCGGCACATGGATTTAGTTGCTCCGCAGTTTGTGAGGTCTTCCTGGACCAGGGACTGAACCCGTGTCCCGTGTGTTGGCAGGCAGATTCTTTACTGCAGAGACACCAGCAAAGCCCACGTTCTTAGTTTTAATACTCCAATGTATCAATTTTTGATGGCGACTGGTTTTAAGAAATCTCTGCCTACTCCAGGTTATAAAGATTCCTTCTCTATTTTCCTCCAAAAGTTTTACTGTTTTGATTTGCCCATTTAGAATAGTAATCCACTTTGAACTGATGGCTGTGAGTGATCGGATATAAAGGTAGATCCAGACATCTTTTTTTCTGTATGGCTATCCAGTGAGTCCAGCATGGTTTTCAGTTGATCACTTGCCCACAGTTGCAGTTGTCACAGATCAGGTGACCACATACGTGTAGACCTATTTCCCACTCTGTTCCATTTAATAGGTTGATTTTGTCTATCTTTGCACCAATACCACATAGTCTTCACTACTATAGCTTTATAATGAGCCTTGATAGTGTACCAGTGAGCTGATTTTTTAAATTTAATTTAAATAGCTATGGGGCTAGTGGCTACCCTATTGGTAAGAGCAGATATAGAAAATCCTCATAGGAAGTTCTGTTGACAGTACTGCTTTAGAAGACATCTAGAGGCCAATACCAGATACTTCATTTCACAGCCACAGGCCATCCTGAGTTTATGGCTGGGCTGCTCTTCAAAGATATCTGTGTGACATCTTTTAAAAAAGAAATTAAAAATGCATCTTCCCAAAGATAGGTAAGACATCCAGCTGTTTTGACCTTGTACTTTTAGCAACGAAAATATTATTTCAGGTTTGGGAGAGTCTAATGTTTTAGGAGACATTTCCTGTGATCAGACACCGTAAAATATGTAGCCCCAAATCATAGGGAAAGTTTCCTGCTGTAGCGCCATCACCTGTAGCTTATTGTCTGCTCTCATCCAAGGTCACACAATTCTCTTTCAGAGGGCTTTCCTGGACTGTTACTAGCTGTGTCCGAGAATTTGCCCTCAGACTTGTAATCAAAGGTCTGAGTCAAATCTGGCTCCTGTGTGTAAGGGATTCCTTAAACCATACTGTCCTGTTTATTCCATGGTATCATTGGAGCCTTTTGACTTGTAAATGATACATATGTACTTATTATGTCCTTCTGGTGTTACTTTTTATGTTACATGTATTTATTTCTGCCCACAATGCTTGATTGCATTTGATGGCTGTTTCTTTTCCAATGTCTTGTGTCTTATAGTTACTGTGATGGCTGTTTTAATTATCACCAGTTTCCACACATGAGGATAGCACAGGGCTATGGTCATGATCTAAATTTCCACTGGGGCAACAGATATTTATTGAGTGCTTACTCTGTGAGATGCCCTGTGCTGGCCCCTAGGATAAACTCTGACAAATAACCAATGATAGTTATCATTACTGCTGCTGCTGCTGCTAAGTCACTTCAGTTGTGTCCGACTCTGTGCGACCCCATAGACGGCAGCCCACTAGACTTCCCTGTCCCTGGGATTCTCCAGGCAAGAACACTGGAGTGGGTTGCCATTTCCTTCTCCAATGCGTGAAAGTGAAGTCGCTCAGTTGTGTCCAACTCTTAGCGACCCCATGGACTGCAGCCTACCAGGCTCCTCCGTCCGTGGATTTTCCAGGCAAGAGTACTGGAGTGGGGTGCCATTGCCTTCTCTGAGTTACCATTGGGCATCTACTAAATACTATACCCCCAAAACTTGCATTTGTTATTTTTAATCCTAACAACATTGTAAGATATATACTGTTACTACATTTTTTTTTCAGATGATAAAACTAAGGTTCTAGGAGTCAGATGGCTTATCAGTGCTGGAGCTGAGATTAAAGCTGTGAATCCCACCACCGCCACCTCTATGAGAGTTATCAGACTTAAAATGTACTTTGGGAACATATGGTCTCATAGTGGAGGCAAACCCACAATAACCACAACCCCCTAGCAGAAAAGATACTACAAAAAGAAAAGGGGGTGAAAGCACAGAAGAAATGGCAGTTGGCCATGAGTCCTGCCAGCAGGTCTGTAGCACGCCACAGTTGAAACTAGCGTGTGGGAAATGACTGAGATGTCCTTAGCAGCTTGGTCTTGTAGATGACTCCAGATCCTTTCTCCTCCTCCGGGAATGATCTGAGAAGTGACAAGTTTCCCTGTTCGTCTTCTCAATGCTCAGCCAGTCTTTTCTCTGATCTCACTTCTGAAGAGGAGGCATTGCTAACAAGTGGTCAGCATCCTCTTTAAAGGATGAGTCTCCAATGACTCTCACCTCAAAACCAGAATCTGTTCGTGCTAGGCTGCTTTGAGAAACCCTCCGGAGTAAGGATGGGCCCTTTAAGAAGGCCTTGGATGTGACTGTGATGGCTGCATGTCTAGCTGCTATCTTTGACCATCTCCTAGATGTGATGGGTTGGATTGTGTCTCCCCTAATTCTTGTGTCCAAGTCCTACCCTCCAACCTTAGACATGACTTTATTTGAAACGTGATATTGTAGGATCATTGCTGATGTAATTAGATAAGAAGTTTGTACTGAAGTAGAGCAGCACCTAATCCAGTATGACTGGTGTCCTTCTGAAAAGGAGAGACATGGGCACAGAAACACACTCTCAGGAAGAATGCTACATGAATACAAAGATGAAGGAAGAGATGACTCCACAAGCCAAGGAATACCCAAGGTTCCCAGGAAACCACCAGAAACCTGGAGGTAGACGTGGCCCAGATTCGTCCCTCCAGCCTCTAGAAAGCTCCTTCTCAGATGTCCAACCTCCAAAACTGGGAGACGCTGCTCTTCTGTTCTTTAAGCCACCCAGCTTGTGGTCCTTTGTTATGGCAGCCCTTGGAAACTACCATGCTAAAGATGGCAGAGAAATGAGCTAGGAGGAATCTGAGCCCCTGAGAACTGTATGGAGATGACTTCTGCATCAGCTTTGGTCCTGATAAACATCTGCCTTGATCAAGGTCCTGTGTATCATGGCCCTGTTTCTGGCACAGAACTCCTAAAACTCTTCATGACTACAATAAAAAGTGTCTTTTCTTATGTTAATGACGTGACTTTTGGAAAGTACAGGATACGGGCTGGTTGCCCGAGGACCCGACCCTATGTTGAGGACTGGAACTTTTAGTCCCTCCTCTCTCCCCTCTACCCTACACCAGGGAAGGAAAGGGGCTGGAGGCTGACTCAGTCACTAATAGCCACTGATTTAATCAGTCATGCCTTAGTGAGGAGCCTCTACAAAACACCAAACAAGACAGGGTTCAGAGAACTATGGGTTGGTGAACCCATGGAGATTCTGGGAGAATAGTACTTTCAAAGTGGGCATGTAAACTCTGCTCCCCTTTTTAATATGTTACCCTCTACATCTCTTCCATCTGGCTGTTCCTGAGTTATGCCTTTTTATAATAAACGGATAATTTCGTAAATGAAATATTTCTCTAAGGTCTGTGAGTCATTCTAGTTACTATAGTTGAATGCAAGTCTAGAGTTGTGGGGACATCCAATTTAAGTCAGTTGGTCAAAACCACAGGTAATAACCCAGACTCACAATTGGCATTGGATGTTTGAGCCAGGAGGGGGTGTTGGGACTGAGCCCCTGATCTGTGGGATCTGATGCTATCTCCAGGTAGATAGTGTCAGAATAGAGCTGATGTGTGTGGCAAATTCCCATACATCTTAATTAGTGATCAGAACCTTGGACTCTATCACCGGGTCTCTGTTATTTGCATGAAAACGAATCCTGATAGTAAGGGAAAAGCTCAGACTCCTTATGATAACATACTAGACCCGGTTAAGATGTGTCCCCTGCCTTATTTTCTGCCTTCTCCCTTTGGAGCCTGCATATTCAGTCACATAGCACTACTTTACTCCCAAATCCTCTCTTAATCTCTTTCCTCTGTGCCAGTAACATCTTTCTTACCCTCTGCCTGTGTTCTTTCTCACCCTTCTTGGCCTGGGAACCCCTTAGGCTTTTTCATTCTCCAGAATTCCTTTCCTGACCTCACCAGGGCTGGTTTCTGATCTCATGCTCCCAGTGCCTCCTGCTATCATGAGGTTTATTAATTATGCTGTAGATTATGAAATTTAGAGTTCAGTGCCTGCCCTATCATAACTACTCATTACCTCCTTGCTCAGTGAAGAAGGGTCACTGGGGGTTTCCTTGGCCATCTATGGGAAGAGGTGTTCTGAATTTCTTTAAAAAAAAACTATATAGTTTTCTTTTTTATTTTGAAGAGCAGCCCAATAATAAGGCCACTTAAGATGGCCTGTAACTATGAAATGAACTATCTAGAATTGGCTACTGAAAGTGAAAATTGCTGAGTCGTGTCCGACTCTTTGTGACCCCTTGGACTATACAGTCCTTAGAATTCTCCAGGTCAGAAAACTGGAGTGAGTAACCTTTCCCTTCTCCAGGGGATCTTCCCCACCCAGGGACTGAACCCAGGTCTCCCACATTGTAGGCAGGTTCTTTACCAGCTGAGCCACCAGGGAAGCCCAAGAATACTGGAGTGGGTAGTTTATCCCTTCTCCAGTGAATTTTCCTAACCCCTGAATTGAACTGGGGTCTCCTGCGTTGCAGGTGGATTCTTTACCAACTGAGCTATCAGGGAAACCTACATTGGCTGCTAGATGTCTCCTAAAGCAGCACTGTTTCTATAGAACTTCCTGGGAGGATGAAATGTCCTATGTTTGTACTGTCCACTAGGGTGGCCACTAGCCACATGGATATTTAAATTTAATTAAATAAGAAATTCAGTCCTCAGTATGGTAGGTTGAATAGTGGCCTCCAAACAGATCCACCTCCTAATATCCAGCACCTATTAGTTGTACCTTATATAACAACAGAGACTTTATGGATATGATTAGACTAAAGATCTTTTTTAAAATCTATTTTTTTATTGAAGAATAATTGCTTTACAGAATTTTGTTGTTTTCTGTCAAACTTCAACATGAATCAGCCATAAGAAAGAAAAAGTGAAGTTGCTCAGTCGTGTCCAAATCTTTGTGACCCCATGGAATGCCAGGCTCCTCCATCCGTGGGATTTTCCAGGCAAGAATACTGGAGTGGGTTGCCATTTCCTTCTCCAGGGGATCTTCCTGACCCACGGATCGAACCTGGGTCTCCCACACTGCAGGCAGACTCTTTACCATCTGAGCCACCAGAGAAGCCCCCGTAGGCATACATATAATCCCTCCCTTCTGAACCTCCCACCCATCTCCCTCCCCATCCCACCCCTCTAGGTTGACACAGAGCCTCTGTTTGAGTTTCCTGAGTCATACTGCAAATTCCTGTTGGATATCTATTTTACATATGGTAATGTAAGTTTCCATGTTACTTTTTCCATACATCTCACCCTCTCCTCCCCTCTAGATTATAGATCTTGAGGTGGAGAAATTATCCTGGATTATTCTAATGGGCCCTAAATGTAATTACAGGTGTCTTATAAGAAGGGGATGGAGAGATCTGACTGCAGAACAGAAGAAAGAGACAGTGTGACAGCTGAGGCAAGATGCTACACTGCAGGCTTTGAAGGTGGAGCGGGGGCCTTGAGCCAATGAATGCTCAGAGTGGAGCTCTACAAGCTGGAAGAGGCAAAGAAGCAGACTGTTCCCTGGAACCTTCAAGAGGAGCATGACGGACACCCTGCAGACACCCTGATGTGGCCCAGGGAAACTGACTTCCAACTCTGACCCCCCAGAACTGTAAGATCATAAATGTGTGCTTTAAGCCAACAAGTTTGCAACATTTGTTACAGCAGCCATGGTGAATTCATATACTCAGTAGCACTAGCCTCATTTCAAGAGCACACTTCTAGACAGTACAGTTCTAGAATCTTCTGCTTAAGGAGGAAGCGTATCTCCTGGACATCTTTTAGAATTTAGAAACTCTGAATGTTAATATGTTCCTTGCAGCCAGTATGAATTTATGACACAATTATTTTGCATAGGAAACCAAGCTCCGAGAGCTCATCTGTCTTCTGCTCAAGCAGATATCCGGACTGGTAAATCAAGGCCTTGGACATTGTGATCCATTTACTTCAGTTAAGACAGCTTATAAATAGCCTCATTTCTGTCATGAAAATTTGATACCAAAGAGACTTATTTCACTTTATCTTTCTCTTTGGGACACCAGAAATAGCGTCACATCAGATAGAAATTATACTTCTCTTGCTAAATGTCTCACAGAAATAGTGATATAGATGTCTTGGTTTTGTTTGCTGTGTACATGTACAGTCCAGGAGGGAGCGCATCAAAGATGTGAGGGTCAAAGAGACTCACTTCTGAACTTTGCTTCAAAAGGATCCTCACACAGTAGTTTTTACAGCATTGCATTGCAGATTTCAGCTTTACGGTCTCTACCTGTCTGCACACATGCAAAGGTTTTATAACAGTTAACTGTTGTCTGGTCCAGTGGTTAAGAATCCACCTTCCAATGTGGGGACGTGGGTCTATCCCTGGTTGGAGAACTAAGATCCCAAATGCCTTGGAGCAACTGAGCCCACACACCACAACTAAAGAAGCCAGTGAGCTCTAGAGCCCATGCTCTGCAACATGAGACCATGCTTCTCAATGAGAGGTCCTTGTGCCACAGCTACAGAAAGCCGGTGCACTGAGAGGAAGACCCAGCACAGCCAAAAGAATGACCCAGCACAACCAAAAATTAAAAAATAAAATAAAAATAAAAAGAGCTGCCTTCTTTGAAAATGATGTGAAGAGAAAATCACCTCCAAACTCTATTACTAAATTACTCTGTATCATATTCCTTGCCATCTACAATCTAAAACTAGCTGGGAAATGTGGCTTGTAGCCCACCACTGGCAACCTTTATGCTTAACATTTTTTTATTGTCCTAAAATATACATAACATAAAATTTACCATTTTAACCATTTTTTAATATATAATTAAGTGGTATTAAGAATATTCACAATGTTGTGCAATCAACACCTCTATCCATTTCCAGAAAATTTTTATCATCCCTAAACTGAAACTATACCTCTTAAACAGTAAATCTCCCAGGGGAATTTACTGGGAATCATGCAAGATCTGGCTTATTTCACTCAGCATGATGTTTTCAGTGTCTATGCATGTTGCAGCATCTAACAGAATTTCATTCCCTTGTAAGGCTAAATAATACTCCATTGTATGGATATACATTTTGTTTATTCACATCCATCAGTGGGTATTGGATTGTTTCCATTTTTTTTTTTTTGCCTACTATGAATGTTGGTGTACACAGTGGCATATTTTACTACTAGGTTATACAAACCTTTTTAACCAGAATTTGTGCAGGGTGAGAAACAGGTTTAGAGTCTTCCCTAAACAAGTGATTGTAAAACTTGGCCGTACATTAGAACTTTCTGGGGTGTTTTTAAAACCTTCCAGTGCTCATGTTGCACCCCAGACCAATTATATCAGATTACCTGGGAGTGGAGCACAGGCATCAATATCTTTTGTAAATCTTAATCCCAATGTGCAGCCCGGTTTGAGAATTAGTGCTCTAAACAGTGGACTAAGAACACTGTTTCATCTTTTTTCTTTCCCCACAGTATCTAAATCACACTTAAATTTCCCATACTTTCAAATCCAGTTTAACTGAATTCATCTTTATAATTTTAAGATCTTCTAGTCAGAGCATTTGGGGCTTCCCTAGTGGCCAGTGGTAAAGAATCTGCCTACAATGCTGGAGACGTGGTTTGATCCCTGGGTCTGGAAGATCCCCTGGGGGAGGGCATGGCAACCCACTCCAGTATCCTTGCCTGGAGAATCCCCATGGGCAGTGGAGCCTGGTGGGCTACAGTCCATGGAGTCGCACAGAGTCAGACACAACTGAAGTGACTTAGCATGCACACAGTCAGAGAACTTAGACCTATAATCTAAATTTGGAAGGGGGGTGGTTGACAGGAAGTCTCAACTCTTCCTTCCATTATTACAGAAATCTTTGTTCTTATCAGTGACAAAGTGAATACATTTAAGAATAAAAAAAATAAACTTCCATGCAATTAGATCTAATAATTAAACTAGAATATTTTCTTTAATTTCAGGTCTAAAAATCAGCTCCCATTTACACAACTATTTAAGATTTCTTTGGAAATTGTATGCTAATGTAATTATACATGAAAAGAGAAAAGCGCTATTATTTGCTGGTAATGCAATTGATAGTCTTAGAAAATTAGGTTTTAAAGAAAAATTCTAGAGATATAAAAATAGATTAATGGTGAGAAAAAGATGAAAATTGATAGGATCCTCATATAACCAACTGAAAATAAGAGAGCAAACTTAAAAATATACAATACTAGATATATACTTTGTTTTCTTTTGTTTTATTGGTTTAGTTATCAGCCATACAGGATAGTGCTTCAGAGGGCAGCTTGTAGAGTGGGCTGTTTGGTGCCCATCTTGGCTTTCACCCTTAGCAGCTGTGGGAAATTGGGAAATTATTTAACCTCTCTGAGTCTTAGTTTATCCATCTGTAAAATGGGAGTTTTTTGAAAAAGGAATAAAGACAAGTGGAGAACTATAGCATATTCTCAAATAGTGTGAATTTATAGGCATAAAGGATGGAGGGAGATAGAAAATAAACAATGAAACATTGGGTGCGTAAGAAATTCTGAAACTTGAAACTAAGTTTTCATATGTATGTTTTCCTTATTTATAATTGCATAATATGTAAATTATAACATTTTATTTTAATGCAATTCCAATTAAACATAGAGAATACTAAATATAAAGAAAAAATAATTTTTAAAATGGAAAAGTACATGGATTCAACTATAGAGGAATATCTGAAAGGGAAAGGCTGTTATCAGTTTTTACATCCTCTTTTGCAGCAATTACAGACTAGCAGTGGTATAGTGGAATTCTACTTCAATGTAAAAGAATCCAGAAACAGACACAAGTTTAAAGAGGAAACCCAAAGTTTAAAGAAGAAAGAAACAGAAAACAGAAAATCTGGCTGTGTTAAGAGCATTCAAAATCAGAGAGATACAAGAAACTAATGAATATATTTTGATAACTGAATAGAAATCTAAAAGAAAAATTCATAGATAAAAATTTAAATGTAAAAGCTTAACTTCATGGAGACTTCTCAGGGAATGATTTTTGAAACATATCTGTGGAAGAAAAGTCAATTTCTCTCTGTTTTGAATAACTCAATAAAAAAGACATTGGAATATATATTGTAACTTTAAAATATTTGTAAAATGGAAAACAAAAGCACAATATCAGAACTGAAAGTTTAAAAATCAAGTACGACACAGTTAAACCATCACTTCTCCCAGTCTCCACAGCTATTATCCTGCCCACAGCCTTCCGTACCTTAACCTCCAAAATAGATTCTCCAACTTGTCCGTCTACTTCCACCCTTGCTTTCCTAAAAATCCATTCTCTGCATGATGAGCTGAGTGATCCTTTTTAAAGATTTTAGTTAAGACTGGGTCAACTCTCACACTCAACACTCTCCCTTGCTTTTCCATGGCTCCTAAAATTTAAACCCTTGGTCGAGCTCGTGTAGCCCTGTGTGATCACTCACTTCCCCCTTGAAGGGCCCCGCCTGAGTCTTATATCGCCTGTTTCCTCTGACTGCAATGTTCTCCCTAGCCCATCTTCACAAGGCTGGGTCTCTGATGTCCTTTAGGTCTCAGCTTAAATGTTTCTTCCTCCCGGAAACTTTACGTGAGTCCCCAGTTTAAAGTAATAATAAAAACTAACATTTATGAAGTGTCAAGGCACTTTCTGACACTTTATTTTCAATAATCCAAGACTCTCATAAGAACCCAATGAGACACATTCTATTATTATCATTTCCATTTTATAGGAAGGGAACTGACTCCCAGCAAAGATATGTAAAAATCTTAATATATTGCAAGAAAGTAGCTTATCAGAGACTTTGGTTAAGTGCTCCACTGCTTATAAGATAGCCTGCCAGCTACTCACAATCATGTCACCATCATACTTTTCAAAGTGTGATTTTGCTTGTGTATTGTTTTCTTCTCTTGGTAGAATGTAAACCTGTCTGTCTTGCTCACTGATAGGTCCAGCACCTAAAACAAGGGCGGGCACATGGGAAATAATCAAGTAATATTTTTTTTTTCTCAACTAATGTTTCTTGAATGTTGAATGAATGCATGAGTAAATAGGTAAATAATTATAAAATAAACTAGATTTAAAAAAAAAAGACCAGGAGAACCGAAGGTTCACTTAAAAAAAAATTATTTCTTTTTTTTTCTTGGTTGTTTTATTTTTATTTAAAGACCTAATTTTAATTTTTAATTTTTTTGGCCACGTGGTTTGTGAGATCTTAGTTCCTCAACCATGGATCTAACTTGGCCTCCACGTCCCCCCCACCCCTGCTTTGGAAGCTCAGAGTTTTAACCACTGGACCACCAGGGAAGTCCCCAAAGTTCACTTTTATTCTCATTCAAAACCTCCTACATTCTGATGGATGTAGCCTGCACTATCCCTCATTTATTCTAGAAGGGAAAAAAAATTACTGGGGAGTAACTGTGTCACAAAGTGAGGGATGCAAGTGCTTCTTGAGATGTGGTGCTCAGGTAAATGAAGCCTCTGAAAGGTAGTATTTAAACTGAGACCGCTCATAGTGTAAATCTTTTTATATCCAATAAATTTCTCAAAAAAATGTAAAAAAAAAAAAAAAGTAAAGTTCAAAAAAATAAATAAATAAACTGAGACCTGAGTGGCAAGAGCTCTAGTTATTGAAGATGGGGCCAGGGTGAGCACTGTGGGCAGAACTAGCACAACCGTCTCAAGAGCAAACGTGGGGGAGAGAAGGCTCTGATCACCAAGGCCTTACAGGCCACGTAAGGGCTTTGGATCTTATTCTAGTTATCATGGGAAGCCCCTGACATGTCAGAAATTCTGTGACATTGTTCGCTTTTAAAAGTCCCCTTTTAAAAGAATAAAGAATAAATTTTTATTTCTTGTAAATAAACAAAGAATAAATTTCAGGAGGACAAGGTTGGATTCTGTTAGAAGAGTTAGTAGTGGGTGAAGATCCCCTGGAGGAGAGCATGGCAACCCACTCCAGTGTTCTTGCCTGGAGAGTCCCCATGGACAGAGGAACCTGGTGGGCTACAGTCCCTGGGGTCGCAAAGAGTCGGACATGACTGAGCAACTAAGCGCAGCACAGCACAGGAGCAGTCTAGCTAGAAGTTGTTTGAATAGGGTGATGTGGATAGAAATGAGCTGAAAGAATTTGCTGATGGGCTGGCAAATTGCATGTGTGGGCAGATGGGGAAAAGGACAGAGGAACAGTGGAAACCATCTGGTTCAGGGATGAGCAACTTGAGTGAACAGTGTCATCGTTCAATGAGCCCAGGAAAACTGAAGAGGGAGCAGGTTTGGGGAGGGAATCGAGAGTGAAGTTTTGACCATGATTAAGTAGAGGTGGACATGAAACATTTAAATGGTCACAACAAATACACAAGAATATATTAGTTTAGAGGTGAGGGGAGGAATCAGCTTTGGAGATAGATTTGGGAATCATTGACACAAAGATACTGTTTATAGAGACCAGTCCTGGACCAGGACACTGGTATGGAATATTATGCAGATAGAGAGTAGTAGGGGTTTCCCAGGTGGCTCAGTGGTAAAGAATCTACCCACCAATGCTGGAGCTGCAGGAGACATGGGTTCAATCCCTGAGTCAGGAAGATCCCCTGGAGTAGGAAGTGGCAACCCACTCCAGTAATCTGGTCTGGAAAATTCCATGGATAGAGGAGCCTGGTGGCTACAGTCCGTGGGATCATAGAGAATCAGACACGGCTATGCAACTGAGCGTGCACATTGCCATTGCACAAGTAGTCGGGAGTCCAGCCCCAGAGCACTCCAACATTTAGAGATGGAACAGAGGGGTTGGCCAAGGAGAGCACCTCGTACAGTAGGAGGAAAGCCAGGGGAGTGCACAGAGATTTATTCAAAGAAATTGGCTCATATGATTACAAGCCTGGCAAGCCCCAAGATCTGCAGGGTAAGTCAGCAAACTGGAGGTGCAGGAGAGCTGACGCTTTAGTTCCAGTCTGAGCCCACAGGCCTGAGAACCAGGAGGACAGAGTGCAGCTCCTATTGAGGGCCAGCAGGCTCAAGACCCAGGAAGAGCTGGTGTTTTAGTTCAAGTTCAAAGGCAAGAAAAAAGCTGATGTCCTAGTTTGAAGAAAGTCAGGCAAGAGGAATTCTCTTACTCATGGGAGAGGCATTCTTTTTGGTCTGTTTAGCCCTTCAACTGATGAGATAAAGCCCATCTACATTAGAGAGAGAAATCTGCTCTGAGACTACTCGTTTAAATGTTAATCTTATCCAAAACACCCTCACAGAAACACCTAGAACATTTGACCAACTATCTGGGCACCCCATGGCCAAGTCAAGCTGACATGTAAAATTAACCATCAAAGTTAGGGTTGAAGGAAGAAGGTATCTGGAAAAAGGAAGTGGTCAATTATTAAGAATGGTACTACAAGCATATATAATAGAATACTTAACCACAGAAGGAATGAAATAATGCCATTAGCAGCAACATGGATGCAACTAGAGATTATCATAAGGGAAGTAAGCCAGACAGAGAAAGACAAATATTAATACCATATGATATCACTTTATGCAGAATTCAAAACGCGACACAAATGAACACATTGGTGGCTCAGACCGCAAAGCGTCTGCCTGCAGTGCAGGAGACCTGGGTTCGATCCCTGGGTCGGGAAGATTCCCTGGAGAAGGAAATGGCAGCCCACTCCAGTACTCTTGCCTGGAAAATTCCGTGGATGGAGGAGCCTGGTACGCTACAGTTCATGGGCTCGCAAAGAGTCAGACACGACTGAGCGACTTCACTGGTTCTCTGGTGAAAGAACCAGACTCACAGACATACAGAGCAGACTGGTGGTTGCCAAGGGGGAGGGACAAATTGGGAGTTTGGGATTAGCAGTGTTAACATGTACAAATTATTATAGACAGGATGGATAAAAAATAAGATTCTACGGTATAGCACAGAAACTTATTCAATATCCTGGGATAAAACATAATGGAAAAGAATATGAAAAAGAATCTATAACTGAATCACTTAGCTGCATAGCAGAAATTAACACAGTATTGTAAATCAACTATATTTCAATAAAATTTAAAAAAAAAACAAAGGAAGCAGTATTTTGTAATAAGTGTAAATATACAAAAGTAACCATACAGAATTGTATAAAAATAAAAATTTTAAAAATATGAAAAAGAATGGTATTGAGAGATTTGTTAAGAACCTAGTTAGGACTACTGATTTGGCAAGATGGACATAATTGAAGTCCTCAATGAGAAAAGCCAGGTTGGTGGATACAAGCTTCATGAAAGAATGTGAGATGCAGACATTGGTAGGTTCAAGGGCACTTCATCGGAACAAAGGGAAGGCAGAGGGCAGGTACCAGTAGAGGCTGGCTGGTGAGAAGGTAGATAAATGAAAGGCTGCCTGTCTAATTGCGTCTACTTCTCAATGAAGTATGAGGCAAGGTCATCAGATGAAAATGTGCTTGGGGGGTGAAGTAGGGGAGTATGAGACTATTCTGAGGGAAAAGATGACAAAGCATGGCAGTCATTTAAGAGAGTAGAGATTATAGAATTGTCAGGCAGTGCTATGTGCCCGTTCTGGTTCTGTGATTGTGAACTTAAAGTGAGACCTGGCAGCACATTTAGGAGTCATGACAAATCGAAACAATAACAGAATAATCATTGTACAGGCATACCAAAATGGAGCCCAGAGTTCACTGAGGACCTTGTCTCAGACACATCCCTCTCCCCCTGAGAACCTGAGCTTTTTATAAACTATACCTAACCAAGGACACCAACCATTTTTAAAACATCTGCTAGCTGCAAGCTTATTGCAAGGCTGTTCCCCCTTGTGACTATGCAACCATTTCAGACCCTAATCAGTCCTTGTTTTAATAAGTACCCCTACTTCCTGCCAGCTCCAATTATAATTCTTGATAAACAAGTTATGTAACAACTGTAACCTTGCAGTTTTTACCTTGATAAACCTCTCCCATTTTGTAGTCTGGAGGAACGCAATTCAAGTGCTTCTTGAGGCTGCCTTCTGGACTTCAGTCCTAACAAAACCCCAATAAACATCTTTTTTATTTCAATCAGGTCTCCATTTCTCAAGTTTTCATTACAGGTACATTAAATCACAGCAACGCTCAGGTACAGAGGTTCCCCCTAAAATACTCCTTTGCAGTGATACTATTTATTGATAGCTACCTTTAAATACTTTATCTTCTGTAAAGTCACAATATAACAATGTGTTTTAGAATACAATGTGTTTTTTCCAGTAGATCATCTATGCAACATTAGAATTGAGTGAGGGATATATGCCATTTCTTTTAAGTGGTTTTCTTGCTCAATTCCATTTTTACATAGATAATCTAGATTTCAATGATGGATCAATTTTTAAATAGTTTTATATTGTATACACACATGATAGTATTTCAATGTTTCGGAAAAACACATATATATTTTTTCCTGAAAAGATCACTGGAATATGAATTAAAAATTTTGAAATTCTTACAGGTATCTTTCTGACAAAAAAAAAAATCTGGGAGCAGACTTGACTTTTGAAAACAGTACTTTGATTGGATTACAACAGTACTTATGAAGTACTTGTAACTGGGAAGCCTGAGACTGGTAGGGGTACAGGTCAGCAATTCTGTAATTTTATGGAACAAATTTACACACAGGAGAGAGTTTAACATATGACAGCAGACTTCTCATTATTAGAGACAGAAGTCACGAGTAAGTAAGGGAGGAGGTTGGGTTAGAATGCGCCCTGTGGTGCTGAGGGTGGCAGATATCAGTATGAACTCTTTTATTTATTATGTCTGGATACAGAACTGTAGGAACCTGTGTCTACATGGATTAATATACAGATGTATTTCCTAGCTTTGTCCACCAAGGGGACCTAGGCATTGACACTCTAGTAGCAATAACAATGAGCACAGTTTGTGCCTAGATCTTGGTTTCTAAATAACATTATCAGTAAAAGGAGTCATGGTTGCTTAGAAAAATGACAGGTCCTAGGATTGGACAGGAAAACTACAAGATGAGGCTGAAGCAATACAAAAAAAGTAAGGGTGTTCAAAACAAAAGGGTGGGAGTGTGTCAAAAGGATGTAGGGGCCACCTTCAGAGTTCTCAGAGGCCAAAGCTGGGGCAGTTTGAACAATAGTATAAAGAGTAGACTTGGATTACAACCAAAGAATAATGTATATATCCATAAGTCCACACTGATAAAATGACTGAGATGACAAACCTTTCTTACAGTAGAATTCCCATTAATAAATAGAGAAGTAGTAAATCACCACAGTAATAACTGCAATAGGCAAGATCCACTGTAGAACAGCAAAATTCTGTGAGTTATACCTTAATAAGAAACAGGATATTTGCATAACAACACTTCAATTTTGGTGGTTTCAGTCATTAAACTAAAATTTCTAAAATGGCATCAATTTGTGAACAAAGCACTTAAAAACAATGCCTTTTAGCTGTCTTAATTCCATTTCTGAGTTCAGGTGTTCAAATCCTTTATCCCTGTAACAAACACCACTCTTAACTCTAACAGAATTGATTACAACGGCCCTTATTGTCTGGCATCTTTCACTGAGTCTTGGTAAATGTTGATAAATAATTCAATTAATTGCTAAAGCATCTGAGAAGCCTTTTGAGTTGGCTAATAGATCAATTCTTTCGCCAGTCAATGTATCTTGTGCTCCATCTGTTACAAAATGATGGAAAGAGGGAATCTGTCCTACAAATAATTTAAGATCCAAATATCAAAAATATGTGTTCATTATTAATAATTTTGAAACTATTTTTGCATAAGGAAGCATAAAAGATTCATATTCTTTAACCCAGTATTGTGTTGCTAAACACACCTTGAAATCACTCATACCAGTTGACAGAATAAGACTTTATCCTTCCAACAGACATTTTCTAACATTCCAATCACTGCAGTCTTATTTCACAACTGTCCCTAACTTTGTTGGAACTCAACAGTGTGAAATAAAGACTGAATCCTTGTGGCGGAGTTTTACAGTATCTGCATGCCAATTCAGGAGACATAAGAGACGTGGGTTCAATCCCTAAGTCAGGAAGATCCCCTAGAGGAGGAACAGCAACCCACTCTAGTATCCTTGCCTGGAAAACTCCTTGGAGAGAGGAGCCTGGTGAGCTACAGCCCATGGGGTCACGAAGAGTCAAACATGACTGAACACACAGCCCACACAGTGAAATAAGGGCTGAATAAACACATCTGCACATTTGTATGAGGTTTCTAACATACCTGAGTATTTGAAAAGGGAACCAAAGTGAGCCATGATCAGAACTCCAAAATGGTATAATCAACTTTATTCATAAGTTTTTGGAAATTTACATCTGACGATAGCCAAGGCTGAAGTTCAAACCTGCTAGCAACATTGGCTGTTGTTGTTGAGTTGCTACGTTGTGTCAGACTCTTCTGCCATCCCGTGGACTGTAGCCTGCCGGGCTCCTCTGTGCATGGGATTTCCCAGACAAGAATACCGGAGTAGGTTGCCATTTCCTTCTCCAAGATATCTTCCCAACCCAGGTGTTGAAATCATGTCTCCTGAGTCTCCTATATTGGCAGGCAGTTTCTTTACCATTAAGACATCAGGAAAGCCCAACTGAGTTCACTTACATTTAGCTAAGCAATGCCTAAGGTCAGGTTTACATACACTACTTAATGCTCATCAAAACCCTCTTCATCATGTTTCAAAATATATGCCTGTCCTTGTGAAGCTTACCTTCTACCAGGGAATAGACAATTGGTATACAAATTAGTAAATCTAGTCTGTCTCATCACTGATGGCATCACTGACTCTATGGAAATGAATCTGAGCAAGATCTGGGAGTTGGTGATGGACAGGAATGCCTGGTGTGCTGCAGTCCAGGTGGTCGCAAAGAGTTGGACATGATTGAGTGACTGAACTGACTGACTGAATCTGTCTCAAACCTCTTTAAAAGTGACCCTTGACCACAATGAGGTACCATCTCACACTGGTCAGGATAGTTGCCATTAAAAGTCTACAAACAATAAATGCTGGAGAAGGTGTGGAGAAAAGGGAACCCTCTTACACTGTTGGTAGGAATGCAAACTAGTACAGCCACTATGGAGAACAGTGTGGAGATTCCTTAAAAACTGGCAATAGAGCTGCCTTACAACTGAGCAATCCTATTGCTGGGCATACACACCAAGGAAACCAGAACTGAAAGAGACACATGTACCCCAATGTTCATTGCAGCACTGTTTACAATGGCTAGGACATGGAAGCAACCTAGATGTCCATTGGCAGACAAATGGATAAGGAAGTTGCAGTACATATACACGATGGAATATTATTCAGCTATAAAAAAGAATGCATTTGGGTCCTAATGAGGTAGATGAAACTGGACCCTATTGTACAGAGTGAAGAAGTCAGAAAGAGAAACACCAATGCAGTATATTAATGCATATACTTGGAATTTAGGAAGACAATAACGATGACGCTATATGCAAAACAGCAAAAGAGACACAGATGCAAAGAACTGACTTTTGAATTCCGTGGGAGAAGGCGAGGGTGGGATGATTTGAAAGAAGAGCATTGAAACATATATATTACCATATGTAAAATAGATGACCAGTGCAAGTCTGATGCATGAAGCAGGGCACTCAAAGCCGGTGCTCTGGGACAACCCAGAGGGGTGGGGTGGGGAGGCGGGTGGGAGGGGTGTTCAGGGTTGGGGGGGACACATGTACACCTGTGGCTGATTCATGTTGATATATGGCAAAAACCACCACAATACTGTAAAGTAATTTGTCTCCAATTAAAATAAATTAACAATTTAAAAAAAAAAGTGATCCTTGAACACTGAATTCTAATGGTCAGTGGCTATCATCCATCTTCTCCTGAAAGGAAATTTGTTAATAAATATTTTTATATCATTGTTTTTGTCTAAAAGGCCGCCAGGAAAGCTATTTATTTCTCCATTTTACAGAAGAAAATGCAGATTGTGTCAAGAATTTATCACTTCCCCCAATTGCTTAGAACAACTCCTGCCCCTTTAATACAGCATCTCAGGTCTCTCATCTATACATGTACCACAATCACCCAATACCGAAAGCTGAATGCTCATCTTTTAAAGGTTTCTCTAGTTTTAGTGCAAAAGCTTAACAACTTGGCTTAACACACCCAGTAATGGGATAGATAGAGGACTTCTGCTCAGGAGCCCTCTTACTAAACCCTGTACTACTGGCACTGATTCCATTGCTTACCGTCTTTTGATATCAGCGTTACTATGAGCAATAAACCCACTTCTAAGGATGCACCCAGAATACGGTTTGTTTTAGGCACAGCTTGAAATAAATAACTATTGGAATAATTTTCTCTCTGTGGATAAGTTGTCAATTTGTTACAATGTTCATGAGTTTGTTTATATTCAGCTTTTGAAAGGGGAGTAGGAATCTGCCCAGCCCCATGATAAGTAATCACTTTCATGAGCTTCTGGCTTATCCTTCCCTGTCTCTTTGCAAAACTGGGTAAATATGTATATATACACACAGGCATATCTTCTTTTATGGCTTCAGTTTATTGCGCTTTGTAGATATTGCATACTTTACAAACTGAAGGTCTGTGTAAGCCTGTGTGGAGCAAGCCTGTCCGCTCCATTTTTCCAGCAGCATGTGCTCACTTTGCATCTGTGCCGCATTTTGGTAACTCTTCCGATACACCAACTTTTTCATTATTGTCATTATAGATATTATAGATATCTGTGAAGTTACTACTATGAAAAAGATTATGACTTGCTGGAAGTTCAGTGATGGTTACCATTTTTTAAATTAAGGAACTGTTTTAAATTGAAGAATGTGGATTTTTTTTTAGACGTACGGCTACTGCACTTAATATACTACAGTATAGACAACTTTTATACGCACAGGGAAAGCAGACAATCTGCATGACTTCATTTACCACCAGTATTGTATGTGGAACCAAACCTAGCAATATCTCTGAGGAATCTCTCCTCCTTTCTTCTGCTTTATGAAAGGGGGCACCCTAGATACCAGTTCTGCATCTTGCTTTTATTCTCAGTAATGGTATAATCTGTAGCAAGTTATCGACCCCTTGGATTTATTCATCTGTAAAATGGGAAGAGCACTGTGCAAATTAAGTGAAAAAAAATGTAAGGACAGAAGCGACAAAGTGACAAATTCAATACGATGAATGCTACGTCCACTCTGCTCCCTCACTGCCACTGCCTATCGTGGTAACAAGACTACAGTCTGTACCAGACAAACATCCCTTTAGACTAGATTAAATGCCCACAGGAAATCAGGGCAGTACAGCAGATCATCCCACATTAAAGGGTCCATAGCTTTCTCCCTAAGGGAAATAAAGAGAGTTATTAAACACACCAGATGATTACCCAAGATTTACAGTTTGAAACAAACTTAAAAGATTTCCATGGAACCTTTGTACATGTACACTGGATTCTTTCACCTTCAAACAAAATCCAGGTTTCCAAATTCCCTCATGTATGTGAAAACACTCTCTGGTGTCCCCAGCAAAGTCTAGAAAAGATTATTGGGAGAAAAAGTTTTCCTTTACCAACTTTTTCTTTTTTCAACTTAGGCCAAAGTAGTTGGGGGCCTGTGGATGAACAGGCAAATTAATAGAAGCAGAAATTATTATACATGTGTGCAGGAGCACACTTCAAGGAGTACAGATTTATAATCCAGCTGAATAGGACGGGGTCAGCTGGGGAAAGGTTTTAAGGCCTCAGTGGAAAGCATGGGAGGTTCTGACAGGACATATTTACACAGCTCCTTGGCAGGTCCTGCTGTGGAGTCGGGCTCCTCCCTTAGAGAAAGCTCCCTGGGAGAGGGGTTAATTGTATGTGTGCTTAGTCGTGTCCGACTCTGCACCCTCATAGACTGTAGCCCACAAGGCTCAATGGGATTTTCTAGGCTAGAATACTGGAGTGGGTTGCCATTTCCTCTCCAGGGGATTTTCCCGAACCAGGGATCAAACCCACATCTCTTGTATCTCTTGCATGGGCAGGCAGATTCTATACCATTAGTGCCACCTGGGTTATAGCAGCTGAATTCTTAGAAAGACTTGCTATACATATCAAAGGGAAGTTGTTTTTTTTTTTTACCCCCTTCAGCTGCTGTTTGTTCAGATGTTCTCAGTTTAAAATAGCCTTCATGCCGTTTTGGTGGGGTTAGCCCCTTCATTTCCCTGTTAAAAGCTGTCATGAAGTTTCACTGGCAAGGAGCTGGGGAGATTGCTGTGGAGAGCCGGGAGGTAAGAGATCAGCAAACAAAGGCACAGTTACAGGGATGAATATGCCTAAAAGAGCAAATCCCAACATGTAGCCCCATCTTTCACTGAACCAGTCTCTTATCCTCGAGAACACGTCAGTCCAATTAATCCACGCTTCCCTCATCTTATGTAGGACGTCAGCCTGTTTCAGTAGCTGGCTCACATCCCTCTGTATTTCTTCTGATCTGCTTCCATACAGGCAGCCTGAAAAGTGAAGTCGCTCAGTCGTGTCTGACTCTTTGCAACCTGTGGACTGTAGCCCACCAGGCTCCTCCGTTCATGGGATTCTCCAGGCAAGAATACTGGAGTGGGTTGCCATTTCCTTCTCCAGGGGATCTTCCCGACCCAGGGATTGAACCCGGGTCTCCCACATTGGAGGCAGATGCTTTAACCTCTGAGCCACCAGGGAAGCCCCGATGATGGTACACTGTGACCCTTGTTGGGCAGCCCATGGGGCTGAGATGGTGACTATGGAGCACAGAGGCAAAGCTGCCAACCCCTGGTGGACATACTTTCAAGATGTGTGGGGAGGTAATGAATTCTGGTTCCATGGTTCTGGAAATGTTCAGGATTGCTTCTTCTGAATCAGAAGTTCTCAAACTTGAAAAAGCATCTTTACTGAATCAGTATTGTGATACACGAGTACTTGCCTACAACATCTGGTTGGATGCTTCTATGTGGTGCAACTTTATGCCTGAAGGAGCCCAGGCTTGTAATCTGGTTAGCATTTAAAGTGGGATACCTAGTGAGGGGGGCTTCCCAGGTGATGCCAGTGGTAAAGAACCCATCCTGCCAATGCTGGAGACCTAAGAGATGCCGGTTTGATCCCATGTTGGGAAGATCCCCTGGAGGAGGTCATGGCAACCCACTCCAGTATTCTTGCCTGGAGATACCCATGGACAGAGGAGCCTGGTGGGTTCATAGCGTCATGGAGTTGGACACAACTGAAGCGACTTGGCACACACGCATGCCCCTAGTGAGGAAGGTGCCAAGTAGCCAAGACCGCATCTCCCTGACCGTTTATATGGGAACCCTTATATACTCTATTGCCACATAAAATAAAGAGACCAGAGGTGCTCGCAGACAAGGTCAGAGTGGAACCTGTGACCCACCAGGTTGGAGCTTGGTGTCCACGGTGGCCTCTGTCATTTATGTTGTCAGTTATGTTGACGTCTGCACATCTCCATTTCCCACGTGCCTCTGTGAGGTTGTCAGAGCAGAATGGATTGTGAAATATCTGGTGGTGAAGACCTTCAGTCCAGTTTTGGCAGCTGTAGAGATAGGTGTCATTACCTGCCCAGGTCATCCCATAATTCTGGTTGGCCCCTTTGTAGCCTGGAGCATCGGGCAGATCAACCAGGGAAACAGCTGAGCTGTTCCAGGTCCCATTTGTGTGGTCTGCAGACCAGGAATACTGCCCAGTGACTAGGCAAACATTTGTATCATTATAATCATTCTTGAACTCATTTGCAACATCTATGGAGGGTTTGAGGTGCCATCCATCCATGGAATACAACCTTAGTGCTTGATTATAGTACCACTTTGGTGTGTAACCTAAGAAGAGCCCAGTGCCATTTTTATTTTCAATGCAAAGAGAAAATTTTCCCTCCAATAGCCTCATCTGAATGAAGGACAGACCCTGAGCTTCCATGGGGGATCCCCAAGTACCCTGCCACAGGACGAAGTAGGGTGTCTTCCATACATCCACTGTCCAGAATGGGTCTACCAGATGTTCGTACTGGCAGGAATGAAACCTAATCCAGGTTCTTGGGCAGTATTTAGATGTTGACATAACCAGCAATTACCCTGATTAGTTGAAGTGGCTGCTGCTGCTGCTAAGTCGCTTCAGTCGTGTCTGACTCTGTGCGACCCCATAGATGGCAGCCCAGCAGGCTGAGATCTCCAGGCAAGAACACTGGAGTGGGTTGCCATTGCCTTCTCCAATGCATGAAAGTGAAAAGTGAAGTCACTCGGTTGTGTCCAACTCTTAGCGACCCATGGACTGCAGCCTACCAGGCTCCTCCATCCATGGGATTTTCCAGGCAAGAGTACTGGAGTGGGGTGCCATTGCCTTCTCTGTAAGGTGGATAGGGTCTGGAAGATTAGTGTGAGTGAGTGTCGGGGCCATGTTAAAATTGTTGAAAAAGCAGTAAGAGTTAGCTGAAGCAAGACGTAGCTTGAAAGGGAATGCACAGTAAAGGAATAGAGGGGGGATAGGTTAAGACAAGCAACCCCCAGTTAATCTTTCACTAACTGAAAGAGGAAGGGTTTTGTTTTAAATTTGTAGGTCAGAGAATTTTGCAGGTCAGGCAGAGGAGAGGTTTCAAGGGAAGATAAATGGAGAAATTTTTGATCTGAGATCTTGGGTAGGGCCATCTACTTTGTGGGGCTGTCTGCTTCTGGAACTCTAGAGAGCTTTGGAAATCCTCAGTTTGAGGTTGCTCATAGGAATGGCCTTCTAATCGTTCTGGAGGGTGATATCAGGATGCAGCTTGCTATTTCATGTAAATCCAGGAGGACTTTTATTCTGATGACGGTGCAGATAGCCGTACTTCCTAAGGCCTATCCTGGCAAGGTGATGGTGTATGCTTTCTTGTAAAAATGTTGATGTATGCTCACCTCCTGGAAGAAAGGGAAAGCATGGCCTGTCTGTGAAGACCATGATTTTTTCACCTGTTGATGATATACACCAAGTATAGAACTAGTCAGAATACTGAAACTGTTCACTCAAATCCCTAGGAAGCTAGCCCAGTCCAGGAATGGAAGGTTTAGAGATGCCAGCAGGCATTGGAGTGACTAAAAACTATTTCAAAAGAGGTTCATTTTGAGTCATCTGGATCTGCATAAGGGCCAGGGCTAATACTTCTATCCATGTAAGTCTCAGTTCAGTTCAGTTCAGTCCCTCAGTCGTGTCCGACTCTTTGCCACCCCATGGACTGCAGTATGACAGGCTTCCCTGTCTATCGCCAACTCCCAGAACTTGCTCAAACTCATGTCCTTCATGTCAGTGATGCCATCCAACCATCTCATCCTCTGTCGTCCCTTTCTCCTCCCACCTTCAATCTTTCCCAGCATGAGGGTCTTTTCCAGTGAGTTGGTTCTTTGCATCAGGTAACCAAAGTATCGGAGTTTCAGCTTCAGCATCAGTCCTTCCAATGAATAGTCAGGACTGATTTCCTTTAGGATTGACAGCTAGATCTCCTTGCAGTCCAAGGGACTGTCAAGAGTATCCTTCAACACCACAATTCAAAAGCATCAATTCTTCAGTGCTCAGCTTTATTTATAGTCCATCTCTCACATCCATACATGACTACTGGAAAAACCATAGCTTTGACTAGACAGACCTTTGTTGGCAAAGTAATGTCTCTGCTTTTTAATATGCTGTCTAATTTGGTCATAACTGTTCTTCCAAGGAGCAAGCATCTTTTAATTTCATGGCTGCAGTCACCATCTGCAGTGATGCTGGAACCCAAGAAAATAAAGTCTGTCACTGTTTCTACTGTTTCTCCATCTATTTGTGATGAAGTAATGGGACTGGGTGCCATGATCTTAGTTTCCTGAATGTTGAGTTTCAAGCCAACTTTTTCACTCTCCTCTTTCATTTTCATCAAAAGTCTCTTTAGTTCCTCTTAGCTTTCTGCCATAAGGGTGGTGTCATCTGCATATCTGAGATTATTGATATTTCTCCCTGCAGTCTTGATTCCAACTTGTGCTCATCCAGCCTGGCATTTCTCATGATGTATTCTGCATAGAAGTTAAATAAGCAGGGTGACAATATACAGCCTTGACGTACTCCTTTCCCAATCTGGAAATAGTCTGTTGTTTCATGTCTGGTTCTAACTCTTGCTTCTTGACCTGCATACAGATTTCTCAGGAGGCAGGTCAGATGGTCTGGTATTCCCATCTCTTGAAGAATTTTCCACAGTTTGTTGTGATCCACACAAAGACTCTTTGTATAGTCAATAAAGCAAAAGTAGATGCTTTTCTGGAACTCTCTTCCTTTTTCAGTGATCCAGTGGATGTTGGCAATTTGATCTCTGGTTCCTCTGCCTTTTATAAATCCAGGTTGAACTTCTAGAAGTTCACAATTCGCATACTGTTGTAGCCTGGCTTGAAGAATTTTGAGCATTACTTTGCCAGCATGTGAGATGAGTGCAATTGTGTGGCAGTTTGAAAATTCTTCAGCATTGCCTTTCTTTGGAATTAGAATGACCTTTTCCATATGAGTCTAATTTCTAGATAAATCTTTTTCCCCTTAACATTCTTTTTGATGTCTACACTTTAATGTCTTCCTTCCCTTGAGGATCAGGGATGGTAGGGAACATGAAATTTTAATGAATATCCTCTCACAGGTCTTTGTGAGCAAGTGATTTGCTTCTGCTGTAAAGTAAGTTCCTTGAACAAACTAGTGGTTACCAGCGCAAGGGTGGGGAGAGGCAATATAGAGGTGGAGGAGTGGAAGGTACAAACTATTGGGTGTACAGTAGGCTACAATGATGTACTGTACAACACGGGGAATGCAGCTAATATTTTGCAGTAACTGTATACGGAGTGTAAGCTTTATTAATTGTGTGAAAAATTTAAATATTATAAAAAAACAGAGAGTTCCTTGATCAGATTCAGTTCAAAAAGGAGTGCCAAAACAAGGAATAGTTGAAGTTGTTAGTTACAACCACTGTGGCATCAGTATGGCTAACTGGACAGCACAGTCCATCCGCTAAACGTACAGACAATAGCCAAACAGTGAAAAAGAGTCAAAGGCTGAAGGTAAATCGATAAAGTCCACCTGGAGTGCCATAAAGGACAGTGTAGGGTCTTGGAGGTCTCCCTGGGGTACACTAGGTACCTCTGGAAACTTGGTAAGATTTATTATAGGTGGTGCAGTGGGATATAATGTGCAGGAAGTACCTGCAGAGAGGTCAAGAAACTACGGAGCTACCAAAGTATGCTAACAGCATGACGGACTCCAGAGGCTTATCTGGTTCTGTAAAGGGTTGTAGCTTCCCCTTCTGCCAATGTATCAGCCTTCGAAAGAGTTAGGAGTTTTGCAGCTTGGGCAGAGTTTGTAGTGGGCATGCATGCTTAGTCACTCAGTTGTGTCTGACTCTTTGCAACCCCATGGATTATAGCCCTCCAGGCTCCTCTGTCCATGGGATTTCCCAGGCAAGAATACTGAAGTGTGTTGCCATTTCCTTCTCCAGGGGATATTCCTGACTCAGGGACTGAACCTGCATCTCCTGAGTCTCCTACATGGGCAGGTGGATTCTTTACACTGAGCCACTTGGGAAGCCCTTTCCAGTAGGCAGCATGCAGCAAGTGTTTTCTGTGGGATAGTCAGCTTCCCTGAAAATTTTATTACAAGAGCCATCATAGAAAAGAACACATATGGTTTGCAAAAGGATGCACTAAAGAGTTTTTCTTGTGGTTTCGAAACCATCTAGATGGTCATAAAGTGACTGGGTGGAATGGCTCTTCATTATGACTTAAGGAGCCCATGAATAGGAGCTGGGTTTATCTGGTGCCTTCCCAGGCCTTGGCCTTCATGGATCTGATTCTCCCCGACAATGGTCCTTCTACAAGAACTCTTCTAGCAAGGCCTTCACCTTTATCCTCTCCTCAGGTCCACGCCTGGTCCAGGGCTTCCGGTTACACAACCCCCTAGAATCCTGAGCTGCTTGCTCCTTTGCCGCATTTCAGTTTATTTTGCATGTCTCCTATGTGTCATGCACCCTTCTAATTCTTCAAAGGACAAAACAGAAACCTTTGACATTCTAGTGGAGAACAACAACAACAACAAAAAAATCAAGATGTAGATATATAATGTCTTAATAATAAGAAGAAAAAACTAAGTATTTATTACTACTTGGAAGACTAAAGATAGAAAATAGCATTTTCTGTGAACAAATGCCTCTTCTGACAGTGAGAAACAAAGAAGCAAAACTCATCATGATTGCTGTTACTGTGCTGCTTTAAGGGAAGCAGGAAAACATATTTCACTGCAGAAATGATTAAATATGACAGAAGGCTTTTTACCAGGAGTGATAGCTGGGTGGCGCCCTGCACACCCGAGTAAGGTCCTATTTGGATCTGTATTTGATCACACAGAGGAGGCAGAGATGGACAAGAACAATGGCCCTGAGGTGTGGGACACAGCCCTGGGGGCTGTCACTAGTTAAAGGATGCTCAGGAAGGAGGCTAACTGTCATGGGGCTGGGATAGTGGTCTTTGGACTTTTCATATCCCCAGTCCTCCTCTCCCAGCGCAGAATAGGCCTGCAGTGCTATCCTTTCCAGCGTTCTAATAGCTCAGGGAAACCCTTCCCACAGAGCAGCAGCAATCCCACTGTTCCAGTCTGGGCTCCAATCCCATTAGCCTCTTCAGCCCTCCCCAGGCCATTTATTTTTTGTCTCTTGCCTCTTCAGTGGCTTCTCTTTTGGCTCTTCAGTCTGGCTCCAGAAATGGGTGTAACCACTATTCAAACTGCCCTTTGCTTATGCTGATGGACCACCTCATTTGTAACTATCTTTATTTCTTTGATGTCTCCTTTCCTCCCTCTCCCTTTTAAATCAAATCACATTTTGTTTTCCCCAAGCTGTTTCTACCTTCTAAAATGTGTGTGTTTTTACAGCATAATTGAGTGAAGCCAGGGATGAAGAGAGCAGTGATGGTGAAATAAAGTGGAAAGAGACCAATGTTCAGGCTTTGGAAGCAATTGCCTCATGTTGGGGTGTGTTTATGCATTTATAGAACCCATTTGTATTGAGAACTACCATATGCCAAGTCCTGTGGTAGACCTGGAGATAAATAGACAGAAGAAAAAAATGGAACAAAACACGGACCTTGCCGTGTGGAACTTTTAGTCTAGTGAGTAAAACACATTAATATAAGAATCACACTGGAGGTCAGAGACTCAGCCGTGAGGCTGAGGAAGGGATTTCAAAGCAGAAAATTGAAGATGAGTTTATGAGGCAAAGTACAGGGGCTTCTATGTAGAGGGAAGAGCATGTACGTGCGGAATGTGAACTCCAGAAAGGAGCTCAGTGCTTTCATGGAGATGGAGGAAGGCTGTTGTGACTTCTGCACTGAAAACCAAAGGATGAGGATGGAGCTGCAGGATAAGGCATGATGTAAACTGGGCTGTGGGGGTGAGGGCCTGGGGTGAGGTTGGGGGTGGGGGTTATAATGTGTTGTACATACGCATATTAGTAAAAATTCATTTGCAAGTCTGGCATGTGTTCAGGCCAGCATGTCAAAGATAATAAGTCTTAGCCTTGACTGCACTTACTACATGCTTCTGTAACTGAGCACGCCCCTGTGGGGCCTTCCTGGGACACACCTTACCCCAAACTCTCTGCTTCAGCTCCTCTCTGAAGTACCTGTTAATAGGTAATAGTATTTGACGCACATTTCCTGAGTCATTTTGTAGATGTGAAATGCCACCACCCCCCACCCTCACCAAGTGAAGGAACCTCTTGATGAGCATAAGCATGTTGTCTGGAGCCTAAGGACAGATAATGTTACCTGTGTGATACCACCCTGCTTCCTCACCATCAGCCAGTCAGAGAATTGTGCAAAAAACTGGTCAGGTACACTGCTGACCTCTGATGCCCCTCCCCTCCACCTGCCCTTTAAAAATACTTTGCCAAAACCCTTTGGCGAGCTAGAGGCTTTTCAGGGTATGAGCTGGCTTATTTCCTTACTTGGCCTTGCAGTAAACCTTTTCTCTTTTCCATACTCTGACATTTCAGTTTGTTTGGCCTCACTTGTGTGTTGAACACATGAACTCGCCATCAACATTCCTTTAAGTGTTCTACACATATTATCTTATTTACTCCTTTCAGCTATTCACGCGGTATAAAATTTTTCATTTTGTACCAGAGGATCCACATCTGGCTAATATTTTGTGAGAGCTGTTCCCTTGTCACTTTAACAGTTTAGGTGGCTGGTAAACATATAAAGGGGCTTCTTGGCAGCCCAGTGGTTAAGACTCTGTGCTTCCAATGCAGGGGATGCAAGTTCAATTCCTGGTCAGGACACTAAGCTCCCATATGCCCTTTGACCATAAAAAAATTGGGGGGCTTCCTTTGTGGCTCAGCTGGTAAAGAATCTGCCTGCAATGCAGGAGACCTGGGTTTGATCCCTGGGTTAGGAAGATCCCCTGGAGAAGGGAATGGGTGCTCTCTACAGTATTTTTGCTTGGAGCCTGGCAGGCTACAGTCCATGCGGTCGCAAAGTTGGACATGACTGAGTGACTTTCACTTCTCTTTACTTCAAACATATAAGGAATTATAAGCACATCCAGGGTAGCATCTAGTGGGTCAAGTTCCTTTGTGAAATGTATATACAAACACAACCTTAGGGAAGAAAACAGAAATCATAACTGCAATGGCCAGCTGGTAGACATAGGATGGCAGCATGGAATTCTCAATTTCTGTAGCTTTGAAGCTGTATTTCTCTAAAAATGATTGTGGAATTTAAATTAGAACACTGAAAAAACCCAGAAGTATGTTGATGGCCATATTAGAAGTTGCACATTGATCAACTGAACCTAAACAGTAATGGTTGTAGTGGTGGTTTATTTACTATGTCATGTCCAACTCTTGAGACCCCATAGACTGTAGCCTGCCAGATTCCTCTGTCCATGGGATTTCCCAGGCAAGAATACTGGAGTGGGTTGCCATTTCCTTCTCCAGGGGATCTTCCCGACCCAGGAATCAAACCGGAGTCTCCTGCATTACAGGCAGATTCTTTACCAGTTGAGCTACATCATATAACATTAGATTATATTGGATTTAAAATATTGCCTTTTCCTTCTCTTTTTGGCCATACAACACAGCTTGTGGGATCTTAGTTCCCCAAACAGGGATTGAACCCAGGCCCTTGGCACTGACAGCACAGAGTCCTGACTGCTGGACTACCAGGGTATTCCCAAAGACTGCTTTTTCTTTCTTTCTTTCTTTCTTTCTTTCTTTTTTTTTTTGAAAGAGCACTCTTTAATTTGATTACATGTTATTCATGAGAAATGGAATATTGCCTGCCATGTCAATAAAAAAAGGATGTCATAGTCACCAGCCATTGCAGCTACTGATGACAGTGAGCTAGTGAGCCCTGAGGGAACTTAGGAAGGAAAAGAATAACTACCATCTAGCAGTTCTCAGACTGTAGCCACTCCCTACAGTGAGCCCTGAGGAGATTCAAGGTGTGAAGACCCAGGATACTGGCCCTGCTAGCTGGGATGCATATCAAAGGAATGACTTCAATGAGCCAAGACTCATGCATTTTCCCATACATGCGTGCATGCATGCTAAGTCACTACAGTTGTGTCCAGCTCTTTGTGATCCTACGGACTGTAGCCCACCAGGATCCTCTGTCTATGGGCCTCTCTAGGCAAGAATACTGAAGTGGGTTGCCATGCTCTCCTCCAGGGGACCTTCCCAACCCAGGGATCAAACTCCTTTCTCTTATGTCTCCTGCATTGGCAGGTGGGTTCTTTACCACTAGTGACACCTGAGAAGCCCTTTCTCATTCATAAAAAAGTGTTAAATACCTTGATGAATCTGATTTTCCTTAAATAACAATAATCTCTTGACATTCAGAGCACCTGCTCTTTTGTTGGAAAACTCCTATAATATCCTGGCTCCCCACTCAGTTCTCTCAGGGTTACTTGAGATGCTGCCTTCTAGGCTTGAAATCCTAAAAATTTCCACCAAATAAAATGTAACTCCTGGACTTCCCTGGTGGTTCAATGGTTTAGAGTCCATCTGCCAATGCAGGGGACATGGGTTCGATCCCTGGTCTGGGAAGATTTAATAGGCATTGGAGTAACTAAGCCCATGCACCCAACTCCTGGGCCCAAGTGCTGCAACTACTAAAGCCCAAGCACCCTAGAGCCTGTGTTCCCCAACAAGAGAAGCTACTGCCATGAGAAGCCCACAGTAAAAAGTAGCCCCCACTCACCGCAACTAGAGAAAGCCCGTGTGCAGCAACGAAGCGCCAGTGCAGCCAAACACAAACAAATCTTTTAAAAACCCTAAAAACATCGCTCTCAACTTTTAGGTTGTGAATTGTGTAGTTTTAGTTTCTATCCATTGTGCTTAACATCCAATGTGCTCTATAAAAGTACTATATACATTATATTTGGTAAACCCTAAAAACATAACTCTCAACTTTTAGGTTGTGAATTATGTATTTTTAGTTTCTATCCATTATGCTTAACATCCACTGTACTCTATAAAAGTACTATTAAATTATATTTGGTTGGTCAACTAAACTAATCAGCACAAGGTATCCAATTGAAAGTACAGTCTAAATAGACTATTTAATTCCATTAAATATAATGGAGTGAAGAGCTAGACCCCGCTTCTTCTGTGGCACAATTTTAATGAGACTGCTTTGGATGAGTCTTGCTCTACATCAGAAAAGAAACACAAATCCCTCCAGCTTCTATTTCTGGTTCTACCACAGGCTTTGCTGTTATACCCGGAGCAAGAAGGAACTTGTTACTTTTTTCCACCTGCAAAATGTAGGCAATGCTTTTAGCCTTTTTTTACAGAGGCACAGGATTAATAAGAGCCACAAATGACCTTGACCTGTTTTGTAACTGCAAATGTCTTTTTATTGCCAAATATTCATGAAAAATGAAAATCTGCTAAATTTTTTTTTTAATGAGTCAATGTTAGGTTAAAACTTTAAAGTCTGGAACATGTACTTTATCAGTTGTTTTTAAAAATTCCAGTTTCCCAATTTAAACAAAAGGAGAATAAGATAAATCTTTCAAGTGATAATCAAAACAGTAGGAAGGAAGTATATGGGTTGCCTTATAAATTGAAGTCTGTTTTTCAAAAACTATGATTTTCAGTAAGATTAGTAAGAGTGTCTGAAATATTTATGTTAGTAAAGCCATGGTGAATGAGGCTGGCTTGCTGGAAGAAATCATGCCAGAAGTAAGTTGGCATGTTAGGATGTGGTGTTCGTGTGTTTACATGTTAAGCCAGTTGAGAAGTTCGTGATAATGTGCTAATTTAGAATGCTTGTTGACTACTGAAATCTTTCCATCAATCCCGATACTGATGCTGTGGGCCTGGGACTGATGGTTCACGAAGGAAGAAAACATTCGCAAATGTGGTGCTTTTGCAGAGCTCCAGTAGTCAGGAGATTCTTTTTTCATCCTAGGCAATGGTTACTGGTCTGTTATCACTGTGGGAGAATGCAGTCCTTATTTCAGTGATTGAGTTAGATACACATGATGATTTACTTGATTTTGAAAGACACAATTTAGGTCAGAATCACAAGGAATGAAATCAACTACTCCCCAAATATGGAGCTGGTTAGTGGAAAGTGCTTAATTCCCTAATCTATAGGTTCCAGGTGGAAGTATTTCGAGTAAAATAACACCCTTGGTTGTCTGCTTCCTTCCTCTTCCCCTGGGGAAGGAGGAGCTTCTCTCCTGGATGAGTTTGGAGAAGGAGCTGGGCAGCTTCTCCCCACCGCTGGGGTCCTGAGGGCAGCTGAGCTGCAGGAGCTGATGTGATTTCTGTTTACTACCACTGAGTCCATGTAACATATTTACTTCATGCTTCTGTCCATGTTATTATTAATGTTCGTTATTTGGACTCTGGAATGAATTTTGCATAATGAAGACAATTCATCCATATTCATAAAATTCCCCTCAATCAAGACTCATCTCATTTAAGTAACTCAGAGGAGAAATCACCCTTTTATATATCCTGGAATCCAGATAAAATGGAAAATAATGGATATTCTGTCTTTTACTCCTGTTCACCTTCTTCATAATCTCTATAAGCAGTGGCTGTATAAGTGCAGAGAGAATGGGAAAAGTGCAGCATTTTTACATTTACTTTTCCTACTTTAATTTTAACAAAGACTGTGGGTTATACAAGGCCATCTCCTTAGGTCTAACATAGTAGCTAACACATATTTGAAGCTCAATCTTATTTACTGACTGAATGAATTATTAAATTCAGAGCATTTTCATTGAAAAGGTTTAAAAAAACATTTTAAGATATTTCATAATGCCCTTAATCAAATTCCATAACTACTTACAGGTTATCGGATCCAACCTGGGGTCTTACCAAGCTTCTTTCGGGGCATTCCATCACAAAGGTCATGGGTATGCAGAAATGAGGAAGTTTTAAAAGCATTTATCACACAAAGGGGCAACTACCAATTAGCCTACAGACTCCCCATCCCACTCTCCGCCCCAGCACAGAGGTCCAAGCCATAAAGAATCCATGTGCAATGTAGGAGATGCAAATTCGATCCCTGGGTCAGGAAGATCCCCTGGCAGAGGGCATGGCAACCTACTTCAGTATTCTTGCCTGGAGAATCCCATGGACAGAGGATCCTGGCGTGCTACAGCCCATGGGGTCACAAAGAGTCAGACATGATTAAGCACACACACACATACACACACACACACACACACACAGGCACATACAGAGAGAGAGAGAGATCTACGTAAATATAGAATACAGAAATACAGAATCCCAGACAAACACTTCTAGATGGGAAGCATCAATCATGGACACTAATTACAAGGAAAATATCAGCCTTCTGGGGCCTGAAGCTTTAGCCTGTGCCCAGCAATAGCTGTCATTCAGTGTTCACCTCACCCTTTGCCTGTGCCTAATGAGCCCCTATGTACTTACCAACTGTACTTCCTCTGACTCCCTGGACCTTTCCACATCACAAACTCCAATTGTCTGTCCTTGCTCCCGATGACACACCTTTAGGGATTCTTTCTCTCCTTTTCCAGACTCCTGGGGACTCTCATTTTCAGCCTCATGGGTGGAGTGGTCTCAATTTCATTAATGCACTTAATTGAGTAACAGGCACTAATGGAGCACCAAGTGTGTTGAGCACTGGGCTATGTGCCTGGGATACAGAGATGATCTACACCTAATTCTGGCTCTCCCAGAGCTCATGGGTAATGACTGGACAGTAAGTGATGTGGTCGAGTTAGCACCAGGCGCTATGGAAACAGAAATGAGACACTGAGCCAGACCTAAAAGAGTTCCAGGTGCAAGACCTCCTTCCTCAGGTTGCCATGTCCCAGAAGAGACTTAGGTGGAGGCAGAATTGAGATTTTGTTTTAAATTTTTAATTTTTTTTATAATAGGTGTTTGTTAGTTATCTATTTTATTAATAAATATAGCAGTTTGTACATGTCAGTCCCAGACTCCAAATGTATCCCTCCTCCCAAACTTTCCCCACTGGTGACCATAAGTTCATTCTCTATGAGCCTGTTTCTGTTTGGTAATTACTTCATTTGCATTAATATAAGAGATATCATATAATATTTGCCTTTCTCTAGCTTATTTCACTTAGTATGACAACCTCCAGGCCCATGCACGTTGCCTTAAATGGTATTATTTCATTCTTTTTAATGGATAATATTCCAGTGTGTATACACATATATACACACACACCTCATCTTCTTTATCCACTCATCTATCAATGGACATTGAGTTTATGTCCATGTCTTGACTATCGTAGACAATGCTACAGGGAACACTGGGGTGCATGTATCCTTTCGGACCGTATTTTTATCCAGATGTATGCCCAGGAGTAAGACTGTTGGATCATATGATAGCTCTATTTTTAGTTTCCTTAAGGAATCTCCATACTATTCTCCATAGTTGCTGTGCCAATTTGTATTCCCACCAATAGTATTGGAGGCTTTGAAGGAGGAAACAGACAGAACAGGCTCCATCTTGAAAGCAGGACTCTATCTTGGGCCAAACTGTGGACTTTGAGCTATATGCCCAGTATCTATGGAAATGACATACCAACTGGAAAACGAGGCCCAGTGAACGGAAGAGCCCCAGGGCTTGTACCTAGACTCTTTGTTACCTAAAAAGAATACCCTAAGTATCTGTGTAGCCGAATAGAATCATAAATTCTATTATGCTTATTGGG
Organism: Ovis canadensis; assembly: GCF_042477335.2. NCBI lineage: Eukaryota > Metazoa > Chordata > Mammalia > Artiodactyla > Bovidae > Ovis > Ovis canadensis. Next base: position 84,823,323 of record NC_091250.1, read on the forward strand.
GTATGACCACAGGCCTATCGAGAATTGTCCCCTGTTAACTACCTGGGCTTAAGGCATATGAATCACGGGTTAACTCCGATTGTATCTTTCCTTTGTTCAGACTAGTTTCAGGGAATTTGGGGAGGCGGGTTTGGCACGTACACTTAGGGTATATAAGGTTTTCAGAAAAAACTGGTTAGGGTCCTTGGCTAAGAGGAGACTCTGCCTTGGGCCCACTGGTGTAATAAACTGCACTCCACTATCTGCATTGTCCTTCTGAGTGAGTTTGTTTCCCAGAACACGTGGCTACAACAGCTTCACTTTTCTTCATACCCTCTCCAGGATTTTTTGTTTGCAGACTTTTTGGTGATGGCCATTCTGACTTGAGAATTGAGAATTTCGAACAAGTCCCAGATCCACAACAAAAGGCTTTATGAAGCTGAGTCTGTGGTCAGATAAAGAGGAATAGCTAGACGTGGGCTCTGCAGAAGGAAAGGAAAGTTCCGTAGACATTACAGAAAATGTTAGTTGAGATTTGTGTGCTTAGAAACAGCACTCTTCCCTCTTTTTGATGGGGCCTTATTGGCCCCTTTGAGAAGCTGGGGTTAGAGAATCAGGGATAAGGGATAAAAAGGGTCCATTTACTAAAATTCTCTTATAATACATCAGGGGAAATTGGGTGTGTGCTGTAGAATTTTACTGCCATTTTAGGGGAGGTTTATGGTTTCCTGACAAGCTTCACTCACTATAACTTGCATACTTGTATAGACAAGTTGAGGGAATAAGTATAATTGATGATAATCCCAAAGGTGTTGATGGGAAGGGTTTTTTGTTTGGCTGTCTTTGAAGTGAAGATCAGAGGTGATTCTTTGTCACCCACAAAACTTTGATGTTTTCCTGCACGAATGCTCACAGGCAGGATGTAAACACCAATATTCAGTGGCAACATCCATATCACTTTATGATTAGGTGAGAAGTTCGTTAAGGAAAATATAATTTGTTACTGCTCAGTGTGACTTTGAAATGTTCTTGGGCACGCTGAAGGGAAAGCTAGTTCTAGAAGAGAAGCATTAACATCCATTAACAGTCTATGTAAAAAACTGATTTGACTGACTGCAAATGAATAGTTTGCATAGTTGAGACGACTAATACATAAGTACATGCTCAAAATGGTAGACACACTGATCTTGAGCAAACTAGTCATTTCACAAAATTTTAACTGAAGCCTCAAAGAATATGGTATCCTTTGATATGAATATTAAGTGCACTAAATGCATTTAAAGTTATGGTATGAATTTTATTATTTTTCATTCTTTTTTCTTAAATGTATTTATTTTAATTGGAGTCTAATTACTATACAATATTGTAGTTGTTTTTGCCATACATTGACATGAATCAGCCATGGGTATGAATTTTAAATGCACTAAATGCCCCATATACCCTACCTTGCCAGCACTTCGTGGTATATTGGCTAACGTGTTTCATCATTGCCATGGAAGGCCGAAAATGTCAGACAGGACTCATGGAATGATATGGGTGAAACCTGGTAGGGAACCTGGTAGAGGACCAATTTGTTCACACACATAATGATTGTAATTATCCTATATACTGTAGTAACATAAGCCACAATGATTTCTGGCTTTCTCTTACAAATATTATCCTCTCCTTAGTTTATGACCTGATATATAAAGGTGGGAGCTTCCCTGGTGGCTCCGTGGTAAAGAGTCCACCTGCCAATGCAGGAGATGCAGGTTTGATTTCTGAGTCAGGAAGAGCCCCTGGAGTAGGACCTGGTGACCCTCTCCAGTATTCTTGCCTGGGAAATCCCATGGACAGAGAAGCCTGGTGGCCTACAGTCCATGGGGTTGCGAAAGAGCTGGATACGCCTTGGTGACTAAACAACAATAACAACAACACATAGGTAGAAGTAGTGCTTTACTCAGCAGAATGGCCCTCTAATCTCTGATTATCCTACTGTGCCTTAAAGAAGGAAATTGCTGCCTGTCCCAACAGAACAACCAAATTCGTCCAAACATCCATCCATGCTTTCATCCATGCACGTGCATATCCATCTGTTTATCCATCCACCACTGTTTTAAGCAGTGGGGACATAATGTTAAGCAGACAACTACCCTCATAGACTTTGTAATCTATGAATCACTGGGGTGGCTGATCTGCCAGCCAGTTTGTCTTCCCATCAGAGCAAAATAAGAGCATTCCATCCTAAATAATTACTTAATCTAGAAAATTTAGAAAATATACAAATAAATAAAATGATGATCATTTTTAATATTTCCTAGAACTAATCACTATTAGGGACCTCCTTGGTGGTTCAGACAGTAAAGAATCTGCCTGCAATGCGGGAGACTCAGGTTTGATCCCTGGGTTGGGAAGATTCCCGGAAGAAGGGAATGGCTACCTACTCCAGTATTCTTGCCTGCAGAGTTCCATGGACAGAGGAGCCTGGCAGGCTACAATCCATAGGGTCTCAAAGCGTCGGACACAACTGAGTGACTAACACTAATCACCATTAACGTTTTGGTGTATTTACTTAAAGTCTTCTGTGTATGTGTGTAACAACAGTGAAATATACAATACATAATTTTAAGTCTCTTGTTTCATTATTTGTTTAACATTATATCATGAGCAATTTCCTATGCTATTAAATTATTAAAGATATGACTTATAGTAGTTTCTTGATGTCCCATTCTATAGATCTATTAATTTTTGCTAAACATTTAGACTGTTCTTATTTCCCTTATTTTTTTGCTTTCAATTAATACTAAAATAACATCTTTAAACCAAAAATTGCACCCAAATCTCCTTAGGATTTCCCCTTAGATTTCTAGAAGTGTAATTTCTGGATAAATGCATATGAAAGTTTTATGGTTTTTGCCAAATTGCCCTCCAGAATAGAAAAGATTCCGCTCTAGAATATCTAGAAAATTTTAAAATAGTTTAGCTCAATGTTTGCTGTCATGCATATCAGTCATGATGCCATATTCGGCTGAATGGTAATGTCTTCTACAGGTGACTGTTTGGACACAGACTTTTAATTTTTAATTTTACTTTACTTTACAATACTGTATTGGTTTTGCCATACATTGACATGAATCCACCACGGGTGTACATGTGTTCCCAAACATGAACCCCCCCCCCCCACCTCCCTCCCCATAACATCTCTCTGGGTCATCCCCGTGCACCAGCCCCAAGCATGCTGTATCCTGCATCGGACATAGACTTTTTAAATTATAGGTTTTGAGAGGGTGACTTTGAATGAACCATGCTGAAAACAATGGACATTTTTCAGGTGTTTTTCTTTTTTGTTCATTTCTTACAGCTAATCTCTTCATTCCCTTTCTTACTCTTTTTTATGCATACAATTTAAAATCCTTTACCCCGTTTCCATGCCTTCACTTATGCTGGTAACCCATCCTTCCATGTTTTTTCTCAAGCTCACATAATCAGTTATACATTTATACACCCATATGCACATAATCTTGTTATTTTATAACACATATATATGGAATTTAGAAAGATGGCAATGATGACCCTGTATGCAAGACAGCAAAAAAGACACAGATGTGTATAGCGGACTTTTGGACTCAGAGGGAGAGGAAGAGGGTGGGATGATTTGGGAGAATGGCATTGAAACATGTATACTATCATGTAAGAATCGAATCGCCAGTCTATGTCTAATGCAGGATACAGCATGCTTGGGGCTGGTGCACGGGGATGACCCAGAGAGATGTTATGGGGAGGGAGGTGGGAGGGGGGTTCATGTTTGGGAACGCATGTACACCCGTGGTGGATTCATGTCAATGTATGGCAAAACCAATACAGTATTGTAAAGTAAAATAAGGTAAAAAAAAAAAGAAAAAGAAATGCTATCTCATTATATTCACTTCCACATAAAGAAAAAAGAAAGCAGTGCCTCTGGTAGTATGTTCAGCAGAGTCTTCTGGGAATCATTACCGGAGGTCTAGCATAGAGCCAACTGTCTTAGCTTTTTCAATAAATTCTGGTATTAAGTTTCTTTCTAATTCAAACAGCTAAAGTGATGCCTCTTTTATTCACTTGAATCCTGACCTTATTTAAGTCCCTTCCTCCAAATCCCATGATTATTATGTGTCACTGCAATGACACCCCACTCCAGCACTCTTGCCTGGAAAATCCCATGGATGGAGGAGCCTGGTAGGCTGCAGTCCATGGGGTCGCTAAGAGTCTGACACGACTGAGCGACTTCATTTTTCACTTTCATGCATTGAAGAAGGAAATGGCAACCCACTCCAGTGTTCTTGCCTGGAGAATCCTAGGGACAGGGGAGCCTGGTGGGCTGCCATCTATGGGGTCGCACAGAGTCGGACACGACTGAAGCGATGCAGCAGCAGCAGCAGCAGCAGCAGTAGCAGCTCTTTAAAATTCTTGCCAGTATGATGGGTATTGGGCTTCCCTGGTGGCTCAGTTGGTAAAGAACCCAACTGCAATGCAGGAGACCCAGGTTTGACCCCTGGGTCAGGAATATCCCTTAGAGAGGGAAATGGCAACTGACTCCAGTATTCTTGCCTGGAGAATCCTGTGGACAGAGGAGCTTGGCAGGCTACAGTCCACGGGTCGCAGAGTCAGACATGACCAAAGTGTCTGAGCACACACACATGCATAATGGGTATTAAGTGATGTCTTGGTATTGCTTAATCTTGGATATGAGTCTCCCCCAACTCCCTTGCTCTGATGTATTTGAATATCGTCTTTGCTCCTCACTGCAACTCTCTCTGCTTCATCCTCAGATTTTACTGCCCTTCTGCCCTTTGTGGTTGGAGTAATCTACTGATTCATAGGTTATTCCCCTTTATTTAAAAATCATTTTTGCTTCTGCTTCCTTGATAGTCTCTTCAACACTACTTCTACCCTAATTTATGGCATATCAATATCCATGCAGGCCAATCCTTCCTGTATCCCTCCCTTACTTCTCTGTGATCATTCCTTTTTTTTTGGAGGGGGGCATGCTAAGTGGCTTCCAGGATCTGAGTTCCCTGACCAGGGATCTTGCAGGGGAAGCATAGAGACCTAACCACTGGACCACCAGGGAATCCCCTCAGTGTTCATTTGTTTCAATCACTGAGTTGCATTTCATTGTATGTATATAGCATCGTTTGTTTATCCACTCACCCACCAATGGATCTTCGGGTTGTTTTTGTTTTTTTTGTCCATTGTAAATAAAGCTTCTATGGACATTCATGTTAGTCTTTACAGTCAGATACAGTGACAAATAGAGTTTGCCCACAGATTCCAGCGGGCCCTTGACCTCCTTTGTTCTGTTTATAGTTTGTTTCTGCTTTTTTTTTTTTTTTAAAAATTGAAACATAGTTAATTTATAATACTGTGTTAGTTTCAAGTGTAGAGCAAAGTGATTCACATATACTCTATCTATCCTTTCTTTTTCAGATTCTTTTCCATTATAGGTTATTACAAGATATTGGATATAGTTCTCTGAGCTATACAGTAGGTTTTTGTTGTTTGCCTATTTTACATATAATATGTATATCTGTTAATCCCAGACTCCTAGCTTATCCCCCACTCTCCTCTTTGATAACTGTCTGTTTTCTATGTCTGTGAATCTATTTCTTTTCACAAGTAAGTTCATCTGTATGTCTTTAGCTCTGAAGCGCTAACGCTGCTAGCCAGCAGTAGCCCCCAGACTCACTGCAAATGCTGGGTGGTGGACTCTCAAAGGGACTGTCAGAGGATATGCACTACTTCAAGGTAGCAGCCTCCCACAGAACAGTCCATAAGCTCCTTCTTTATGATCCCATTTCAATAGCTCGCCGTGCTTAGCTTCTCAAGAATCACAGACTTATTTGCCTACACCAGTGCACAGAGAAACTGTCAGTGACATTTTCTCTGATCCATTAACTTCACCTTATAGACAGACTCTCTGCCCAGTCATTCAGATCTAAACCCTGCCATATTCCATAACACCCTCAGTTTGCTACCCTGACAAATATATCCTCTCAAAGCTGAAATAAACTTATTTCTTTGGTGTTCATTTCCTTTTTCTTTTTCTCTTTATAAAATGAAAAATTTTTAGCAGCTTTATTTGTGATAGCCTCAAACCAAAAATAGTTCAAGTAGCCATCAATAGTAGGAAGGGCAAATGCTGTATATTTTATTCATAGAATGAGATGCTACTTAGCATCAAAAGAATTACCAATATCCTCAACAACACTGATGAATGTAACAGACAAATGCTGAGTGAAAGAAACCAAACAACAAAGAGAACATACTGTATGATTCTACCTACATGAGGTTCAAATCAGAGAAAAGTGATCTATGGTGATAGAAATTGGGACATTATGTCCTTGGAAGAGGGCCATGGACTGGGAGAGACATCAAGATTTTTTTCTACTTGTGGAAATGCTCTATATTGTGGTCTGAGTGATGTTCACAACGATATATACTTATGTCAAAATTTGAGCAAGCTGTTCAGTGATGATTAATGTATTTTACCTTTAATATATGGAAAGAGAGAGACAGAAATTATAGTCTCTTAGTCTCTTGTCTGGACTAAAGCTTTAAAAAATATATATTTTTAAAATTTGAAATGATTATAGATTGACGGAAATTGCACAGATACTACAGAGAAGTCTTTATACCTTTTACTCAGTTTCTCTCACTGGTTACATATTACGGTGTTCATTTCTTCAGAATCATTTCCATCATCATCATTTGGTTGCCAACTACCAGTGGGTTTGAAACAGTAGTATCATTTCTTGACAAGAAAGCCCAGAAAAACTTGTTTATCAATAAGGCTTAATGTTTTTTTAAAAAATATAGATTTCAATTCTTTGATTCAGTTAATAACATATATAAAAAAGCAGGTTTGATTAAAAATAAAAGTGATTATAAACATAAATAAAGGTTTACATTCTCTCTGACTTTTTATACACATTTGTGTTACCCTTGATGAACCGACCTTAAAATGTCACATATTGTCATATGGTCCCACCGCACAGGCTTGGTACTCATCCCACCCCCCTACCCCCACTCCCCGCCCTGGTGACAGAAATCTGACAGCTCTTGAGTGAGCCAGACCCTGTTCACTGAGATGTGTCCACTAATCACACACCTAGGTGTAGAAGCAGGGTTAAAGTCAAAGGCTCCTGATGGGTTGTGCCAAGTCGATTAAATGCATGGCTGAAGTAACAGGCAAAGCTGCGGTCACTGTTCAAGCTCCAAGCCTCTCTGGTTTTGGAACTTTCTTTCAAGGATGGCCATTTGAAGTGCTCTTTCTATGTTTATCCACTATGTATTTGGAGTGGGGTCTGCATTAGCTCATGGACTTCCCTAGTGACTCAATGAAAAAGAATCCTCCTGCAACTCCGGAGACCTGGGTTTCATCCCTGGGTCAGGAATATCCCATGGAGAAGGAAATGGCAACCCACTCCAGTATTCTTGCCTGGGAAATCCCATGGACAGAGGAGCCTGGTGGGCTACCGTCCTTGGGGTCACACAGACGTGGACATGACTGAATGAGTAAACCATCCACTGCATTAGCTCGGGAGTCAGATTGTCTGGGCTCTAACTTTAACTCCACTAGATACTGGCTGCATGACCCAGGACAAGTTACTGTACCCCTCTGGGTCTCTGTTTCCTCACTTTTAAAATGGGATGGAGAAAATGAGAAATTTCTGGGAAAGATTAAATGTCTGAAGCACTTGGAACAGGGTATGGAACATGGGTATTATTACATACATTTTTTATTATTAGTATGTTATCAGAAGTACCTCTTAGATATATTATGTCAAACCCTTGCAAAATTATTATCCAATTGTTAAATTTAAAAAAAAAATCTCATTTGAAGAAAAAAGCTAAGAATGTCTCTTCTGTTCTAGCTTGGGTTTTGTCTTTTCCAGAAGCCAGTGAATACTTCTGGTTTAATAGGGGGATGGGGAGGCTAAGAACTAAGCACTGTTGGGAATAAGATTCCATAGGTTTATTATCCCCAACTATCTTCAGAATATCAATGTTTGTTTGATAATTTTGGATACATATCTTTATTGACTTTGTTGAACTTTTATTTATTTTTTTTAAGCAAGGGATGGTTTAGTAAAATATAATTTTAGACAATCAAAATGACAAGGTGTAAGAAGGGATGACTGACCTCTGTAATCAGACTGGACAAAGCTATGGTTTTTCCAGTGGTCATGTATGGATGTGAGAGTTGGACTATAAAGAAAGCTGAGTGCTGAAGAATTGATGCTTTTGAACCATGGTGCTGGAGAAGACTCTTGAGAGTCCCTTGGACTGCAAGGAGATCCAACCAGTCCATCCTAAAGGAGATCAGTCCTGGGTGTTCATTGGAAGGACTGATGTTGAAGCTGAAACTCCAATACTTTGGGCACCTGATATGAAGAGCTGACTCATTTGAAAAGACCCTGATGCTGGGAAAAATTGAGGGCAGGAGGAGAAGGGGATGACAGAGGATGAGATGGCTGGATGGCATCACCGACTCAATGGACATGAGTTTGGATGGACTCTGAGAGTTGGTGATAGACAGGGAGGCCTGGCGTGCTGTGGTTTGTGGGGTCACAAAGAGTCAGACATGACTGAGTGACTTAGCTCTGACTGATAAAGCTAAGAAATGCCTTTTGTTGTGTGGTGTGATAAGTGTGGTTCCACTCTCTCCATGAAACAATGACTATCATTTACTCAACAGCTTCAGAAGTCAATCTTTCCTTCAGTAGGGTTTCCCTATACAGTAACTAGATGTGTTCCTTCTAATATCATGGCTCTGATCTGCATACTGTGCTTCTTTTCTAGATTTTAAGAACTTGACTCTTATATTTCCTCTGGTATCCTTGTTACATCTGTAGAAGTTAATTCTCTTTACTCTAAAATGATTAGAATAAAAAGCCCCCAAGCACTTAGTGTGTTCTTCTGGTGAAATAATAAATCAATGTATCTGTGAGTTCTACCAAGGATTTTATTTGATCACTATTCATTTTGCTTAGGTACTTTGCATTTTGCAATGTGGTAGAGTCTATTTAAATATATTCATTATTTTCTAGTCTCTAGCACAGCATAAAACTATAGCTATTTATTTATTTTTTTTTTTACATTTTAAATTCTTTAATTCTTACATGCATTCCCAAACATGAACCCCCCTCCCACCTCCCTCCCCATAACATCTTTCTGGGTCATCCCCATGCACCAGCCCCAAGCATGCTGCATCCTGCGTCAGACATAGACTGGCGATTCAATTCACATGATAGTATACATGTTAGAATGTCATTCTCCCAAATCATCCCACCCTCTCCCTCTCCCTCTGAGTCCAAAAGTCCGTTATACACATCTGTGTCTCTTTCCCTGTCTTGCATACAGGGTCGTCATTGCCATCTTCCTAAATTCCATATATATGTGTTAGTATACTGTATTGGTGTTTTTCTTTCTGGCTTACTTCACTCTGTATAATGGGAAGTCCAAAATAGTTATTTTTTAAAAAATCTACATTTCTATCATCCATCTATCTATATTCTAAAGAAAGAACTTGGAATAAAGGTTTAGGGAAATCCTCATGGTGATTTTTGAACTGGAAATTGTAGAAAACATGTCCAGTTTCCTCATTACTTTTAATTCCCCACAATTACCAAACACCTCCTCTATCACCTTCAGGAAGGCTTCTCAGAGTGATTAGAAGAAGACACCCTCTCTATCATACTTCAGGTTCCTACAAAAGCATGGGTCTCTTCAGGAGCTTTCTTCTCTTTCCATGGATATTTTGTCTAATACTTACCATTATTATAGGTTCATAATACATCTTCACATTCTGAAGAGTGATTATCTCATCTATCTCAGAGTTTCTTGACTCTTCTCAAACATTTATTCTTTCAATTAAACATTAGAATCAGTTTTTCAATTTCCCCAGAAATATCTAAATGGAAATTGGATTGAGATTGCAGTGAATGTATAGCTTAATGCGGGGGAAATAGAAATATTTGGAATAATTTTATAATTGATGATTTGACAGAAGTTGCCCATAAAAATCATTTGAACATGCTGTCTTTTGGGAAGAGGAAAAAGTTTTTAAAATTTCTTTAGTATTTGTGGATTTAAATTTTTTTATTTAATTTATTTATTTATTGCCATCCAGTATCTGAAATACCTTCCTGTTGGGGAATTCCCGACCTGTATTCATTGTTAAGAGTTGAAACAATCAACATATACTTTCCTCTGTGCTCTAGCATCTAGGACCTGGAACTATGTTTTTGGCTCAGCTCACGGTACCCAGGATTTTAAGTCTGGAGCCAATCAGCAAAGAATCAGGGACTTTTGAGAGAGGTGGGGTGTTCTTTTTGCATGTGGCAATGGTATGAAAAACAGCATCAAATGTTTAAGAACAATGCTTAGTGGTATCATGATATCCTTTCCTATTATGGCGTGATTTACCTTTAGATCCTCTTTTTTAAAATCCGTTGCTGCAGTCAGTGAATTAATGTTTTATTTTGGGTATTTTCTGGCATAGTCATAAGAAACATTGGCTGGTAACTTTTCTTGTACTATCCTTTTTCACCTTTTTAAAAACAAGGCAAAATTATTTTGTTTCTTGACCATAGGAACCATAACTAAATCTTCTTTTCAGATCTTTTTCATATTGAATAAATTTTAGTATTTCATATTCTTCTAGAAAATTATCCCATTTTTCAATTTTATTGGCCCAGAATATTCTTCATTCATAGAGTACTCTATTTCCCTCTCTAGTGTACCTATGGTTATTATTTTATTTTCTGCCCTAATATTGGCTTGTTTATGCTTCAAAAAAGATCAGTGTAGCCATAGGTCCATTTGGGGTTTTTTTGGGTCATGACACATGCCTTACCGGGATCTCAGTTTCCTGACCAGGGACAGAACCTAGATCAAGGCCGTGAAAGCCTGAAATCCTAACACTAGGCCCCCAGGGAACTCCCCCAGAGGTCCACTGCTTTACTTGTCTTTTCAGAAAACAAATTTGGGGTTTTATAATCTCTCCTGTTTGTCTGCTGTGAATTTCTCGCCTTGCTTCCTGTTATAACTATACAGTAGCTCCCAGACCTTTCCTAGTATCTGCTGATGGATAAAGGAGTTAGCAGATTTCTGGCTTCTAAATTCTCGTAGGGAGCCCAGTTCCAGCTCTCTGCCTTGTGCAGGGCCCACTGCGTTAATTCTCAGCCCTGGGCATTAGAAGCTCAGCTCTGAAACCACTAATCCAGTCTATCTCTCTGCAGGCTATATTGATTTAACCTCTGCATAATTCTGGGGCTGTGAGTTACTGCTTCATGTTTAGCTCCTGGAGGTACCCTTTTCTTACTTTTGAGTGTGAACATGTGTGTTTTGTTTTGTTTTTAATTTTTGGCCACACCACGCAGCATGTGGGATCTTAGTTCCCTGACCTAGGATCTAACCAGTGGCCCCTGCACTGGCAGCTCAAGAGTCTTAACCACTGGGCTATCAGGGAAGTCTTGATGAATACATATTTTAAAATATATTTCAAAAGACATTTAGTCCATCATTTCTATGTATTTAAAGTACATCAGGATTCTGTTTTTGTCAGTTACATCAACTAGAAGTCATCCTTTTGTGTATGTGGGTTGCTAATACTTCAAATTCTCACCTGTGCTCTCATTTTTAAGAATTAACTTCATAAGAAATTATTTCTGACTTAGTCCTGAAGAGCAGAGAGAGTGGTTAGGATCATCTTTGGCCTTCCCACGTGGCACTAGTGGTAAAAAATCTGATTGGCAATGCAGGAGATGCAAGAGAAACAGGTTCGATCCCCGGGTCAGGAAGATCCCCTGGAGGAAGGAATGGCTACCCACTCCAGTATTCTTGCCTGGGAAATCCCATGGACAGAGGAGCCTGGAGGGCTATAGCTCATGGGGTTGCAAAGAGTCAGACACGATTGAGCGGCTGAGCACAGCACAGCATCATCTTTACCAACCCCCAGCTGCCATACAATTACCCTCCAGACAGAGGTGGTCATTTCCGAGGGAGGCCTGCCGAGATCCACTCTGGGAGGAGATGAGGGTGTCCAGGCAGCAGACTGACCTTATGATCATGTGGTTCAGGAGTGCTCGTCACACAGGATTAGTTCAGTGGGAATGTCCCCTCCCTCTGTGTCCCCTTCTGCCCTGTCTTGCTTTGCAGGCTCAGTTTCTCCCTCCCCTACACTGAGGACAGTCCTGTCTTGATTTGCTGCTTTCTGGGTCTTGGGGATTCTACACAGAGAGAATGGGTATGGTTTGATAGGGCAGGAGAGGAGGCAGGAAAGAGGAAAGAGAATACAGCCTACAAGAAACAGCAAAGCATCAAGATGCTGAAGCAGTGTCAGAGTGTGAGCAAGTAAGATCCCTGGGATGACGAGGAGGTGTGGCTGTGGCATATGACTCAGGTTCCTTTACTGATCTTGGAAAGTACGATGAATAACTAGAGTTACTTTTTAGCTATTTCTGGTTTTCAGATATTTTCCTTCAAAGGTGCTTAATGTTTAATTTGGCAATATGAGCCCCACCTTACCTCCGGGTTACAGTTGGATAACCACCCTCTTCGTTTGCTTGGGTTGTTGACTCTTATCTGTGGCTGGTTAAGTTGATTCTCTCTGTCACCCAGGGAGAAATGCCTGGTATTAGGGGTAGGGAAACATCTTTAAGGAGCTAAGAGTAAACTGACTCTTCCTTACTTGGCTGGCACTTCTTAATTTTTACTTGGTTGGACTTTCCAGTGAGGCTGAAGATTTCTAAATACTAGGAACTTTCTGGTGGTTCAGTGGCTGACTGCACACTCCCAGTGCAGGGGCCCTGGGTTTAATCCCTAGTCAGGGAACTAGATCCCACATGCTGCAACTAAAGATCCCACGTGCTGCAACTAAAGGTCCCACATGCTGCAATTAAAACCCAGTGCAGCCAAATAAATAAATAAATGGTTTTTTTAAAAAGAATTCTAAATACTATAGAGTATTATTGAGTAATTGTTGAGTAATTCTCACAATGTATTTTATTGGTGTCATGGGAATATTCAGAATTTATTTTTTAAAGTAATTTTATTTATCTATTTTATTTTTGGCTGTGCTTGGTCTTCATTGCTGTGCACGCTTTTCTCTAGTTGGGGAGAGTGGGGGCTACTCTCTATTTTCTGTTCATGGACTTATCATTGTGGTGGCTTCCCTTGTTGCGGAACATGGCCTCTAGAGTGTGTGAGCTTCAGTAGCTGTGGCTCCTGGGTTCTGGAACACAAGTTAGTAGTTGTGATGCTTGCGCTTATATGTTCCATGGCATGTGGGATCCTTCCAGACCAGGGATCAAACCCATGTATTCTGCATTGGCAGGCAGATTCTTTACCACTGAGCTACAAGAAAAGCCCTCATTCTTTTAAAATTATGTATATGTAGCAATGATTCCTAATTACCCTCGGTATCCTTTTCCTTTTTTTCTTTAATAATAAAATTCCAAATGTTTTAGCTTCCAGAATAAGGACCACATTGCCCAACTTTCCTTGCAGCTAGGGGTGGCCAAGGACTTTGAGTAGAAGTTTATATTTCCTAGTCCTTCTAGGAAATGTCTTTAAAAGGAGAGCAGACCCTTCTTCAGGCCTTCCTGTCTTTCTTCTGGTTGAAGTGTGGACACAGTGATTGGAGTCAAGCAGCCAACCTGGACCATGAAGCTCAGAGCTCAGATTTCGGATGAGGGATAAACAAGATAGACATCTGCATACTTGGTGACTGTGGAGCCACCCTATCAGCCTGGCCTGCTACCCTATGGATTATTTACATGTGTGAGAAGAGAACTACCGCGTCTTTTAAGTCACTCCTATTTCAGTCTTTTGTCACACACAGCTAAAGCTAGTCTGAAATGATACCTGCGCCAGACATCTAACCGTATATTATTTGATGTGTGAAAATATTACTATTTATTTTTTTAATGTGCATTCTGAGAACCCCAAAGAACATGACATCATAGTTGTAGACTGAATACTGGGGTAACTACTTAGAAGTATAAGATGCAAAGGAGCCAACATTATTATCATTAACACTGATGGTGGTCTAACCAGCAGGAGAGTCCGTTCTAATAGAAATTTAATTTTTTTTCAGATAGCTACTCACTCCTGTTCAACACAGCCTGGGATAAGACAACCTCACCTCTACTCTGGGGACAGCCTGGTGAACTAAGCGTTATCCCAGATTTCTGCTCAGAACTTGGTTCAGGAATGGCTCTATGACCCAAGTTGGGCCACTGGGATACAGGAAGCAGATCCAGGAGCTCCTGGGGAAGTTCTTTCTCATTTTCTTGGGGAGTTTCCGAAAGCTACCCTCTCTCAGTTTCCCTCGATGTTGCTGTCCAGATGCAAGGCCTGGTGTTACTGTAATCATCCTATCAGCTTGACGATGAAGCTGACACAGACGGCAAAGCCAGACCTATGGAATCACAGCCATTGGATCTGTATCATCTTGAAGTGGGTTCTACCTCTGAGTTTCCAGTGGAACGAGTCAATCAACTTCCCTGTTATTGAGGGAAGATAAAATTGGGTTTTCTATGGCTTACAGTAACATGTAAAGTAAAATGGTCACATGGTGGAAATAAACCCTTGGCTGGAGCAGAACACTTGGTTCTATTCCCAGCCTTGCCACCTAGAGGCTGTGTGACCATAAGCAAGTCACTTCACCTCTCTGAAACTCACCTTCCTCATCTCAAGCGGCGAGCCTGTTGGACTAGATCAGTGGTCCTCAACCATGGGTGGTTCCACTCCCATAAGAGATATCTGGGGAAATGTAGGGCACTTTTCATTATTGCAGTAAGTGTGGAGACACGGCTGGCACTCACTGAGTGGGCAGGCATGCCAAACGTCCGCAATGCTTGGCATGATCCCAATAAAGAAAATCCATTTCCCCCAAAGTGCCTCTTGAGATACTGCTGGATGTTCCTCTTACTTTTTACCTCTCTTGTGACTCTGGGTCATTTATTCCTTTCTCTCGATTTCTGCTTTCCTACTTTTTGCCATCTGTTGGCCCCCTTTTGACTGCCTATATGGAGCCCTTATATCAGTGTTTCTCTATTTAGGTCCCAAGGACAAAATCCATCAGAGTCAGCTCGGGAATCTGCTAGAAATTCAGTTTCATGGGCCCAAACTGTGACCTACCAAATCAGTATTGACATCCCCAGGTGACTTGTATGCAGTCTGCTTTACGTGTTCCTCTATCTCACTAGGCCACAAAATGCCAAAATATAAAGCTTTTCTTATAAAACTTATAAATTTTAAATTCACTTATAAACTTTAAAAAATAAGGTTATCACTCATCCTGGTATTTGAGTTCTTTGTGTAAAGTATTTCACTAACCCTCACAAAAACCTAATAAAAAGAAGTCTCCTATTCCCATTTTATGGGTTAAACAAAAGGCTTCCTTATCATTACAAGTTGGTGAATGCAAGGACTGGGACTAGAGCCCAGATATGCTTGAGCCCAAAGCCCCCTTCATTATGCCGCATAGCCTCATGCTGTCCTCTGTCTTTGTGATACTGGCTGCCAAACAGACACCCCAGAAAGATGCCTGGCTGCTACTTGCAACCATGTTCTGTTCACAGCAATGACGTACAGCAATATATGTGACTGATGTCTGATTTGATTTATTGCTGATGAAGAAAGATCATCTTTACTGTAATAAAGCAGTAAGTATTAATATATATCTTTTTGCCTTTTCATACTGTTCATGGGGTTATCGCGGCAAGAATACTACAGTGGTTTGCTATTCCCTCCTCCAGTGGACCACATTTTGTCAGAAGGGAAAAAGGAGAAGAGGGTGGTAGAGGATGAGACAGTTAGATAGTATCACAGACTCATGGGACATGAATCTGAGCAAACTCCAGGGAGATAGTGAAGGTCTGGGAAGTCTGGTGTTCTACAGTCCGTGGGGTCCCAAACAGTCAGACACGAATTAGTGACTGAACAACAACAACAACATTAATATATGTAGTATGATCCCATTTGTTAGCTATATTCCAAATGTTAACAGTAGGAGGCATTACAGAATATACTTTTAAAATGTGATTACATTACACAGTGTGTCAGGGCTGGCTGGCTAACCTTTAACTCAGAGTTATTACTCAGACACAGCTGTCTAATTAGGGACTACAAATCTCAGCCTCCTTTGCATCCAGAACAGGACGTATGGCTAATTCTTACCCACGGGATATGAACAGAAGTGCTGTGTCACTTCTGGTTTGTGTTTTAAGTAGTGGGCGATGCCTTTTTTCCTGTTCCCCTCTGCCACCTGTCAGCCAGATGCAGAGGACTCCAAGGAAACTGGGGCTATTGGACCCACCATGTGGAAGGAGCCCAGGTCCCTGAATAACCATGTGTGGGTACACCCACTCCAGGAACTCTGCATTCAGATGGATGTATCTTTCCTTTTCTCCTCTGTCTTACACTCAATATGCCAGCAAAATTGGAAAACTGAGCAGTTGCCACAGTCAGTTTTCATTCCAATCCCCAAAAAAGGCAACGCCAAAGAATGTTCTAACTACTGCACAATAGCACTCATCTCATACACTAGTAAAGCAATGCTCAAAATTCTCCAAGCTAGGCTTCAAGAGTACGTGAACCAAGAACTTCTAGATGTTCAAGCTGGAATTAGAAAAGGCAGAGGAAGCAGTGATCAAATTGCCAACATCCTCTGGATCACAGAAAAAGCAGAAGAATTCCAGAAAATCATCTTCTGCTTCATTGACTATGTTAAAGTCTTTGACTGTGTGGATTACAACAAACTGTAGAAAACTCTTCAAGAGATGGGAATATCAGACCACCTCACCTGTCTCCTGAGAAATCTGTATGCAGGTCAAGAAGCAACAGTTAGAACCAGACATGAAACAACGGACTGGTTCCAAATTGGGAAAGGAGTCCGTCAAGGCTGTATATTCTCACCTTGCTTATTTAACTTCTGTGCAGAGTACATCATGTGAAATGCCAGACTGGATGAAGCACAAGCTGGAATCAAGATTGCAGGGAGAAATATCAATAACCTCAGATATGCAAATGACACCACCTTTATGGCAGAAAGCGAAGAGGAACTAAAGAGCCTCTTGATGAAAGTGAAAGAGGAGAGTGAAAAAAGTTGGCTTAAAACTCAACATTCAAAAAATGAAGATGATGGCATCTGGTCCCATCACTTCATGGCAAATAGATGGGGAAACAATAAAAACAGTAAGAGATCTTATTTTTTGGGGCTTCATAATCACTGCAGATGGTGACTGCAGCCACAAAATTAAAAGATGCTTGCTCCTTGGAAGAAAAGCTATGACCAACCTAGACAGCATATTAAAAAGCAGAGACATTACCTTGCCAACAAATGTTTCAATCCAAAAACCCCTCTGATAGCTTTCTAGCCTGCCTGCAGGACTCATACAGCTGTGCATGTGATGTACAGCTGTGCATGTGATTGTTTGAGGCCTCCTGACCACAGGAGGCACAGGAAGCTTAAAACATCCTAGGAATGTAGGGGCTTCCGAGGAGTCAAAATCATTAGAATAGAATTGATTAAAGGTTTCATTTGTTGAGCCAATACTTGCTGCCAAATTTTCATATTCTTTATTTCAGATAGAGTTGGTATATAGAAAAACAAGTAGTAGACCTGGTATTAGCAACATTAGATCTTTGAGTTAAGTACCTTCTTTGTTATAACCCACTGCGCCTTTGTTCTATAGAGATGTAACTTTAGTGCTTTAAGGAGATGCAGATTAAAGAAAAACACTTAGGGGAAACGAAATTAACATTCATTAAGGAAGAGAGCCAAAAAGTGTTAACAAGCCTCTTGGCCAGAAGATAATGTAAATCACCTGAGACCTTTTGTATACAAAAAGATATACAGAAAGAGTCTGGGCTGCTAACTCTACATAATTTTGTATTACCCATTGATTTCTATGTATAATCAAAAGTATAAAAGGCCTTGAAGCACAATAGAAGGAGAGCCAGTCGCTGGACTGGTTTCCCCCGTGTCTCCTCTTTACTCTAATTTCAGGCTGAATTCCCATCTGGAGCGTGGAGGCTCACTATGTCTACTTACTTGTCCCGGCTTTTAAGATCCATAAGAGAGAGAGCCCAAGGCGGGGCACTCTCCGATATTCAAACGGGCGCCGGTGGCCTAACGTAGATGGTGCAAGCTCCTTGTCTGGAACTTTATTGGTTTTCCACGTAACCCAAGTTAATCAGCCTCTTCTCTCCACTTAATTTTCCTACTACACTATTTCTTCCTAATCTAATCTTATATTAATAAATAAATAAGTTTTCCTCACCGACTCTGTCCACCCTTGCAATTCCCTGGATCCACCGGGGCTGGACCCTGGCACTTTTGAATTGTGGTGTTGGAGAAGACTCTTGAGAGTCCCTTGGAGTGCAAGGAGATACAACCTGTCAATCCTAAAGGAAATCAGTCCTGATTATTCATTGAAAGGACTGATGCTGAAGCTGAAGCTCCAATACTTTGACCACCTGTTGAGAAGGGCTGACTCATTAGAAAAGACCCTGATGCTGGGAAAGATTGAAGGCAGGAGGAGAAGGGGATAACAAAGGATGAGATGGTTGGATGGCATCACCGACTCAATGGACATGAGTTTGAGCAAGCTCCGGGAGTTGGTGATGGACAGGGAAGCCTGGTGTGCTGCAGTCCATGTGGTCGCAAAGAGTTGGACATGACTGAGCAACTGAACTGAACTGAAGTGAGGAACAGCCACATGCTAGGCAAGAACACTTACAGTTATGTGAGCAATAAACAAGCTTCTGTTGTGCTGTGTTATGGGAATTTGGAGTTTGTTATGGCATCCTACCTAATACAAGTAATGGTGCTACCCTGTCTAATACAAGTTATACTGACTGATCAGTATTTATAATCTTTATTTTCTTCTTTTCATATATGTGTAATTAAAAACATAACAATAATATTTGTGGGTTTCAGAGCTCTAGTTATAGCAATGAGCATCCTCACTGGTTTTTAATTCTCAGACTTCACATCATCTAAAAGATATTGGAGAGATCCATAGGAGGAGTAAAAAGCTGGCAGTATGATCCTTTCTGTCCCTTTCTTTTAATATAGGATCTGATCTTGAAAAGAAAGTCATCTAAAAATCCTCAAGTTACTACTACTCCAAAGGGACAAAAAGGTGTCAAAGATACTGGGAACAGATACTACAAATTTTGCTTTTCCTTGCATTGAGTGGAAAATAAGTTTGTATAAGCAAAGGATGTCAGTTTGCAAAGTGCTCTTCAGTTGCAAAGAAGAACGGATAAAAAATTTGCAGAAAGTTCTCTGGTGGTTCAGTTGTTAAGACTCCACACTTCCACTGCAGGGCATGGGGGTTGGATCCCTGGTCAGAGAACATAAGATCCCACATGCTGTGTGACCAAAAAAAAAAAAAAAAAAAAACAGATTTGCCTACCCTTTATCATGAAACCTTGTATTAAAGAAAGGAAGCTGAATTTAATACCTCATTGACCACAAGAAATCACAAGCTTTTGAAAAGCTGGGGGGTACCTTGGATTTAATTTCCAGTTGGCTACAGCATCTTATCCAATAACTCATAATGGATTGCAGTAACATAATCCAAAGGCAATAAAAAACAAAGCTGACTTACCCGTGAGACTTGATAAGAACCATGAGGAATACACATTGGAAGGGTTTTAATAGGTTTAAGATTTCATCAAACATTAAAAAAAAAAAGATGAAGGAAATGCTTGTAATTGCTTGAGGTAACAAAAGACATCAAAATTAGTTTGACTGGTTAGAGTGAGAATTGTGAGGGTTTAGCTCTAAATATAAGAATATTTATTTTCATGGGCAAGATCAGGTAAAATGGCAATGGCATTTGTTTCTCAGAGTTCCATGATGACTGTGTTCTCTCCTTTGGTATTTGAATGAAGAAGAAAACAGACCTTTGTGGGCAGGGACTCAAATTCAAATGGATCCTTCACACCACCTGGCTATGTCCACAGGAAACCAAAATATCAGGATAAGGAGTATAAAACTTTAAAAATGCCAAGTGATGCCAAGGTTCCTGATGTTTCCAAACACCTAAGTGTTTGCACAGATGTTTCCAAATATGTAGATGTTGGCAGTTTCATTGACAAAATTCAGATAAGTGCAGGGACTTTTTATTTTTAGCACAACTATTTTTAGCCTGAGCTTCTATCAACGTTTAGTAATGGGTGATAGAGTAACTGCTTTAAATTCTTGACCCCAGAAAGAGCCCAGGTATTCAGGGAGGCATTTGGAAAGGTGCTCATCCCTCCAGGCTTCTTTGGGTACCACTACTGCTGTCACTTGAAACCTAATAAGTCCTTGAAACAGTCCTGAGTTATTTCAGAGAGGTGAAGGCATGTCAAAGATGTGGGGAACCTGGCAAAAGGACTGGATGGACAGCCAAGGGCTGGACATGCAGGAGACACTCAATAAGTACATGAGAAAATGTGGCAATCAGAAGCGAAATTTCCAGCCTCTTTTGACCACATCTACCCACTGGTGGCTTCTGGGGCCATATCTTAATACAGACGAATTTCCTATG
This sequence comes from Ovis canadensis, assembly GCF_042477335.2. NCBI lineage: Eukaryota > Metazoa > Chordata > Mammalia > Artiodactyla > Bovidae > Ovis > Ovis canadensis. The sequence continues at coordinate 84,843,875 of NC_091250.1, forward strand.
CTGCCATCTAAAGTCAGTTCTTTCACTTTGCACTAGAGCCCATTTGCTCTTGCCTACTCACAACATTATTCCAACAGTTCTCTCTCCTACAGTCAGAAAGTCTTCTCTCTTCAGGATTCTTCCCAAACATATACACCTGCTATTATTTAAACACACATGTACATACGAATGGGGCTTCCCAGGTGGCACTAGTGGTAAAAAAAAAAAAAAAAAAACACAAACCTGCCTGTCATAAATCACAGCAGGATCCTCTATGATCCACCTCCCAGAATACTGGAAATAAAAGCAAAAATAAACAAACGGGATCTAATTGAAATTAAAAGCTTCTGCACAACAAAGGAAACTATAAGCAAGGTGAAAAGACAGCCTTCGGAATGGGAGAAAATAATAGCAAATGAAGCAACTGACAAACAACTAATCTCAAAAATATACAAGCAACTTACGCAGCTCAATTCCAGAAAAATAAATGACCCAATCAAAAAATGGGCCAAAGAACTAAATAGACATTTCTCCAAAGAAGACATACGGATGGCTAACAAACACATGAAAAGATGCTCAACATCACTCATTATCAGAGAAATGCAAATCAAGACCGCAATGACGTACCATTTTACACCAGTCAGAAAGGCAGTGATCCAAAAGTCTACAAGCAATAAATGCTGGAGAGGGTGTGGAGAAAAGGGAACTCTCTTACACTGTTGGTGGGAATGCAAACTAGTACAGCCACTATGGAGAACAGTGTGGAGATTCCTTAAAAAACTGGAAATAGAACTGCCTTATGACCCAGCAATCCCCTGTGGGGCATACACACTGAGGAACCCAGAATTGAAAGAGACACGTGTACCCCAATGTTCATCGCAGCACTGTTTATAATAGCCAGGACATGGAAGCAACCTAGATGTCCATCAGCAGACGAATGGATAAGAAAGCTGTGGTACATATACACAATGGTGTATTGCTCAGCCATTAAAAAGAATACATTTGAATCAGTTCTAATGAGGTGGATGAAACTGGAGCCTATTATACAGAGTGAAGTAAGCCATAAAGAAAAACACCAATACAGTATACTAACACATTATATGGAATTTAGAAAGATGGTAATGATAACCCTGTATGCGAGACAGCAAAAGAGACAGATGTATAGAATGGACTTTTGGACTCTGTGAGAGAGGGAGAGGGTGGGATGATTTGGGAGAATGGCATTGAAACATGTATACTATCATGTAAGAGACAAATTGCCAGTCTATGTTAGATACAGGATACAGGATGCTTGGGGCCGGTGCATGGGGATGATCCAGAGAGATGATATGGGGTGGGAGGTGGGAGGGGGGTTCATGTTTGGGAGCTCATGTATACCCGTGGCGGATTCATGTCAATGTATGGCAAAACCAATGCAGTATTGTAAAGCAAAATAAAAGTAAAACTAAAAATTAAAAAAGAAAGAAAGAAAAAAAAAATGAACCCGCCGGTCAATGCTGGAGGTATAAGAGATGCGGTTTCTACCCCTGAATCGGGAAGATTCCCTGGAGGAGGGCATGACAACCCACTCCAGTATTCTTGCCTGGAGAGTCCCATGGACAGAGGAGCCTGGAGGGCTACAGTCCATAGGGTTGCAAAAAATTGGACATGACTGAAGTGACTTAGTATGCACGCATATACACACAAATGCACACACTGTAACTTCTTTTGATATGCTTCCTCAGCTAGCCCCTGTCACCTTTATTTTAGAGTAAAATTCCTCAAAGGCATGTCTACACTCACTGTCTCCAAGCCTTCTCTCGTTTTTCCTCAGCCTACTTGCATCAGGCTTTTTGTTCTGCCCACTCTATCAAATCTGCTCTCATCTGGTGAGGCTGCAGAATCCACAAGAACCCATCAGTCCTCCACCCTCAGATTAACTTGATCTTCTCTGTAGCATTTGAATCATTTGATCGTTCCTTCTTCCTTGATCGTTTCTCTTCACCTGGGTTCCAGGACATCGGACTCTAGATTTCTTCCTACCTTGATACTGGCTCTTGTCACTCCCCTGCAATGCTTTTTCCTCTTCCTCCAATCTTATAAAGTTGGGGCACCATCATAGTTCAGTCATTGCTCCTTTTCTCTTTTCTGTGCAAATACATTTTCTAGGAGATTTTATTTAATCTTGTAGTTTTAAAATTATCTCTCATATACCTATGACTCTTGTGTTAGTTGCTCAGTTGTGTATGACTCTTTGTGTAGCCTGCCAGACTCCTCTGTCCATGGAATTCTCCAGGCAAAAATACTATTGTGGGTAGCCATTCCCTTCTCCAGAGGAATCCTCCCAATTCAGGGGTTGAACCTGGGTCTCCCACATTGCAGGTAGATTCTTTACCTTCTGACCCACTAGGGAAGCCCCAAGTTTTAATTATTTGGTTGCGCTGCAAGGCATGTGGTATCTTAGTTCCCCAACCAGGGATCAAACCTGCACCCCCTGCATTGGTAGCTCAGAGTTTTAACCACTGGACCACCAGGGAGCCCCGTCCTGATGTTCATCTTCCTAACTGCCTTCTCCGTATCTCCACTTGGATATCTGATTGACTCCTCAAACCTGGCATTTTCCAAACTCCATGGCTGATCTTCTAGCTCAATGAAAGGCAGCTCCATTATTCTAGGTGCTCAGGTCAAAAGCCATGGAGTAAATCCTTGACTCTTGTTCCTCTCACACCCCACATCCACTTCCCACCCATGGGAAAGCCTACTGGTGCTGCCTTCACAGAAGGTCCAGACTCTGCCTATGCTGGGCCACATTCACTCTTTCCACATGATCAGAGTCATCATAACCTGTCACCTGTCATTGTCACGCTAACAGACTCCCTGTTTCTACCCTTGACCCTTACAGTCTATTCCAACAGAGCAGGCACTGATTTTACAACATCGAAGCCCCACCCTGTTACTCCCCTGCTCAGAAGTCTGCAGTAGCATCTCCCTCCACACGGAGAAAGAGGTCTTGTAAGGCTCCACGTGGTCTGCCCCGCCACCTCTCTCTCATCACCTTCCCCTGCCACCCCCTCACGCCTTTTGTTCCCACCACACTGCCGCTTGCCTGCCTCTGAGGCTCTAGCACACTGCTGCTCCCAGCCTTTCTCCTGTTATCTGCTTGTCTGCTTTCCCACCCTCTCCAAGTCTTTGCTCAACTGTCACTTTTTCACTGGCGCCTCTTCTGATTACCCTTCTTAAAATTCCAAACCGAAACCCCAAATTCCTGAAAATCCTTGCACTGCTCTGCCGTGTCTTTCTCCCTAGCACACTCATTACCTTCTAAGATACGGTACACTTACTTCTTCAGCTCTATTAGTTATTGTCTGTCTCCTCCCCACCACTAGGATGGCAGCTCCCATTCAGGCCAGGATCTTCAACTCCTCTGCTCATGGATGCCCCCAAGGTGCCAAGAACAGAGCCTGGCACATGGGGGATGGGCACTCACTGAGGATTTGTTAAGTGAATTGAATCGACAGGTGGAAGAATCTGGTTGTAAGATTCTCCTGATGGACCATCATCTCAGGTCCAAGCACTTTCTCTCACTTAATCCTCAAAATAGCCACGTGACATAAATGCACTGATTTCTCCCATTTTTTAGATAAAAAGTCTGCAGCGCAGAGTATTTCTATCATTTGCCCAAGAACGCATGATTGGAGGGTGGCAGAGGTTCAAGCCTAGCCTGCATGTTCGACTTCCTCACTATCCTTCTTCATTCCTGGAGTGAGTATTAATTGGTGTTGCACTTCTGGAGGGTAATTCAGCCTTTGTATGAATGGCTTTATGAATGTTCCCACCCTTTGTTTCAGAGAACTAATCAGGATACACATGGAGACCTATCTACACCATTGTTTGTAACGGCAAACAAAACCCCAGGAGAGAACCCAAGTGATGCAGAGCAGGGAACTGATTTTTTAAAAAATCATGGTACATTCACACAATGGAAAGCTATATAGCCAGTACTAACGATGGTATAAAAGAATATAAAATGACATGGAAAAACCTCCCCAGCGTATAAGTATAAACAATAAAGATGATAAACTATAATATTACACTGTATCCACATCATGATTCCCCAGTTTTGAAAAATTACACTATTTCATGCACACACACATACACAAAATGTTTAGAAGAAATACACCAAAACATTAATAATGGTTTTCCCTAATGATATGATTATGGGTGATTTTTATTTTCTTTGTAAATTTCTGTGTAACTTTTTGTAATAATAAAACATTATTTTTAAGAGGAACCGCTGCCTCAATATTAAAATATGCTTCCCTATTTATATTCTACCCTAATAAATGTTATGAAAAAAATTCAGCATACCTGAATAGCTGAAAGGTAAGACTAGATCCTTGTGAAATACCCAAGGATTCTAAGAAGTTAGGTTGTTACAACTGTGTTTTATTTGGCCGATTAAAATAATTTAATTGTATGGCAACATCCTTATCTAGCTGAACTGTAATCAACCATTTCATTTACGCCCACTAGATTTTCAAAGTTTTAATAAAGTTTAGTTTTTCTTTTTCTTTCTTTTGGAGAAATCCCCACCCCGACCCCACTTCCTAACAGGCTTTACATTCTGTTTCTCTTTGGAGCACCAGCATCTCTTAATTGGAGAAAAGTATCTCATTCCACAGCACAAAGGACCTCGAGTTGTTTCAAGAACATCTCAGAGAGCATATTTAGACTGTGTCATCATATTAAGAAATTATAGTATTAAGGCACATTCTTAAGCAATTACTTATATAATTTTTCTCTTTTAACTCTACTCCTGGAGAATAATCGTGTTTAAAGCCTGTCTTGGAAAAGTCACTTGCGGGTTTTTTTGGTTTTTGCTTTTTTCCTGATCACAAGCCATTTTAAAAGCAGTCTAAAACCTATATAGTGTGAGGGGTTCTGTGGGGTTCCTTAACATCAAAAATGAGGGCAATGACAGAATGATTAGTTAACTTACTAAACGAAGAAGGAAAAGCACACATTTAGATCTGTAATGGAACAACTTGAAAGATTCAAAAAGGTTAATGTTTCTACATGAATGGTCATGCAATTGGAAGTGACTGAAACTAGCTAATTCCTGGAGCCCAGATAGAATCTGAGCATTCTTGCGGGTTTAAAGATGAAATGTTTCAAAGGATTGGAATGAATTTGTTTAAAGAGAGGCTGCGAAGAGAGTGGAAGAGCTGACAGCTGACAGGAGGGGTTACACTGGAGAAAAACACATGTCACAGATAGGCACACACATGTGCACGCAGGTACACACCCCACTGTTCACATGGCCCCCACCGCAAACTGTCCTCACTTCTAAGAACTGAACATGAGCCAAATGCCTGTTCCCAAGAGTGTGTTCAGCACAGTCAAAGGAGCCCAAGAGAAGGGGATGGAGACCATGAAAGAACAGACGTGCCATCAACCTTGAAACAGAAGACAGTGGCTTCAGGCCTGAATTCCACGTCTGGAATAGGGACTGTGAGTGAATGAAGAGATGACTAGCTGCCAGAGTGTCACAGGGCAGGACTATAAACAGAAACAAGAGAAGAAAAGTAATTCACATATGAGAACCTAGTGGTCCAGTGGTTTTCAGCAAGTGCCTGGACATGGCTGGAGCCGAGTGGCCACCCACTGCCCCCAGCTCTGTTCGTACACACCCTCAGCACAATCTCACCTTTTCAGGTGCTGTCAGGGCGATGGTCCTTCTCACCTCAGGCCCCCTCCGATCCTCCTCTCCCCTGGGAGCAGTAGGGAGCATCAGGCCAGGCTGTCAGATCACCTAGTCCCACAAGCGGAAGAAGTCCCCTCGCTGTCCTCTCCAAGCCCCCGCCTGCAGCCGACATTGCTGGGGACTCTTCACCAGGTATTATCACAGCCTTTTTTACTCACGAAGAAAGGAGGGCTTTCCTGGCTCACTCAGCTGAGAAGCAGCAGCATCAGGATTTAAAATCAGTCCTGCTTTCCTCTAAAACTCAGATGTGTTTAATCACCGCATAATGCCAATCAGAGTTCTAGCCCTAATGGTAAATCTTTAACAAATGGTGGCAAGAATTTCTGTTGGAATCTGGTTTTAGAAATTCTGGTAAGTATTTTCTCCTTTCCCGGCTTCTGTCCAGGGCTTCCCTGGTAGCTCAGCTGGTAAAGAATCCGCCGACAATGCAGGAGACCCCGGTTTGATCCCTGGGTTGGGTAGACCCCCTGGAGAAGGGAAAGGCTACCCGCTCCAGTATCCTGGCCTGGAGAATTCCACGGTCTGTATATACCAAGTAGTCGCAAAGAGTCAGACGCAGCTGAGTAACTTTCACTTTACTTCTGTCCATTCAGTATTCCCCTCTCCCCCATCTAGTCTTCTCTCTCCCTTTATCTTTTCTTTTTTCTAATCTGAAGGAGCAGTTTTAAGCCCCACCGCTTAATATCCAGCCTTCCATCTCTGATAATGGAAACAACTGATGTTTTTTGCATCATATATACAGTACGGCCTCAGAGCCAGCCCCCTCCCCGAACCCCCGTTATCAGCCTGGCCCCACAATCCTGTCTTTGTAGAAGTTCTGTGCAGGCCCATGTTCCTGTGCACCTGTGACAGATGATCAGTGTATCTGGGATACTGTGCCTCTCATGGGGCATAAAAGGTAAAAAATCTGCCTGCCAATGCAGGAGACACGGGAGACACGAGTTCCATCCCTGGATCAGGAAGACCCCTGGAGGAGGAAATGGTAAACCCTCTCCAGTATTCTTCCTGGGATAATCCCATGGACAGAGGCCAGCAGGCTACAGTTTACGATGTCACAAAGAGTCACACATGACTGTGCACACACACACACACACACGTGACTCTCAGGAAGCAAGGCCAATCATCCAGGCTACCCCACTATTCCTGCCCTGCACTTTCTGGGTCTTTCTTGCAATGGGCTGAAATCCAGGTTTCTCATTTCTCTTACCCCTGTTGAATAAAAAGAGAAAGAATGCTCAGATAGGTGTGTGCAGGACATGAACCCTTCCATGTGAGGACAGCCCCTCCTAAAGAAGCAACTGAAAATTGTCCACACGTTTTCATTTTTTTCAGTTTCAAGCCTGGTTTTCCGAGAGAAGAAAATGTTCTCCGCTGAAACAATTATTGGAATACAAGATAAGGATGAAGGTCATAACAAGCTTGTGGTGAAGAAGTGTAAGTGGAAGAAAGAATGACCTGGTTCACACCCAGGGCCCAGGCTCTATAGAGGTGAGGCCACTGCTGCCCACCTCTGTCCTCCTCTGGATGCTCATGTGAGGCTACCTTTTGCTCCAAACCTGCTGGAACCTAAGATGAGACATGATAAAATAAATGGGCTGACCAATAAAACAGGGGGAGCTGAGTTTCAGGAGAGCCTACGCTGCTGTCTTTACCAATGGTCCCTGGAGCTCTGTTTATAAGTAAATTAGGAGGATCAGCCTGATGGGTCAAAAAAGCATAGTATAAAGTAGTAATATTTGTGTGCTTGTGTGTGTGAAGCCTTTCAGACACATTCAAGTGTGTTTGAATCAGAGATGTCAGATTTGACTCTTGCATTGCCTCCTCCAGGAAGCCTTCCCAGACTGTTCCCAGCACAATCTATAGGGTGGGTTAGGCCTTCCTCCCATGTACACAGCAACCACTCAGAATACCCAGCAGCACATTTAACTAGTGTACTTTTCCACCAGCTGCGAACTTCTTGTGGCCCAGGCCTGGCTTTGGTTTTTATGATACTAACACCTAGTCCAGGACCTGGCATATAGTAGGCCTTCAAGACCTGTGTGCTTGGAAGTGAGGCATCTTGGGACTTTAAGGGGCTGGACACAGTGGTTCACACTGAATGGCTCTGGAGCCAGACTTCTAGGAATAAGCCATGCTATTAGCTTGTAGTAACTGTGGATTCTTGGAGCCCAATTTCCTCACCTTTTCACCTGGGGGTATGATTGGCACCTGCCTCTTTGGACTATTGAGCTTGAATGAGGTAATTATTTCAAGAGCTTAGCCCAGACTCTGCCACTTGGCTTAGTTCAGTTCAGTCACTCAGTCGTGTCCAACTCTTTGTGACCTCCATGGACTGCAGCATGCCAGGCCTCCCTGTCCATCACCAACTCCCAGAGTTCACCCAAACCCATGTCCATCGAGTCAGTGATGCCACCCAACCATCTCATCCTCTGTCATCCCCTTCTCCTCCTGCCCCCAATTCTTCCCGGCATTAGGGTCTTTTCCAATGAGTCAACTCTTCGCCAAAGTATTGGAGTATTTGGAGGTGGCCAAAGTATTGGAGTTTCAGCTTCAACATCAGTTCTTCCAATGAACACCCAGGACTGATCTCCTTAGGATGGACTGGTTGGATCTTCTTGTGGTCCAAGGGACTCTCAAGAGTCTTCTCCAACACCACAGTTCAAAAGCATCAATTCTTTGGCACTCAGCTTTCTTTATAGTCCAACTCTCACATCCATACATGACCACTGGAAAAACCATAGCCTTAACTAGATGGACCTTTGTTGGCAAAGTAATGTCTCTGCTTTTAAAATGTTTTCCTTCCAAGGAGTAAGAGTCTTTTAATTTCATGACTTCAATCACCATCTGCAGTGATTTTGGAGCCCCCAAAATAAAGTCAACCACTGTTTACACTGTTTCCCCATCTATTTCCCATGAAGTGATGGGACCAGGTGCCATGATCTTAGTTTTCTAGCTTAGTAGGCAGTCCATAAACAACAGCTAATATTGCTGTATTGTTAGGTGAGTGAAACTTTCAGAACAAGAACAAGTGAACCCTAGTTCTGTCCCTGCTTGGCCTTTAATACAGGTTTTAGAGATCAGCTTATCCAAAATCTATCTTTGTGTGGTGTGTGAACAGCTTCAGCTTTCCTGGAAGCAACATTCTAGTCCCTATCTCAACAGTCTGGGCTCTGTGACCAAGGCTCATGACTGCTCAGGCAGCAAGTCAGTTTAACTTTGGCATTTCTAAAGAAGCTGATGATATCAGCCTCATTCTGTCCACTTAAGGACAGTGGACATTATCCCACTTCTGTGCACATAAGGACTTCTTGCTGGTTGCTGGGTTACAGGAGGAACATCAGAAAGACAGAGTGTTGTTTGCTTCCTGAGTGCCTCCAAATCTCTAAATACTTCACAGATTGGGAATTTCTCAAAATTAACATCCTCCCTAAACGTGATTACTCACTCCCACCCCCTGCTAAACCTTTTATTTATTATGATCTTACCAGCTCACATAACATGCTTATGCTGTGGGCAGGCTAGCCTCCCTTTTGTGAATGAGAAATCAAAGTCCCAGAGAAGTTAAGGGAATTCACAAGGTCACCTTGAGAACAGTAGTGGGATGGGGGAAGGGCACTGTAGAATTCAGGACTCTTGACAAAGAAACCAATTTCCTGTTTTATAAGATGTTTTGGCTATGTTAGAAATATGCCCTTCCTTAAAGTCTTCCAGGGGAGACTGCTGTTTATCCATTTTCTCTCCTACTTCCTTAGTAGTACAACATTCAATTCTTAACTAGGCACCTGGGTAATCAGAGAAAGACTCTATTCCCCAGCCTCCCTCACAGGCAGATGTGGAAATGATGTGTACCACAAAAGGGAGAAAGCATATCCTCCTTCTTGCTGATTGCCATGTAGATGTGATAGCTGGCACTCAGGCAGCCATTCTGAACCATGAGGTAGGGGTAAACTGTGTTCTGAGGATTGTGGATGAAAGGCTGAAGGTGCTAGTTCCTGCAGCCTCTGATGGATTATGCAAACCTTACTTCATGTGGGGAAGAGTTTAATTGTTTAATAGACTGTTATTTGGAGTTTCTGTCACTTGCAGCTGGACCTGGCAACAATATTTCCTACCCCACGTATGCTACTGCACTCTCCGGTCAAGGAGTAGAGTCTATTTCTCCACCTCCTTCAATCTGAATAGACCCTGTGATAGCTTTGACTCATAGACTATGGCAAAAGTGGCACTACCTGTTCTGGGGGGCCCTTAATTGGGCCGGCAGAGTCTGCTTTCCACCCTTGGAAGCCAGTTGCCATGTAAGACATGCAGGTACCTTGCAGCTACCATGCTATGTGAAGCTCACACCAAGTGGAGAAGGCCTGGAGACTGAAACACTATGTGAGGGGAGGGAGAGTCCATGGGGCACTCGCTGTGTGAGGGAGCCACCCTGGTCATCCTGCCCAGAGGACCCTTTGGGTAACTCCAGGCCCAGCTGCAACCTGGTGACAACCACATGAGACCTAAAGCTAGGACCCCTGAGCTGAGCGCAGCCAAAGGACAAATTCACAAGAAGTAATAGTAAATAGTTGTGTAAAGCCATTTTATTTCTGGGCAGTTTGTTAGTCAGCAATAGATAATGTGAACCCCGGACAGAGAGTAGGCCCCTGTCAAATGAATGATGGATTTCGTCTTTTTGTTCTTTGATAGCTGGAAGCTATAGGGCCACAGTAATGTGAGACAGACTTAGAACTGGTGTGTCCTCCAGGGTGGACCTCTAGCCCTGGGCCACAGAACCTTATTGCAGGCCTGTGATTTAATCCTTGCAAGATTAATGCAAGGAGAAGATGGACTTCCCCTGCAGGAGTGGGTCCAGGAGTTGAGGACACACGTGGGAGAAAGGACTGGGGGTGTCTGCTGGCTGGCACTGGCTCCATTGCTTACTGCAGCAAATGCCATCTTTAAACCACCAGAAACACACCTAAAACATCTAAGCAAGGAGTGAGATGGGCGGGAAGTGAGGAAGTTCATGAGATGCAACAAGGTGAAAGTGAGAGTCAACATGAACAATGGCAGCTGTCTCTGGGTAGGGGGGCTTACAGGCCATTTCAAATACTTTCTTCCTTTTGCTCATCTGCATCTCCTAAATACCCTTCAAAACACGCCTTACTGTTTTACGAAAACTAAGAAATACGTTTGCATTTAAAGACTTTGTGCCCTGAACTTTGCAGAAGAAGAGAAAAAAACAAACCCAAAACGCAGGCTCCAAACCATCATTCTCAGCAGCCAATCAATTTTTGTTTTTAGTTTTAAAGGCGACTATTTGAGGAAATAAAGAAATAGACATATCCTATGACCCAGATAACCACGATGGTGTGATCACTCATGTAGAACCAGACATCCTGGAATGTGAAGTCAAGTGGGCCTTAAGAAGCATTACTACGAACAAAGCTAGTGGAGGTGACGGAATTCCAGCTGTGCTATTTCAAATCCTAAAAGATGATGCTGTGAAAGTGCTGCACCCAATATGCCGGCAAATTTGGAAAACTCAGCAGTGGCCACAGGACTGGAAAAGGTCAGTTTTCATTCCAATCCCAAAGAAAGGCAATGTCAAAGAATGTTCATACTACCACACAGTTGCACTCATCCCACATGCTAGCAAAGTGATACTCAAAATCCTCCAAGCCAGGCTTCAACAATACATGAACTGTGAACTTCCTGATGTTCAAGCTGGATTTAGAAAAGGCAGAGGAACCAGAGATTAAATTGCCAATGTCCATTGGATCATAGAAAAAGCAAGAAAGTTCCAGAAAAACATCTATTTCTGCATTATCGACTATGTCAAAGCCTTTGTGTAGATCACAACAAACTGGAAAATTCTAAAAAAGATGGGAATACTGGACCACCTTACCTGCCTCCTAAGAAATCTGTATGCAGGTCAAGAAGCAACAGTTAGAACTGGACATGGAACAACAGACTGGTTCCAAATCAGGAAAGGAGTACATCAAGGCTGTATATTGTCATCCTGCTTGTTTAACTTCTATGCAGAGTACAACATGTGAAATGCCAGGCCAGATGAAGTACAAGCTGGAGTCAAGATTGCTGGGAGAGGTATCAATAGCCTCAGATATGCAGATGACACCACCCTTATGGCAGAAAATGAAGAGAAACTAAAGAGCCTCTTGATGAAAGCAAAAAAGGAGAAGGAAAAAGTTGGCTTAAAACTCAACATTCAGAAAATGAAGATGATGGCATCTGGTCCCATTACTTCATGGCAAATAGATGGGGAAATAATGGAAACAGTGGCAGACTTTATTTTTGGGGGGCTTCAAAATCACTGCAGATGGTGACTGCAGCCATGAAATTAAAAGACACTGTCTCCTTAGAAGAAAAGCTGTGACCAACCTAGGCAGCATATTAAAAAGCAGAGACATTACTTTGCCAGCAAAGATGTCTAGTCAAAGCTATGGTTTTTCCACTAGTCACGTATGGATGTGAGCGTTGGACTATAAAGAAAGTTGAGCACTGAAGAATTGATGTTTTTGAACTGTGGTGTTGGAAAAGACTCTTGAGAGTCTCTTGGACTGCAAGGAGATGAAACCTGTTAATTCTAAAGGAAATCAGTCCTAACTATTCATTGGAAGAACTGATGCTGAAGCTGAAACTCCAATACTTTGGCCAACTGATGCAAAGAACTGATTCACTGGAAAAGACCCTGATGCTGGGAAAGACTGAAGGCGGGAGGAGAAGGGGACAATAGAGGATGAGATGGTTGTATGGCATCACCAACTCGATGGACATGAGTTTGAGTAAGCTATGGGAGTTGGTGATGGACAGGGAAGCCTGGCGTGCTACAGTCCATGGGGTCACAAAGAGTCAGACATGACTGGGGGACTGAACTGAACTGAGTGTAGCTTATAAAGGACAAACAAGAGTGAACATCAGAGTGGAGTGTGAAGGGGGAGGGTGGTCTGGGAAACAGGTACAGAGCACGCCCTGGTCTGTATTTTTCCATGGCATTTTCGGTTTGCTTAGCTTGGGCCATCAGGGCCTCGTGCAGTGGCATCCTGGACTCATCACACTCTCTGATTTGTAATTATCCAGCTCTAAGTTGCTCTTTGGAAACTATTTTGGTCATTATGCTTGCTGGTGTGATTAATTATACCTTATTTAGAGACCAAGATATATTCTCTGGAAATGTAACCTTTTCTAATTTAGGGGAAGTAATTTTCAGCTCAGGCAGCTTCAGGACCATGTAACACTGAATCAGCAGTGGAGAATCACTGCTCCTGAAGTGGGCAGCTCAGTATTTGCAAATCTGATGAGAAAAAAAAAAAAAAAGCAACTAGAAAAACTAGCTTGGAAAGGGAGTATCTTTGCCTTTGTAACAGGGTCTCCCAGGATTCTCCTAAGGGCAGGCTCCAGACTGTTTCATCTCATCTTATTCAACAGGCATTTATTGACTCCTGCTTGTACGCCTGGAGTTGTTTGGGTGACTGGTTCCCTGTAACACGTGGCATTTAGTCATTCATCCATTCTGTAAGAAGTTAGCATCTGTTATGTGTCAAGCATTGCTGTATGTCTAGATTCTTGTGTTACATCAATGAACAAAACAGACATAAATCTGGTGAGCTGACATTCCAGTGGGAGGGGAGAATAACTATAAACCTTATACAAAGGATTTAATAACCTTGTACAATTGACATAGTACACTAGAAGGTGGCAAGTACTATGGAAAAATAAGAAAATAGTAGCAGGGTAAGTAACAAGGTCAGGAAGACCCGGTGTATGTATCCATGTGTAAGTGTGTGTGCATGCATGCATACGTTTATATTTTGCAGTTATTATATAGAGTGGTGTAGTGGGTTGAATAATGGCCCCCCCAAACAGATGCTAACCCCTGGAACCTGTGAAAGTGATCATACTTGGGAAAAGGGTTTTTGCCAATGTAATTCAACTAAGGGCCTTGTATTAGGTTCTCTAGGGAGATATAGAACCAACAGGATAGATATAGATATATAGATGGAGATAGATAGATACAGATTAGAAGAGATTTATTATAGGAATTACACAGTTATCAAAGGCTTACACAGTTATGGAGGCTAAGAAGTTCCATGATCTGCTGTCTGCAAGCTGGAGAACCAGGAAAGATGATGATATAATTCAGTCTGAGGCTGAAGGCCCAAGAATCAGGGAGCTGATGTTAATACCTGATCCAAACCAGGAGCGTCAGAGTCCTAGGGCAGGAGATGGTGGATGTCTTAGCTCCAGGAGAGAGAAAGCAAAGGTGCCCTTCCTTCACTTTTTTGTTCCGTTTGGGCTCTTGACAGCTCAGTGGGTGATGCGGGCTCCTGTTGGGAAGGGTCATCTGCTTTACTCATTCTGCTGACGCAAATGCTAACCTCTTCTGAAGACGTGCTTCTGGATTTGAATCCGGGCATTCTGGCTCTGAGGTTAGTGCTATTAAGTACTACACCCTCACCAATAGTTGACAGAGATTCCTCAACAAACCTGAAAGATCTTATTTGAAAAGAATTATAGAAGATCACAGTTGATATATACATACTTGTATCCATACATACATACACACATGGCATACAGATGCCAGAGGCAAAAGGGTTTTTGGTTTTGAATTTTAGAGCATTTGCATGTGTGTGTGTGTTTTAACTTCTCTAACCCTGAGCAGATCTGTTGCCGTACGGAGCAGAATGTTTCCAAGATGATTACAACAATACCTCCTATCCAGCACACCCTTTGCCTCTCCTTCAAGGAAGAGAATATGAAAACAAATATATATATCTACATATATTTATGAACATATGTAATACATATATATGCACACACATCTGTATGTATAATTGAATCACTGTGCTGTACAAAAGAAACTAATACAATACTGTAAATCAATTATATTTCATTAAAAAAGAGCGAAAAAGTTGGCTTAAAGCTCAACATTCAGAAAACTAAGATCATGGCATCTGGTCCCATCACTTCATGGCAAATAGATGGGGAAACAGTGGAAACAGTAGCTGACTTTATTTTTCTGGGCTCCAAAATCACTACAGATGATGATTGCAGCCATGAAATTAAAAGACGCTTGCTCCTTGGAAGGAAAGTTATGACCAACCTAGATAGCATATTCAAAAGCAGAGACATTACTTTGCCAACAAAGGTCCATCTAGTCAAGGCTATGGTTTTTCCAGTAGTCATGTATGGATATGAGAGTTGGACTGTGAAGAAAGCTGAGTGCCGAAGAATTGATGCTTTTGAACTGTGGTGTTGGAGAAGACTCTTGAGAGTCCCTTGGACTGCAAGGAGATCCAATCAGTCCGTTCTGAAGGAGATCAGCCCTGGGTGTTCTTTGAAAGGAATGATGCTAAAGCTGATACTCCAGTACTTTGGCCACCTTATGCGAAGAGTTGACTCATTGGAAAAGACTTTGATGCTGGGAGGGATTGGGGGCAGGAGGAGAAGGGGATGACAGAGGATGAGATGGCTAGATGGCACCATGGACTTGAAGGACATGAGTTTGAATGAACTCTGGGAGTTGGTGATGGACAGGGAGGCCTGGCGTGCTGTGATTCATGGGGTCACAAAGAGTCAGACACGACTGAACGACTGAACTGAACTGAACTACAAAGGAAAAAAAGAAAATCTATTTTCCTTCCCTTGGATCTGGATTGCCCTTTGTGCCTTTTGCTCCAACCAGTTAGAAGATGGTGGAAATGATATTATGGAACTTCGGGCATGTCTTAAAATTTAGCTTCTGCATTTGGCTCAGATGGTAAGAAAAAAAAACAAAACCTGCCTGCAATGCAGGAGACCCAGGTCTGATCCCTGGGTCGGGAAGATCCCTTGGAGAAGGAAATGGCACCCTGCTCCAGTACTCTCGCCTGGAGAATTCTACGGACAGAGAAGTCTGGTGGGCTACAGTCTATGGGATTGCAAAGAGTCAGACATGACTGAGTGACAAACACACTTCACTTGGGGAAAGCAGCCACTATAGGGAGAACTTGAGGCTATCCTGCTAAAGCGAGAGGACACCTGGAGAGAAAGGCACTGGAGGACCAGGCAGAATGAATCCAGAGAGGCTGCAGACAGATGGGGGAAGCCATCTTGGACCTTCCAGCCCAGCTGATCGGTCAGCTGAATGCTGTTGCTGTAGTGAAGGAGCCAGTACCACATGAAAGAGTCTTCACACTGAGCCCAGCCCAAATTCCTGACCCAGAGTGACATGAACAGTAATATATGGTTGAGGACTTTCCTGGTGGTCCAATGGCTAAGACTCTGTACTCCCAATGCAGGGGACCTGAGTTCGTCCCCTGTTCAGGGAACTAGATTCTACATGCCATTAACCAAGGTCAAGAGTTCCCATGTGCCACAACTAAGACCCAGCGTGGCCAAGTAAGTAAATAAAAAATATATAATAAATAATTATTGAAAAATAATGAATACTTTTTGTTGTAAACCATTAAATTTTGGTGGTTTGTTATACAGCAGTGCACAACTGATAAACTCTACCCAAATACTCTTCTTCTATTCCTGAAGAGTGTTAGAAATCAAGATAGAGCCTTTTACTCTGACTCACAAATCTGCAAAAAACCTGGAAGGCCTGGGTTGCCCCGCTCTGTCTCCCCTTATCTTCATGTACCCAATAAAGAAGATCTAACTTTGTTAAAAGCTACTCCTCTGACACCAAAATGTTATTAATGGATTTCTTTGGATGAAGAAATAGCTAATTACCTGCATTTTTCAATCTTCCTAGAATTAGCAAAAATTGCTTCAAAAATGAGAACGGATATGCCATAGCTCTCTTCTGTAATTACGGCAGCTACTCCTAATCCTTTTCTTCCTTCTTGTAGGACCTTAAACAGCTACATATTCATCTTCCTAGTCTCCCTTCAGTTGGACCAGGCAACCAAGTATCATCCAGTAAGATACAAAGGCAAGATTGCCAAAGGGGTTTGGGGCAAGAGTTTTCCTTCCTGAGAAAAGAGAAGCACAAAAAGAGCTACACATGAGACTTTTCTCTCACTCTCCTCCCTCTGCTTCCTGCCTTTGGATATGGTTGCTTAAGACTGGGTAGTCTGGGGCTCATGCACCCATCTTACAACTATGCGGCAGTAAGTCTACAGTTACAACAACAACAGCAGAAGGATGGAAAACACCTGATTTCTCAGTATCTTGACGTCACCTTTAGTTGCTGAATAACCCTGGGATTTTCTACCTGTTTTCTCCACATTAACTACCTGACAGATATACCTAGGGCTTAAATCACTGTAAGATTTTCTTTTCTTTTTTTGCACTCGGTCTTCACTGGTGCATGCAGGCTTTCTCTAGCTGCAGCAGGCAGCGGCTACTCTCTAGTTGTGGTGCGTGGGCTTGTTATTGCGGTGGCTTCTCTTGGTGAGGAGCATAGGCTGCAGGGCGCAGGACTTCAGTAGTTGCAGCTCGCAGGCTCTAGAGCTCAAGCTCTGTAGTTGTGGCACACAGATCTAGTTGCTCCACGGCATGTGGAATCTTCCCAGACCAGGGATCAAACCTGTGTCCCCTGCATTGGCAAACAGATGTCTAACCACTGGACCACGAGGGAAGTCCAAGATTTGTTTTTAGGTACTTACAGCTGAAAGCAGTCCTAGCTGATACAATAATACTGTGGTATTTAACATTCCAATACTTGTAATAATGTATTTTTTCCATCTGGCTAAATCAAATTTCTCAATCTTGTAAATTAATCCTTCTTTTTTTATTTTGCTTCAGTAGAGTGAAGGAATTGATGGTTATCCATCTTTGCATTTTTTTCTTTTTTTGCAGGCAACACTTTATATTTCCATTCAATTTTTTGTTGCTGCACTGCTTGGCTTGTGGGATCTTAGTTCCTTGACCAGAGATTGAACCTGGGGCCCCTGACAGTAAGAGGGCCAAATTCTAACCACTGGACAGCTAGAGAATTCCCTTCCCATATTCTTTTGAAGCAAATTCCAGAAGACATATCATTTCATCTACAAACTGTCAGTATTCATCTCTAAAAGCTAATGAGTCATTAAAAAATATAACCTCAATATCATTAGTATACTTAAAGACACTTCCTTAATATCATCAAATATTCTATCAGTGTTCAAATTTCCACCTGTTTTCATTTTTAAGACTGATTATATTATACATCATGGTCTTTAGCTGACACAAAAGCAGCACTTAATCACAGAACAGCTCTGGGGAAATATGGAAAAGCTCACAGAAGATAAGTTTGACTCACCCACAATCCTAGAGGGCTTTCCTGATGGTTCTGGGGTAAAGAATATGCCTGCAATGCAGGAGATGCAGTAGGCATGGGTTCGATTCCTGGGTCACAAAGATCCCCTGGAGGAGGAAATGGTAGCCCACTCGAGTATTCTTGCCTGGAGAATCCCATGGACAGAGGAGCCTGGCAGGCTACAGCCCATGGGGTATCAAGAGTCAGACATGACTGAGCACAGCATAGCAGTAGTAAGCACAATCCCAGAGCTAAGGCCAGTCTCCATGGTGCCAAGTATGTTCAGAAAAATATGGCCCTTCCCAACAGGGTCTGTCCTGTGCCAAGGTGTCAGCCACTTCTGTTCTCTCAAATAGATGCCCTTGAGGAATACACAGACTCTCCTTTGTGTGTTTGTGACCTAGAGTATTTCATCAATGTTTATATTTTGGATTACAGCCTTCCAGATTTTCAATGGCTATCTACCTAATTTTTGCATAATTATTTTCATACTGTACATTTTGTTTTGTAAGCAGCTTTTTTCACTTAATAGCAGACCACAAACATTTTCCCATGTCATTAAATTTGCTTCCAAAGCATGACATTCTGTGGCTACACAGGGGTGCATTGTATGGCTGTACCACAATTGGTATTAGCAGTGACCAGTTGTTTAGGCCTGTCGCCTTTGGAATGCAATGCCTGTTTTTGGTAGATAAAACACAGGCAAGAACACATGTCCTTTTCGGGAGGAACATAAAAACACACAGGGGAGTCTCTGCACACACAGTGAATGATCCTGAGGTGTTACATTGGTTCCCCCCATTGGTTTGGGAGGAAAGCAAAGGTATGGTTCCATTTAGTTCAGCTCAGGCCTGTGGGACTGGGAGCATTGTCCCTGGATGTGTTTAGATTCTTAGCAATTCCACAGTAAACAAGAAGCTTCGGGGAAGAGCAGTGAGGCAAGAAAATAGAACACATCTTTTAGAACCATTACTCCCAAAGTTATGCAACCAGATCTAGGATCTGGTCAACCAACCTTGGCCAATGTGTGAGGCTGACAGAAGGCAGTGCGCTTAGGGCTTTTGTGGGCCAGAATTGCTGGGTTTTAGGGTATGAACACAGCCACCCCTGGATGTAAACCACCAACTGACTGCCTTGTAAGAAATCCCACAGACTCAGGAGCAGGCCAGTGGAATCTGGAAAACTGCCAGCTCTTGAGATTGAAGATAAACCTTAAGATTAATTGCAAAGCATCCATTTGCCCAAACCCCTGGCCCACCGTCAGGCCAAGCCTGAGCCATGGTATTTTCTACATCAGATCTTAACCTCTTTCCTGAAGCCTGCTCAACAAAAGGACTCAGTTTAATGAAGTCATAGGGACAGGGAGAGGTCAGAGGGTAGATGTAAACCAGGAATTCCTAACCCCTGCAGCCACTCCCATGGGTCACAGAATTTGGTTTAAGTGCTTTGAAATCCCTTAGAGGGGAAGGCCACTCAAGAGCAAATGATCAGAATTACGTTGGGCAGCCTGAGATGGATTCAGGGGAAAAGTCTCCTGGTTTGACATCAACTCATAAATTAAAGCTGAGAAATTGAGAAGGAGCCCATATCAACCGGCCTCACTGGAGGGCACATCTCAGGATAGGAGGCAGCACAGAGGTGACTTGCACAGTAAATGTGATCTGGTCGGTAGCCAGGAGTCCAGATCCATAGCCTCTCAATCGCTTCTAAGGAGCTGCATTTTCATCCAGAATTCACTTACATCTTGTATCAGAAATACTTTTGGATGATGTATTAGTTTCTCAGGGCTGCGGTACAAAGTGCACAGACTGGACTACTTAGAATAACCGAAGTGTACTCTCACTGTTCTGGAAGTCCAAAGTTTGGAATCCAGGTGTGGGGCAGGGCCACGCTCCCTCCAAGCCCTAGAGGAGGACACTTCTGTGCTCTTTCAGCTTTGGTGGTTTCATCCCACTGTTCCTTGGACTGTGGCTGTATAACTTTCATCCCTGCCTCCTCTTCATGAGACTGACTTTCCTCTATGAGCGGGTCTCTGTCTTACACTCCCCTCTTCCGATAGGAAACCACCATATTGTAGAAAGATGGTAACGATAACCCTACATGTGAAACAGCAAAAGAGACATAGATGTATAGAACAGTCTTTTGGATTCTGTGGGAGTGGGCGAGGGTGGGATGATTTGGGAGAATGGCATTGAAACATGTAAATTATCACATGTGAAACGGATCACCAGTCTAGGTTCGATGCATGAGACAGGGTGCTCGGGGCTGGTGCACTGGGATGACCCAGAGAGATGGGATAGGGAGGGAGGTGGAAGAGGCCTTCAGGATGGGGAACACATGTACCCCCGTGGCGGATTCATGTCAATGTATGGCAAAGCCACTACAATATTGTAGAATAATTAGCTTCCATTTAAAATAAATAAATTTATATAAAAAAATAAAATAAAGTCTGGGTGCAGAGAGGAAAACAATGGAATCACCATATTGGATCAGGGTTCCCCCAGTGACCTTGATTCCATCTGCCAAGATTCTGTTTCCAAATAAGGTCACATTCATGGGCACCAGAAGTTAAGACCACAGCATATCTTGCGGGGGATACAATTCAACCTATGACAGATAGAAAGTCAAAGTTCTAGGATAGTAGATCCAGCTTCATTACCAATTGCTCTGTGATCTTGAGCAAGTCATTTATCATCTCTGAGTCCCAGGTGCCCTCATCTTTCCCCACGATTACCCTTGTGGCCCACAGATACAATGCAGTTTGAGTGAGAGCCTGCGTGTGTACTAAGTCACTTCAGTTGTGTCCAACTCTACGAACCTGTGGACTGTAGTCCACCAGACTCCTCTGTCCATGGAATTCTCCAGGCAAGAATACTGGAGTGGGTTGCCATGCCCTCCTCCAGGGGATCTTCCCGACCCAGGGACTGAACCTGCATCTCTCACATCTCCTGTATTGGCATGCAGGTTCTTTACCACTAGTGCCACCCAGGAAATCCAAACGAGAGCCTAATTTATTGCAAATTAGTTAAAGAAAATGGACTCACTGTGGAAAGGGTCTGCCAGGGTGGGAGCAGCATCATGACCCTGAGAGGCAGACCCTCAGAGGAAGGGATGGAGGGGGCTGTGGAATGCGCTTCCTAGCATGGCAGGATCAAGGACACAGGATCCTTCCTGCAGCCAGGCCCTCAACTGAAGTCATGAGCATAACTGCCATGCTCCTCCCCCAGGCTTCCCTGGTATCTCTGTGGATAAAGAATCTGCCTGCAATGCAGAAGGCCTAGGTTCAATCGCTGGGTGGAGGAAGATTCCCTGGAGAAGGAAACGGCTACCCACTCCAGTATTCTTGCCTGGGAATTCCCATGGAGAGAGGAGCCTGGTGGGCTACACTCCATGAGGGTCTCAAAGAGTCGGACACGACTGAGGGACTAAACCACCAGCACCCCCTCAGGTACCCAGGACTGCTAACTGGGGACAGCATCCAGGATCATCAGCCCCAGAGTCCAGTGAGCACAGGCCGTGACTCTTGGCTTCCAAAGCTCATCATGGAACCAGCACTAACAGGTGAGACCCCCCCTCAGCTCGGACAACTCCGTGTAATCAATCCAACTTCATGGGCCTCCCCTCGGCCCAGCTTAAATATTTAGACAGCCACAGCAAATATGTGTTCCAAATGCAGAGGCTGGGAGTGGGTGAGAGGGTTTTAGCCCCGGGTGAGACTGAAGGAACTTGACATGTTATTGAATCGAGGGCCACAGAAGGTGAAGCCGGGCAGTTACACATCCCAGGAATGCGGATGTAGCGCCCAATGTGTATCTGAGGCTGACAGGGTTTGACAGTCTCCATCTGGGAACAATAACCCACCAGCGGCAGGCTGAGCCTTGGGGAGGGCTGCTCTTCCCCCAGCACTGTCCTCTTCTTTCCCTCCCTGTGCCGCTGTGGGATGTGGACTCCGATTGGGGTAGGGGAGCTGGTGGGGACGTAAATGTCCCAGCTACATGCGGGAGTCCTGGAGAAGGCAGAGCTGGGGACTGGCTCGCTGAATGCCTGCAATTCCAGGAGCAGCGGGCTGAGGACAGGATCCATTTCCCCGCTCTGGGAGACCTGGGTGGAATGCCATGGTGGGGGAAGGCCATTTGGGATGCCAAGGGCTCACCAGCCAGTTGCAGCGGGAGGTGGTGAGGCTGGAGGGGGTGGGGGCCATGCGTTCATTCCCTGGACTTTCTTTGTGAGAATAGGGGAGGGGGCTTTCATCTGTGAAGTTCAAAGCACCGTTCACAAACTTCCTCTGCTAATCCGAACTCTGATCCGAACTCTGTCGTGTAACTAAACTGATTACAAGAATTTGGTGAATCGGGCGAGGTTGGGCCCCTCGGACAGGCTTCCTCAGTCTCTGCCTCCACGGAGGCCAGGCAGCCCTGGGGGCGGGGGGGCAGTGGGGTGAGGAGGCTGGTTTACAGTCCAGAGAATACTAGAGGAGAAAGGAGCCTCGAGGACCCAGTCACACAGCCCTGCAGAGCCCTGTCTTATAAATGATGCTGAGGGGAGCCAGTGTGAGAAGCGCGACTTCAAAATCTTCTTTCTGTGTCCCAGCATGACACCTCTGACTCCCTCCTGGTTATCTCCACATGCATGTGTGCTAAGTCACTTCAGCTGTGTCCGACACATTGCTACTCTATGGACTATAGCCCGCCGGGCTCCTCTCTCCACGGGCTTCTCCAGGCAAGAGTCCTGGAGTGGGTTGCCATGCCCTTCTTCAGGGGATCTTCCTGGCCCCAGGGATTGAACCCAGCTCCATTATTACATCTCCTGCATTGGTAAGCAGGTTCTTTACCAATAGCGCCACCCAGAAAGCCCAGTTATCTCCATAGGCACTTCAAACACAAGCAGCCCAGAACTAAAGTCAGCATCTCCTTGCACCCCGCTTTCTCCTGGCAGCATTGCCCTTACACCTGGGTCCTGGGACCTCTGCCTCAGGGCATTTGGAGGCCTCCTACCTTCCGCTGACTTTTGCCTCTGCCCCTTCCCACAGGGACATGGCCACCCAGAGCTCTTGCCAACCCCTCAACAATCTCATGTTCCCAGGCCTCAGCATTCCCCAACCAAACAGTTCCGAAATTCTCCCAGAGTCTGAGCTGGACTTTGGGCCAGGTCAGCCCCCCAAACGACACTTTCTGCCTCAGGAGGGGCCATTTCTGTGGGAAAGGGTGTCAGGGGAGCTGGGCTATATGGGCCAGTGTATCCACTTGCCTGACTTCTCAGGAGGCAGGTACAGGGCAGGCCTCAGCCACAAGTCCTGGCCTATTCCCCTGCATTATCCAGTCCTAGAACACATCACCAGCTAGTGTCCAAAGCTAGAAACCCTGAGCTGAAAACCCGCCATCATGTTTGAATTCATTCTCCCGTCCCAAATCAGATACTCCTCACCACATTCTGATGTCACCACCAGCGTGACTCTGTATGCTTTCCCTTCTCACCACCCAAGCTGCCTCTGACCCTCCGGCTCCTCCAGACGGAGCAACAGCCTCATCGCTGGGTTCCTCACCTCCACACGAGCCCCTCTCCAATTCATCCTCTGTACTGCGGCCACCAGGATCTGTCATCCTTTGATCTTGTGACTTCTTTGTCATTTACAATCTGAATAACCTCTGCTTGACCTTCAGCTCTCAACTTGGAGGTCACCCTTGTGACCTCCCACCTGTCCTGTTGTTGTTTAGTCAATAAGTCACATCTGACTCTTTGCCACCCCATGGACTACAGCCCACCAGGCTCCTCTGTCCATGGGATTTCCCAGACAGGATCAAATGAAACCTGCCAAGGAACCATCAGGGAGCCTCACACCTGGCCCCCAGCACCTCCCCACCATGCATTACCAGTGCCTATGGATTTCCTATAGGTGAGTACATGAGAACCAATGACATTGTGTGTGTGGGTTCCTGGGTCCACAGTACTTAGCACAATATCCTGGGCAGGTCAGATGTCAAATATTTGTTGAATGAATAAAGAATCCAGACTCATGGTGCCTTTGCTAAGACTAGGACCTCTTGTCAGAGCCAGGTAACTTTTCAGACCAAGAGTTGAGGGGAGTTTAAAATAGTGTTGTTAAATTAAACCATCCTTAGTCATGTTCTGACGTGGAACAAACTCTATTTACTAGAATTCTTCTGTAAGAGAGTATAGTATAACATAGACAGATGGGAGAAATCTTAACATTCTCCAGGGGGATACTTGAGTAACAAGTAAATACGATGCTTTAGGAACCACATTATTGCTAGGCGGGTGTGCAAATTTGGAGCCAGAGCAGAATTGCTCAGGACAGAAAACTGGAGGCTGTGCTTCTGCTAACAGGCTTCATTCGCCCCTTTCCCTCAAGCCACTCTCAGTGTCTCATATGTAGCATAGCCTCTTCTGCAGTCAGGAACAGGTGTGCAGCTGAGCTCTGGCCACTGAGATGTAGGCAGAGTTGCTATATGGGATTTCCGGGAAGGCTCTGTAAAAGGCAAAGGGTGTGAACACTCCTTTTACCCTTCCTTGGTTCCTCCTTCCTGTTGTCTGGAATATGGATATAATGGCTAGAGCTCCTGGCAGCCACGCTGGATCATGAAGCAAACTTGAAGGAGGAAAGCAATGAACCAGGATGGTGGAGCAGAAAGCTAAAGAGTTTGAGGAGCTACTACAGAAGTCCTCCAGGCTTCTTTAAGAGAGGAATAAACCTCTTCTAGAAGGTACCACAATTAGATCGCTAATACAATTAACACTATTTCTAAGTGAGTCAGGAGTCAAGTTGCCTGGGGTGCTATATGCCTCCATTGGGTCTGCTCCAGGTTCTTAGCCCAGAGCCCTCTTCCTTTTTCCTTCTTTACTTCCCTCACAGGCCCAGGGACCCAGTGATTCTTGCAGGCTGCCTATAAGCAGTCCCCCGCAACCCAGCTTGGCAAGGTGCACCCAGGCTGAGGTAGTGCATGTGCGTGCGGCAGATGCAGTGCCGAAACAGTGATTAGCAGGGGAAACATAAACATAAGCAAGATTCTACCAATACTGTAAACAGAGAGGCTTTCTCAGAAGTTTGGCGCTTCTCATTTACTATGCAACCTGTTGCCTGGAATAAACAGATGACGTGATTTTTTTCTCCTGAAATTGTAGATGAAGACTACCACTATGGTAGGCTGTTCAGAACACTCTGTAGTGTTCCTCCCGGGACCAGGGTGCCAGGGAGAACTCAGGGGACTGGGGAAGACACCCTTGTTCCAGTGGGAAAGGGAGACAGTGAAGGGAACGAAGGCAGCCTGGCCAGTTCCTGGCCCCCTCGCCTCCCGTGCACTCATCGCCTCCTCCTGACGGTGCCGCTTTGCTTCCTGTAAAGGCCTCAGCAGTTGCCGGGCCTTTAGAATGCGGTTGTGGAGTTTTCCTCAGTCTCAGCCTGGGAGGGAGGGCTGTTCACAGATTCCTGTGAGAGCACCTCGGTG
This sequence comes from Ovis canadensis, assembly GCF_042477335.2. NCBI lineage: Eukaryota > Metazoa > Chordata > Mammalia > Artiodactyla > Bovidae > Ovis > Ovis canadensis. The sequence goes on from NC_091250.1 coordinate 84,869,289, forward strand.
GGCCTTGAGACGTGAACCTACGTGCCCAAGATCACCAAGACCATTCGAAGAGTCAATTCAACAACAACAATAATAAAAGCAACCAAGAGCTATATTATTACTAAGACAACATAAAATATGACAATACCTTAATTGGCGACAGAAATTCTTCTGTGCCCTTGACCCATTTCAACTTCTTTAATCCTCAGAATGAACTCATGGGGCACTAAGATTCCCAATTCACAGATGAGGACACTGAGGCGCAAATAGGTAAAACATGCTCCCAAAGCCAACCCGCTGGTTCATGGCAGAACCCAGACAGAGGGCCCCTCACTCCAGAGTTCCTTCTACCCCAGCATGTGTGAGTGTGTGTGCTCACTTAGTCGTGTCCAACATTTTGCAACCCTATGGACTGTAGCCTGCCAAGATCCTCTGTCCGTGCAATTTTCCAGGCAAGAATACTGGAGTGGACTGTCATTTCCTATTCCAGGGGATCTTCACCATAGCACAAGCACTTAAAAAAAGGCCTCTAAGGTAGAGTCATTTTTGAAAAGGCAAAATCTTTTAGGGTCTTTCTGTGATGGCTGCCTCCATCTGTGTGTGACCTGGAGCGACAGACTTCACCTACAGGCTGGACTCGCAGCAGGTGCTGGGGGACAGCAAGCTTTGTCTCCTCCGTGCCTGCTCTGCCCTTGTCCTCTCTGGGCACAGAGGACCTGGATGGGCAGCTTGGCAAGTAATGTTCCCACAGGGCAGTATATGCTGATAACCTTTGAGCATCTCCACCTGGGGACCAGTGACCCTTTGAACAACAGATGAGCCAATAAAAAAGCTGATGCCTTATTTTTACAGACAATTCTGTTTGAAATGCCCAAAAAGGCTGTGTGTGTGAAACTTGGCTGAGAGCAGGTCTGTGGGGACCCATTCACATGGCCTGTTACCAGTTATTGCCCACCCTCCATTTTATTTCTCTTAAAAATGTAGGTTTTTGATATAAGGATTGTTGAAATCTGAATATCTCTATATGTCTGATTCTGAAACACAGTCTCCAAGAGGGGGCGGTTCCTGGGGATTAGTGACGTTCCCTGTGATAGGAGATGTAAGTGTGGGTCTGGCCTAGGCTGTTCGGGAGACACCCATACTTCCAGTGGGGTGGCTCATAGTCAGCACGCTTTGTTTGACAAACTTTCCTGGACCCCTTCTCTTTTGCGTCGTGACTCACTCCCTGTATGATCTCATAGCTTAAGGAACATCTTTTCACCCACAGTTCCCACAATTATATCCAACAACCTACTCATATACATCTTCACATGGATGTCCAGTAGACATCACACACCAATACGTCCAAACAGAGCTCCCTCTGAACACAAAAAGGAGTATGCCTCACCCACAGCTCCCCCATGTCAGTTAATGGAAACCATCTGTCAAGATTTCAGGCCAAAAGCCTTGGAGCCAACCTTGACCTTCTTTCTTTTTCATACCTGACATTCAGATTCTCAGAAAACTGCATTGATATCACTTTCAAAATATTTCCAGAATCTGACCACTCTCACCACCCTCCCTCTTACCCCCTGGTCCAAGCTACTCTCTTCTCTCACTTGGATTACTGCAATGGCCTCCTGATCAGTTCTCCAGCTTCCACTCTTGGCCTCTTCCATCTACTGTCACTGCAGCAGCCAGGACAAACTGATTAAAACGAAAGACCATGTCAACCCTCCGCTCAGAAACTTCCAATGGCTTCTTAACTCCCAGGAGGAAGTCACCGTCCTTGCTAGACCCCCCACCTGCCCTTTGACTTGCCCCCCCCCCTCCATTCCATCACAGACCTCCTCTTCTGCTTCTGCCCCTGACACTGCTCTGCTCCAGCCTCATTCCTCTGTCCTCAGTGCTGGGACCACGACCACATCAGATCACTGGTGCTGACCCTGCCTCCTTCTGGAACACCCCATCCCAGCCTATCGAGGATTTTACCTTCCACTGGCACTTTATTCCCCCTTCCCTCCAAGGCAGACACTTCTGTCATCCTACCCAGATTCTTTTCTGGGCCAGTGCACCCACCCCTAGCTGTATGAGTGTGGCTGCCAGTGGCGCTGAGATGCCCTGTTTTTCTGGAGAACTGCCCTCAATTAAGAGGCTCTGCCTTGGCTGGGACGTTGCAGCCCTTCCTCACCCATCTAAGGGCAGCTCACAGCCAGTGACTGAAGGGTAAAGGGACACAAGACGCTGGCTGCCATGCTTCAAGGTGGAGACAGTTCTATAAGAGTTATATGAAAACTCTAGAGTTTCTCATGGATCAGACCTAAGCCCACATTCTTACTTGACTTTCTCCCATGCATTACCTGCTTATTTCACTCCCTTTCATCTAAGAACTCTTCCCAAAAACAAAACCCAAACAAACTAATAAAAACAAACCCACCTGCATAAAATCCCTGTCTCAGACTCTGCTTCTAGGGAATCCAACCTAAGACATTTCCTTTGTTTTTTCTTTCTTCGGTTCAGTTACTTAGCATAACATATTGACATATTTAACTTTGTCCGTCTTTCAGTAAATAGTCCACCTAAGGCAGTCATTATCTCCTTTGTCCCCCGCTGCATCCTCAGTAGCTGAAACAGCACCTGGCATATAGTAGGTGCTCAGCAAATGGGTGTTGAAGGAATGACTGAGTCCCCACACCTCTATGCACCCCAGGACTTGCACAAATCCTGACCTTGGTCAACAAGCCAGGAGTCTTAAACTGTTAACACTGTTGCCCACAACCTCAGGCCACATTCTCGTCTATTTCCTCCAGTCTACGGAAGCTGGTTTCTGACCCCAGGGCCCTTTTCCTCTCTGTCTTGGATAATCTGCCAGCAACCCGGCTCACTTGCTTGTTTGTCCAAAAGCATCTGTCAGCTTCTCTTGGGACTCCCTGTTCCCACAGGCTGGTTCAGTCAGGTCTCAGTCAGATGATAAGTAAACAAGAGAAATCTGCTCATCTGCCCCAATGTGAGCTGAAAACTAGGTGGATGAAGAAAGATGCGCAGTAGAAGGCATCCAGGTAAGGCTGTGATTCCTCCTCAGGCCGAGCGATCAGAATATGCAACCTAGGCAGGAATGGCCAGGGGCAGGGGAAAGACTTCTATTTTCCTGGGTTGGCGCTCTGCCAAAGCCAGCTGAGGACCACGGCCTAACTCATTCTAGAGGTTAATTCCCACACGTTTCATGGGCGTGTCTGGGCTTCCCAGGTGGCGCTAGTAGTAAAGAACCCAACTGCCAATGCAAGAGACCTAAGAGATGCAGGTTTGACCCCTGGTTGGAAAGATCCCCTGGAGGAGGGCATGGCAACCCACCCCAGTATTCTCGCCTGGAGAATCCCATGGACAGAGGAGCCTGGTGGGCTACAGTCCACGGGGTTGCACAGAGTCACACATGACTGAGACAACTTGGGGCACACATATTTAAGGCTGCATTCTAGCAAGGCTGCACGGCTGCCAGCCAGGAGTGACTAAGGGACTGGACACATGGAATCAGACAGTCAGGTGGGGCTCAGATCTTGCCGGTTCTGCACTGTTGACTTGTTAGTGACCTATTTCCTCCCTGGCCTTGGCTTCTGGGCAGTGTGTGTTCTTTGGTTTCAATAATAGCAAATGCTCAACACTCCTTTCCACGGGGGCACTTCTTTGCTGTGAGCTGCACAAGCCCTGAGGTAGGGGAGAAAGGGGCTACGATGTCCCAGCCAAGGCAGAGCCTGTTGGTTGTGGGCAGTTCTCTGGAAAGCAGGGCATCTCAGAGCTATTGGCGACCCCACTCACAGTGGCTGGGGTTGGGTGCACTGGCCCAGAAAAGAATCTGGGTGTGGTGACACCAGCTTCTACTTTGAGGGAGGGGATATAAAGTGCCAGTGGAAGGTAAATCCTAGATAGGCTGGTTAGGGAGAGCTCACTGAGAAAGTACCTGAAGGAGGTGAGGGAGCTGGTTGTGGGCAAGGTGGGGAGGGTGCAGGAGGGAAGAGGCAGGGTCAGTCCCAGTGACATCTTCCCCTTTATCCTTTCTTCCTATGACTAACTTTTGAATTGTCTCTTGGAATTTCTGTTGGTGCCAGATATTTACAGGTCATAGACAGGAGGAACCCCAAACCCCTCCCCTGCCACTCTCAGGAGATGCAGAAACTCTCATTTCGTGGGAAATGCCATAGACGTCACTATGCTCTCTGAGGGAACTGCATCATTTGGTGGTTCACAAAATAAATTCATATTTATCATGGGGCAAAACCCTGTCCTGGTAACACACTAAAATCTGTTTAAACTCTAAAATCCCACCACATGAAGTTGAGTTCTCAGAAGACCAACCCTAGGGGCTGGGTGATTTCCTAGACTTTATGGAGTATGTGGGCTTCCTAGGAGGCACTAGTGGTAAAAAAAAAAAACAAAAACAAAAACAAAACAAAAACAAAAAACAAAAAAACCCCTGCCTACCAATGAAGGAGACATGAGAGATGTGGGTTTGATCCCTTGGTCGAGAAGATTCCCTGGAGTAGGAAATGGTAACCCATTCCACTATTCTTGCCTGGAGAATCCCATGGACAGAGGAGACAGGCAAGCGATGGTCCATAGGGTTGTAAAGAGTCGGACACGACTGAAGCGACTTAGCACGTACAAGCATGTGGTGAGTGTAAGTGCTACTGTTTTTTGATTTAAAATCCTAGTTTCTTACGCGATGGGCTGCTGCTGCTAAGTCGCTTCAGTGGTGTCCGACTCTGTGCAGTACACATCAGTGCATTCAATTATTCTTAACAAATGCACTAAAGAATCAGCTAGGAATTACTGACCGTGCTGGGTGCTTGGTTACAACAGCAAATAGAGCTGACTCCAACCCTGCCTTCATGGAGCTCAGGGTTTGCAGTGCTGGGGATGTGGTGGAGGCAAAAAAAAGTATTAAACCAATAATTGTGCAAATATTTAATTCTGTGATTTGACTCCGGTTGTTGCAGAGGAAAGAGCACAGGAGGTGAGGAGACTGCTGCACAGACTGTCTGGCCCAGTGCATCTGCTTCAGATTGCACTGTCTTGTTCTGCTTTTCCCACAAGCGCCGGACCAGTGACGGCCGCCTGCCAGGAGGAGGCTGGAGGGCAGGGCGAAGGGAGAAAATCGAAGATATTTTTGTCCCCTTTCCCTCCCTGCCTGGGAGATCCTAACTTCCACCAGACAGGCCTGTTTTGGTTATGGCTCCTGCCAGGGACCTCCTGCCTCAGCTCTGGTTCTCTCGTCTCCTCTCAACCTCCCCAGCCTTTGGGAAGCAATTTCAGGACTGTCTCACCATCCCTCACTGGGCTTCTCAGCTCTCCCATCACCCCTGTAACAAAGTCCTTGGAAGGCATTCCCTGTTGGAAATCCACAGTGGTTTTCCTTGGCCTCGCTGGACTGAGACTGATGGGATGATTCTGCAGCTTCAGCCCCGACTATGGCATGTGCTCTAGTGCCTGCTGCCCGCGGGGAGTGGGGCTGTGACTCTTTCAGCCCCAGGGATGGCCGACAGCACTGAGCAGCAAGCACTCAGCGGGACAGAGGCAGGGACTGTGCTACAATTCCACCCTTGGGGAACTTCCCTGGTGGTTAAGAATCTACTTCCAATGCAGGCGATGCAGGTTCGATCCCTGGTTGGGGAATTAAGATACCACATGCCACGGGGGAAACTAAGCCCACACACAGCAACTACTGAGCTCACGCACCGCAGCTGGAGAGAAGCCCAAGCACTGCAGTGGATAGCCTGTGCACTACAGCTAAGACCGGTGCAGCCAAATCAATCAATCAATCAATGTTAATCAATATTACAGCTAAGACCGGTGCAGCCAAATCAATCAATCAATCAATATTAATCAATATTACAGCTAAGATGGGTGCAGCCAAATCAATCAATCAATGTTAAGAAATGATGTCCTCACTTGGGGGGTGAGGAACCTGTTCTAGAATCTCACATTTCCTGATTCCCAGCCCATTTCCTTGAGGAGCCCACCTGTCACCTCTAGGGTCCCACCCATTACCCTGCAATCCTTCCTACATGCACCTCAGGTTCACCTGACTTCATTACTATCCAAGCGAGAATTTGTCTGAGCCCAGAACCCACAATCCCTACCTGAAAGTGCTGTTGTTTCCTTAGTGTCCTGAGGTGAAGGGGCAAAAGCTGGGCTGTCATTTTAAGCAGGACAGAGGTCTCAAGTCCAGGGGATCAGCCCGCAGAGTGATCAGGGAGTAAGCCAGGATTGCTGATGGAAGGGCAGGAAGAGGTGACAGGCTAGGCGGTGATTCCCTTGTCTTCAAGGCCCAGAGTTTCCCAGGTGAGTGCCCATCGCTTGGAGCAGTAACAGGTTAAAACCCACTAATATAGTCTCTTGGGCTTCCCAGGTGGCGCTAGTGGTAAAGCACCTGCCAGCCAAAACAGGAGACATAAGGAACACCCTGGGTCAGGAAGATCTCCTTGAGGAGGAAATGGCAACCCACTCCAGTATTCTTGTGTGGGAAATCCCATGGACAGAGGAGCCTGGCGGGCTACAGTCCATGGGTTCGCAAAGAGTGGGACATGACTGAACGTGCATGAATACACACACAGTAGTTTCTTGGTCCTGAACTGGTTGCTGGAGCCCAAAGGAGGGTGAGAACCAGCCAGTGATTTCCACTGGGGACAAATGTTTCTCTCATCCAGCCCTGTGTGTGAAAGCCTGGCCTCCTCAGAAGAGGCAGCCAGAAAAACCCACACTCCTCATAATCCTATGGTTTCCCCTAATCAGATGTCTAGACAAGAACAGCCCCTGCCCCCTTTCCGGTTTGCAAATCTGCCTTGACAAGTCATATCTCCCCTGACAATACCATTAAAGTGCTCTTTTATTTGCTCTGCGGGCCTTCTGCGACTGGGCTGCTGGAAAGACTGTTAGTTTCTGGATCTGCTCATTTCCCTGGACGTCATGCTCTGATACTCCTCTGCCTAAGTTTCATTCTCTTGAGACAGGTCTGTTAGCAAGGCGATTAGTACTCTCAGTGTAAGTTAGAGGACTGCAGGGTTCAAGGCCAGAGGGCCCACAGGTTGAACTTGGTTCAGGGTTACGGCGACTCTGGACAGGGTGCCGTTCTCACCGCGGCCCTGACCGGTTCAGACAACACAATGAGTTCCTTTAAGGCGGTGAGGAAAACGGTGGGAAGAGGGGTTTCAATTTCCACCCACCCACTGGAGACCAGGAGAGGCTCTCAGTTAATCCCTCTCCCTTGGCATGCTAACACAATGAAGGCTGAAAGCAGGATCTATTTACATATTCTAAAATTAGCAATAGAATAGCAGCAGAAGGCTGGCTAAAAGTGAACCTCAGCTTCTTACTGGAGAAGCTGGAGAACCTGGGCCCTGGGCTCATGGTCCTTATCACCCTCACCTCCCTCTAGACACCACCCAACCCACCCCTTACTCTGAGAGCTGGGCACGGGGATGGCGTAACTCTCAAGATCAGAGACAGCTTCAACAAACCCCCTTGACATGAAAAACACAGTGTCTTTGTTTTTCTTTGAAAACAGTACATGTATGCGGTATTTGGAGCCTCTCTATTTGCAATCAAATGGCTGCTCTGCCACTTACTAGAGGTATACACACTCTGTACCACAGTTTTCTCATCTGTAAAATGGTCATAATAAAAGTTCCTACATCTTAGGGCATGGTGACAATTTTAAGTGAATTTAAACATGTTAAGTGCTTAAGAACAGTACTTGGTATATGATAGTGCCAAATAGTGGAAAAGACCCTGATGCTGGGAAAGACTGAGGGCAAGAGGAGAAGGGGGCGACAGAGGATGAGATAGTTGAATGGCATCATTGACTCAATGGACATGAGTCTGAGCAAACTCCAGGAGACAGTGAAAAATGGGGAAGCCTGGTGTGCAGCAACTCATGGAGTCACAGAGAGTCGGGTGCGACTGAGGAACAATGAACGACAGCAAAGTGCCGAATCAGTGTTCATGATGGTAACAATACTTTTAAAAAAGTCCTAAAATTCAAATAGTATACATGGGGATGGAATGAAAAGTAAATGTTCCTTTGAGCTTGATTTGAAAGCTCTTAGTTTTCTTCTCCAGAAAAACCACAGTTACAAGTTAACCAGCTGTCAGCCAAGAGCTATTTAAAGCATACTTGTATACAAATATAGTTATTTATACAGATATACACATAACAGAGAGGCTTCTCAGATTGCACAGTGGTAAAGAATTTGCCTAGATAAGAGAGACTCGGGTTCTATCCTTGGGTCAGGAAGATCCCCTGGAGTAGGAAGTGGCAACCTACTTCAGTATTCTTCCCTGGAAAATTCCATGGACAGAGGACTGTGGCGGGTTACAGTCCATGGCATTGCAAAGAGCGGGACACGGCTGACCACTCACGCTACTACACTACACATAAGGGAGAGAAAGCTATAGATACAGATAGCTCCCAACTTAAATAAAATAAAACAGATTATACAATGATCTGTACTTTTAAATTTTAAGTGCAAGAAAATATTTGTTGTAAATGAGAAGACAAACAAATTGTTCCTTATTAATCTCTACAGATCCAGCTCATTCTCAGCAGCGGCATGAGCCCCTCTCTGGATGTGCAGGGACCCTTTAACCAGCCTTTGGGCATTTGGGTTTTTTCGCCCCCTTTGCCTGCATTGCTTTCGCTCCTACACGCTGCTCTTTGCCTTCCCTCACGTCAGTTAAGTGGCAGGACCCTACCTGAGTCTTTTCGTGAGGAATCTGAAGCAGGCCCTCACTTCTCCTGAAATAATCAGGCCTCATACTGACTCCAGATGTGAGCCAGGCAGCTCTGGAAGCAGCTCCATGTCCAGGTGGTTGACCACAGTCCGTGAGAAAGAAATTCACAGACCTTGAAAATGAACATGGTTACCAAAGGGAAAAGGAGGTGGGAGGGATAAGTTAGGAGTTTGGGGTTAACAGATGCATGCTACTATATATCAAGTAGATCAACAACAAGGACCTGCTATTAATATATAGCACAGAGAACTATATTCAATAGCTAGTAATAACCTATGGAAAAGAATCTGAAAAAGAATATATATACATACATATATACATACATGCATACATATACATATAACTGACTCACTATGCACTATACCTAAAACTAACATGACACTGTAAATCAAGTATACTTCAATTAAAAAAAAATTCAGAACACCTGGGTCTGGTCAGACTTCCAAAAGTTTGTTGAGTTTTAAAATGGATTTGAATGATTTTCAAGAAACCATTCCGAGAAGATAGTTGTTGGATGTATACACAATTGCAGATCACAGACAAGTGAAAGTCTGCATCTGTATTTATATATTTGTACATCAAACTTGTTTTTCTGGTCCTTGGGAACTCCAGGAACAAGCCATTATATGTGCACAGCCATTTATCTCACTTTCTGAATAGTTTTTTTTTTTCAGTTGCTCTTAGAGAATATTTAATTTTAGCATCACAATAATGATAACTCTGGAAAGTAGTCTCCCTTCCATCCTGACAGGCTTTCCAACACAATAACTTTAGGCATAAATAACAACTGGCATGTTAGAGTATTGTCCAAAGATTAGCTAATATGACTGGAAGAAAAAAATATGTCTTCCCTTCTCTCTAGGACAGGGAACATCTTCTGAAAGCTACGCCTTGGTACAATTTTGAAAGTTGGTAAATTTGTTTGAAATAACCAAAGGTCATCAGGGAGGCAGCTCTGTGATTATCAAATATCAAGGTTTTCAGCCAGATGGGTCTGCATTTGAACCTCCTCCCCAGCCCCAGGCTGTCCACCACATATTAGCCAGTCACCTTGGTGACTTGCCCTCCATAAACCTCGGAGACCTGAGCTTTGACACAGGAATCAGGTAACCCATGAGATCAGTGAGAGGGGTGAGAGGAGAAATGAGGTCCTGTGGATGAGCCTAGCAGGTAGCAAGTGCTCAGGAACTGTGCCTCACGTTATGGGCCTGGTGTCACTGTACTGCTCAGCCCTTGGAAGCACAGAGATGACGAGACTAGCAGCCTTCTCATCTTCCTTTCCTTTTAAATTATGTTTCTGTTGAATTTGAGTGAGGGGGCCAGGGCCCCCACCTCACACAAGGCCAGTGTCTGCGGCGGGGATGGCTGGGAGGCCCATTAGGCTGACCTGGGGGCCCACCAGGTCCCCATATGGTTTTCACATCAGCAGGCTTGTTTTGACTTTCTTGAGCTTTCTCGCCACAATCCCTTCATGACTCTGGGAGAGAGGAAGTGAGGCCATCCTGAGTGAGGGCTGTGCACACAGACTCGCTGAGGGTACAGGGAAGGAAAACACCTCTCAGGCCTGTGCAGAAGCCCCCAGAAGGGCCCCCTGCAGTGACTCTCCCCACCCGCCCCTCTCCTTCCCAGGCTCCCAGCCTCTAGCCTGTGTCGGCCTTGCAACGACTCAGTCATGTCTGCTCTTTCTTCCCAGAGGAGAACGGCCTGGGGAATTTGGCAGCGAACAAAAGCCATGAGCAGCGTCTGGTCTGGCGGAGGCGGGCCTTGGGCTCTGCTGGGTTATCCGTGGGCTGCACCCTCCCTCAGCTGCTCTTCGACAGTTGGTCCTCTGGTCAGTTCTAGTACCAGCAACTGGTCATCCAGAAATAAAAATGGATCAAGGAAATCAGGCCCTTCCTGTGCAGGGTAGTGGAGTGGGTCTGGATATAGCTCGCGAGTACTGTGTGAAGCCACATCAGTACTAATGATAATATTACTAATTATCATCAATTCAAGCCATATATGCTGAGCTCCATATTTATTTACTTTATTTATTTATTTACTTGTGGCTTCACTGGTTCTCCATTGCTGTGTGCAAGTCTTTCTCTAGCTGCAGTGAGCTGGGGTTGCTCTCTAGTTGCCGTGCACAGGCTTCTCATTGCAGTGGCTTCCCTTGTGGAGCACAGGCTCTAGGGAGCACAGGGTTTAGGGAGCACAGCTCTAGGCACAAGGGTTTCAGTAGTTGCAGCATGCAGGCTTCCTAAGTCTGGCAGCATGTGCTTAGTTGCTCTGCGTGGGTCATGTGAAATCTTCCCAGATCAGGGATAGAACCTGTGTCCTTTGAATTGGCAGGCAAATTCTTAACCACTGGACCATGAGGGAAGTCCGAGCTCCATATTTATTGAGCCCCAACTATATACCCGGTGCTGGACTAGTGCTGAACATGGGTCTATTGTATCGGCATGGGTGCAAATCGCTTTTCATATGCCATCTTAACTAGCCTGCTCCTTAACCTCATGAAGTAGAAAGTAAAGTTAGCCCCATTCTTCAGCTGAAGAAACTGAGGCTTAGAAAAATAGGGCAACTTTCCCCAAATATTATCACTAGAATGGAAGCTGCTGGTTGGGTGGTGGGCCAAAAAATGAAGCCAAGACCCTGACAGTTGTGCAGAGATCATGTCCATCCACCGTGGATAACCCCAAGGTCCACCCTAAGACTTCTGTTACATGCAGCTCATCTAACTTTAATGCTCTCCAAGATCTCTTCCCATTCTAGAGTCCTGACTATGAACACAATGTCCAGCTTGCATTGCAGCCGTTTACTTTCTAACCTTTAAAACCCATGTAGAGCTTTACCCACTCCTCTGCTTTCTCCTCTACCTCAGGCTTCCCTTGAATAAGGAAAGAGAGGTCTTCCCAGCCCTGGAGAACAGCCCTTCAGTTCAGGGGCGCCTGGCTCCACCCGCTCTTACAATCTCTTCTAATTCCCAAGTCCCTGCCTTGTTCTGAGATGAAGTTGCCATTTCCACCACAACCACCCTGGCCCCCTAGGATCCTCCTGACCCATCCTGCTGCTTGTTTGGTGCTGGGGGTCCCCTGAACCGGGCGCTAGCTGAGAGTTTGCTAATAGGTATAGGGAGGGAAGGAGCGAGCTTATGAAGGTCTGCGACTGGAGAAAAGCTTCCATTTACTGGCTCTAGCAGGTCAGATTGGTGGAAATGGAAGGCTGGTACTTCTGAGGTTTCAGGCCTTGGGTCTGGGTATCTAACTTCAAGGAAAGATGGAGCATAATCTCTTCTGCCCTTGTCTTCCACTCTGGACCCTGCAGCTTTATCATCAGTTGGTTGTGACCAACAGCTCCACCATCTTTTTAAGCTCAGTTTCAAGCATCTCTCTGACACCACTTCCCCCGTTTTCAGCTTCTTTTCCCTGCAGCTCGTCATGCACCATTCTCAGCCTCATTGGGCAGAAGGCTCCCTACAGCCTACAGGCAGTGTGCCTCCCCCACTTCCCTTCCTTAGTTGCCTCCAGCCCCAGTTTAGAGCCCATGGTCCACATCTATAGTCACTTCCTTGCAAGAACCTTCAACCCCTTTCCCTCTCTCTTTCCGCTGAACTTTTTTTGGTAAAACATGAACTCTACTATCCTGTTCCCCAGCTGACGAGATTGGAGGGAAACCCTCACCCATGCTGTCTGGTCTTCCTCTACATCCTCGACCACTAACCTCAGGTCAGTCCTGGGCCTGTCCACTGATCCTAGCATGTGTCTCCACGTCTCCTTACTTGTCCCCACTTGAAGTTGACGGTCTTGCTGTCTGCTTCACTGTGAGAAGGGAATGATGGGAAGAGACTCCCATGTGCCCTCCGCCCTGCTCCCCCTACCCCCTCAACCCCCAACTAGCCTGCTTGCTCCCATACACTGACCTCCCTCTGCCGGTTAGGAGAGAGGCCAGGGCCAGCTGCATCAAAGCCAAAGGTTTTCTTGCAACTCAACAAACCTCCACTTCCTCTGTTTCACTGGCTGGAACCATGCTTCATCCTCCTTGCTGTAAAGGAGACTGAGAAAGGAAAGGCTGTCTCTTTTGCTTCTGTAGCAAAAGCAGCAAGGACCAGGGGGTTATGACTGGCATTGGAGTGTCTGCCACAAATACAGTCTCATTCCCCGAGACTCATTCACAGCAGCAAATTGGTTTCCTGGATTATGTGATGTTCTTCTGGAGGGTCCTTCCCTCTTCGAAGTGGGTCGGGGAGGGGAGCTCATGGACACTGTTCTAGGAGGAGGAGGGTTCTCAGCCAGGCTAGAAGGTAGGGAACAGCTCTTGTGGGCTTTTTGACTTCCTATCTCCCTCTAGACCTTAATCAACACACTAACTACCACCTTATTCAATCTATGGGACACAGTCCCTACAACTTAAACTGAGCTGGAGGTTCTGTTCTGCTTATTTTTCTTTCTTGGTGATTGGTAGGTATTTTTTCATATTCTCTCAACCATGTATTTATGTTGGGGATTGAGACTGCTTTATAAAAAAAAGGCAAAGATACAATGAAATTCTAAACCAATTAAAACAATGAAGGCTTATTGATGAAGGTGCAGAATAGTTATACCAGGGTGTTCAGGATAAGGAAAATGCATTCAGTTAAGGGTAAACCTCAGGTCTGAGCTTCCTGGGCAATGTAATAGTGTATGGTAGCCACTAAAGAGCAAAAGGGTGTCAGGGGTAGGGAGAAAAAAGTGGATGAAGAGAGTCAAAATGTACAAACTCCCAGCTATAAGGTAAATTAGGTACTAAGAATATAGTGTACAACATGATACATATTTAATTGTTGTATGTTCTGTGTGAAAAGTTGTTAAGAGGGTAAATCCTAAGAGCTTCCATCACAAGGAAAAACTTTTAAAATTTTCCTTAGTATTGTATCTGTATGAAATGATGGATGGTCACTCAATTTATTGTGGTCATTTCATGATGTATGTAAGTCAAGTCATTATGCTGTATACCTTAAAATTATACAGTGCTGTATGTTAATTCAGTTCAGTTGCTCAGTCATGTCCTACTCTTTGTGACCACATGGACTGCAGCACGCCAGGCTTCCCTTTCCATCACCATTTCCTGGAGCTTGCTCAAACTCATGTCCATCGAGTCAGTGATGCTATCCAACCATCTCATCCTCTGTCATCCCCTTCTCCTCCTGCCTTCTATCTTTCCCAGCATGAGGGTCTTTCCCAATGAGTCAGTTCTTCGCATCAGGTGGCCAACATATTGGAGCTTCAGCTTCAGCATCAGTCCTTCCAATGAACACCTAGGACTGATCTCCTTTAGGATGGACTGGTTGGATCTCCTTGCAGTCCAAGGGACTCTCAAGAGACTTCTCCAACACCACAGTGCAAGAGCATCAGTTCTTCAGTGCTCAGCTTTCTTTATGGTCCAATTCTCACATGCATACCTGACTACTGGAAAAACCATAGCTTTGACTAGATGGACCTTTGTTGGCAAAGTTATGTCTCTGCTTTTGAGGAGAAAGAGTGAAAGTGTGTCTCACCAGCCTGACTCGGTTCAGAAAACAAGAAATTCTGGGGTCTGGTCTGGATCAGCTTCTTTCTGTTGTGGATGTCCCTGAGGAAGGTGGTGGCAGTGTCTGCTGTAACAACCACCATGTTGAAGTCCCATGGCTACAGAGGCTCCTCACTGGGGACTTGAACTTGGAGATGAACTACGGGAGCCTGAGGAGCTTTGTGAACAATGGGGAATGTTCACCAACTGTGAGGTGTTGGAAGAGGCAGGCACCAATCACTCCAGAGAAATTGTATTTGTCAGCAGGCCCCTGTGGAAGACGTCGAAGCTGCCATGTATGCAAGGCCTCTAAAGGTGGATGGACAAGAAAACTTCAAGAAAACTTCAAGGCTAGCCAAACAAGCTTTTCTCAAGAGAAGGCTCTTGAAAGCCTGCCAACCTGGCTAAGTTAGACACTGAAGAACTCCTCTCAAGAGGTTAGTTGAACAGTATGGAAGTAAATAATGAGGTTGAGTGATATTGTGATAGAATCCACTGTATTGATGGGCAAAAACTTCAGTGGTTATGGTGGTCTTGGTGACAGTCCTGGTGGAGAAGGCAAATGATGTGGGAATGAGGGAGGTGGCAGAACCCACAATACCCTTCCTTGGTCAATTACAATTAATCTTCAAATTTTGTTTCAGGAAAGGACCAAGACGTTAGAGGCAGAAACCCTGGTTCTAATGGTGGCAGAAGTCACTCTTCTGGCAAACCACAAGACCAAGGTGTCTCTGGAGGCTCCAGACGGTGGGAGCACCAGTGGGCACAGATAGTAGTCACTGTGGGGAGATAAGCCCTGGCAGGGGTGAAAAGCAGGAAAGCGAAAGGGCAGCTGCACTTCAGTCTGGGCTGATGGCCATCCCACATGCATTGTGGGGCAGCCTGAGTCCCTTTGAGGTCAGATTTTGTGCTATAAGATTGATAAGTATTTCCGGTGTTGCTCCTCAATAAAGCAGGTCTATGAATTCAGCCAAAGCAGTTCTAGGCCCTCTAAGCCCAGTTGTACAATGTGTCCCTTCAGACCCAGGCCTCCAAAATACCCCCACATGCTGCTCCTCTGGGGTCCTTTTCTTTAGTTGGACTGAATGGCTTGTAGGCTCCCCTAACAGCCCTGGTTCAGAGGTAGTCACAGAATGAGGGAATCTCAGAGTCATGAGTACGTGCGTGCTCATTTGTGTCCAATATGGACTGTAGCTTGCCAGGCTCCTCTGTCCATGGATAAAATCCAGGCGAGATTACTGGAGTGGGTTGCCATTTCCTTGTCCACTGGAGTGAAGAAGAGACCTTAGATGTGTTCTACTCCAACAACCTTATTTTACAGAAGGGAAAAATGAAGTGCAGAGAGAATTACCTTACTTTTCTGTTCAATATAAACTAGAGGCTGTACCAGTTTAAATCTCATTTGGCAGTGATCACTTACAATGAAAGAACGTTTATTACTATTTCCTTACAGAAAGTTTGGAGGGAGGTGATTTCACTCATTTTTTTCACTGACTCAAAGGTATCCACAAAGAGCTAGGCTTCTGCACTGCCATCAAGTTGGCTTTTTACCCTTGTGCTTGCTACCTCATGATCACAATATGGTTGCAACAGCTCCAGGCATATGTCTTCAGACAAGTGATCCAAGCAGAAGAGAATGGGGAAGGAAGAAACTATGTTTCTTTTCAACTAGGTGGAAAGTGATTCTCAAAACCTCCCTCAGAAGACTCCCCTTAATATCTCACTGGTCACTTCTTGTGGCAAAGGAGCCTGGGGAAGTAAATATCCCGTAGAGGGAAGTGGGAGAGTTAGGGTTAGCTTAGACTAATCATGAGGCATGATGAAGAGCTAGGCCCATTTCTACCCACAGCAAAATAGGGTATTGTTGGTGAGGAAGAAAGAATGATGAGGGAAAGAGATAGTTTCTAGAGGCAACCTGAGGTGTCTGCCACTATCTGCATGGTGGAGGAAATGTAGGCTTTGGGGTGAAAAAGGCTGGGATTCAAATCTTAGCTCTACTGTTTACCAGCTGGGTAACTGTGACTATGTTCCTTAGCCTCTCTAGGACTCATTTCTCTTTACTTTAAAATGCAAGAAATAGGCGTTCCCTGGTGGCTCAGTGGTAAAGAATCTGCCTGCCATGTAGGAGACATGGGTTCAATCCCTGGCCTGGGAAGATCCACAGGCCCTGAAGCGACTGAGCCCAGTGCCACAACTATTGAGGCTGCGCTCCGCAACCAGAGAAGCCATCACAATGACAAGCCCATGCACCGCAATCAGAGAGTAGCCCCTGCTTGCCTTAACTGGCGAAAAGCCCACGCAGCAACAAAGACCCCGATAAACACATATTTATATGTTCATTATATAAATAAATAACATTATTTATATATTTATAATTTATGTGTTAAAAGCATGGCCAAAAAAATAAATACATGAAAAATTTAAAAGCAAGAAATACAATGTATGTACTGACACACAGCTATTACTGTAACTACTAATTGTCTATCAAGCACTTTCTCATAATTTCAAGTATTCACATCCTCACCAGTCTTTGAGGTAGGGAGTAATTCCTTTGATTAACCTGTCCAAGAGCACATGGGAAGCAGGTGGTACAGCTGGAACTTAGACCTGGAGATAGAAACATCTCTGCCCTCCCCTCAACCCTCCCCATGACACTCTGATTGTCCAGTGTACATGGGCCAGTCATTGGAGATACAGGCTCTTTCAGAAATGCCATCTAAATCCTATTTTTCTGTCTTCCAGAGAGACACACTAAAAGGAAACAAGAGAAGTACAAAGCTCTCAAGGAGTCTAAGGCAATGTACCTGTTCTATTTCAGTGTCGCAACCCAGGACCCATATGAGTCAAATAAGACCCCAGAAGAGACTGTTCATTTACCTATAGGGGGAGCATGAGCTGGAGATCTGCTCTTTGACCTGCCTGCCATTCATTTCCTAATTATAAGCAACCTGTTTTCACTCCTGGTCCCAGCGATCCAGTGGGGAATCCAGACCTCTCCTGCTCTGCTCCAGGGCTGGGCATGTGATCTATACCTGATCGATCATCATTTTCTATCCTCTTGGTGGAGATGATCGCCTTTGGGTTGAGAATATAACCCAAGCTTAGCCAATGAGACTCAATCCTGGAACTTTCGCTGGAGATACTGGGAGAGAGGTTGTCTCTTTGAGCTGAGAGTTGCATGCTGTGTGGCTGAGCTCAGCCTGGAGCTGCCAAGGAAAGTCACCTGGCTAGAGCCTGCCTGGGAAAGAAATCAGGCAAGAGAGGAGAAGCCGGCCTGGGACCTGTGGACTTATGAACACTGTTGGAGCCTATGAACCCATATGTTCAGCCATACTTGAACTCCCCCAAGTCTACCTTTGGATTTTCTGAGCAGTTACACAAGCTTAGAAATTTCATATTGATCCTTGCTGCTGCTGCTAAGTCATTTCAGTTGTGTCCAACTCTGCGACCCCAGAGACGGCAGCCCACCAGTCTCCCCCGTCCCTGGGATTCTCCAGGCAAGAACACTGGAGTGGGTTGCCATTTCCTTCTCCAATGCATGAAAGTGAAAAGTGAAAGGGAAGTCGCTCAGTCATGTCCGACTCTTCGCCACCCCCATGGACTGCAGCCTACCAGGCTCCTCCATCCATGGGATTTTCCAGGCAAGAGTATTGATCCTTAAGCCAGTTTAAATGGAGTTTCTGGCATTTTTTTCCTGTAGAAAGTATCCTGACTACTTTGAAAAGAAAACTTCTCCTCGTATAGTCTCTAGATAAGATGAAAACCGTTCCACTAGCCTTGCTCCTTTGCTCTGTAGCTGAGACTAGCCCTGCCCTCTCAGCTAAACATCATGGATTATTTATTCTTCAGCATCACAGACTGACACCGTGATGACCCCATCTCCAACAATGACCTCAGGACTGAGGGATTTCGGTTTGAGTGGGAGACAGCTGTAAGCAGAGGCTTTCCATGGAAAAGATTCAGCTTTTCCATTGCTTTGCTGACTCAAGCTTTCTATGGAAATCACTCTTCATCATTGTAAGCAATCAGACATCCGCTGTGACATTAAGCCAGTTTTCTACTATATAAACCATCAGTGGGGCACTACTATCCACTTCCTCAAAGCATCCTGTGCCCTCCCCTGGTACCCGGCTTGTGACTGCTAGCTCATGTTCAAGAACTCATGTAGCTGATGAGAAAGAAAAGTTTTGCAGAAATGAGGGCAGAGAAGTCCACAAATTTTTACTGACTTCAATTTTCTCACTCAAGTAAGTGTTTAATGAGGTAGAGAGAAAGGTATCATAACAGGTTTGTTGTTATTCTTTGTCAGAGGCTTTCCAGAGGGAGTAAAGCCATTTGTTCCACAGCACAGACTAGAGAATCAAGTCATCTCAGGTGTCTGGTCTGTCTCCAGAGGGGCTGGATCTGTTTGTGCTCATACTGACCTTTCATCACCATAGGAAGGCAACCCCCTGGGGGCTTAGCGGAGGCAACTTTTTAATCTAGCGTTTGTCTATAAATGTGCTTTATTTCTCACCTCTCCTTCTCCAGCACCTCTCTGCCTGCAGTTTTCCTCACATCTGTTCTAATGGGCAGACAGGAATGACTGGGCACAAACAAGACCTGATCCCTGGGATCTGGCAGGATTTGCTTTGGGGATGTGAACATGCTTATCTACAGGGCTTCCCTGGTGGATCAGACAGTAAAGAATCTGCCTGCAGTGCAGGAGACCTGGGTTTGATCCCTGGGTCGGGAAGATCCCCTGGAGAAGGGAATGGCAACCCACTCCAGTATTCTTGCCTGGAGAATTCCATGGACACAGGAGCCTGGCGGGCTACAGTCGCAAAAAAGTCAGACATGACTAACGACTAAGCACAACACACACATGCATGTCTTATTCTCTTTTCTATGCCCTTTCAACCCTCAGCCTCGGCTGTTTCTATTCTTATATTTGACCACAGGAGACTTTCCTAACAGTCCAGTGGTAAAGACTCTGAGCTTCCAATGGAAGAGACATGGGTTTGATCCCTGGTTGGGGAACTAAGATCCCACATGCTGTGTGATGCAGCCAAAAAGAAAAAAATAAACGAAACAAAATATCCTTAGATTTGACCAGGAACCTAACTCTTCTGCACCTACATCAGTGCCTGACACATAGCAGCCATGCAATCCAGGCTACCTTGATGCACAGCTCCAAAGACCCAATTGATATTTATTCTACATGGTGCTCCAGTGGTGCCATTTATATGGAAAACAATGTGAATGGGCTCCCTGGAATCAGGCAACTCAGCGACGGCATTCAATATATTTTGCTGATGAATAGACAAATGAATGAATGAAAGAAATCTTGGTTGGTCGTGCTTTGGCTTCTCTCCTTTAATACCCATGGTTCTTTTCACTAAAATTCTATTCATAAATATTGACTGGATGGCATCAGCCTCTAGATTAATCCTGTTCCTGTACCTAGCTGCTTTCCATTTAAGAAATGTGATTGCTTGTTTTAACTTCCGGACAAGTTCCACTCTAGCAGCTAACTCTTCAGGGTTCCTGGCCTGTACCCCTCTCCCCATCCCTCTTTTATTCCTGCTTGATCCTGCATGTGGATTTTTGCTCCTGGACTGTCAAGGCACCAGTATCAGTGGTTTTAGCTTCTTTATTTCTTATGGAAAAATAAATGTCAGAAATGGACCGTAATTCAAGTTAGCCATTAAACCATGGTCAGTTTTTTTCTGCTAATGTTGTCCTTTTTTTTTTTTTTTAAGGTGATACTCTTTTTTGTTTTATTGATGTTTATTGGAGTCTAGTTTTTTGCAGTGCTGTGTTAGTTTCAGGCATACAGCAAAGTGAATCTGTTATGTGTACATATAGCTCCTCTTTTTTTGGATTTCCTTCCCATTTAGGTCACCACAGAGCGCTGAGTGGAGACCCTGTGCTATACAGTAGGTTATCATTGCTGTGGTCCATTTTTGACATTAACTATGGTCTCGATGTTTCTTCTCCCATTTCCTTTGCTTTCTTAAACCCTGCTGTGCTAGCACCTTGTGCCTTTTGGGACCTTGGGGTTCCCTGTTGGGTTTGGGCACCAGAACCAGTGTAAATGCCCTGCCTTCCAGCTTCCAAATGCTTCCATCTTCTGGCTACATCTTACTCACCCAAGCCAAGTAAGTTCCCACTCCATCCTGGCACAACTCCTTCATCAGGGCAGCCTCTTCTGCCCCTCTCTACGAAGCCACATTCATTCTTCCTTTAAATGCACTCTCTTATCCAAAGCTCACTCAACCCTCAATGTCCAGCTCCACTTGCAGTTCTTTTAAGAAGCCTCCCTTGGTTACTCCAGCCCTGTTGATCTTCCTCTTTCTCCTTAAGTACAACTTGACACTCTTTGTGTGTATCACCATATATCACCCATTCTTTCCTCCGTAAATCTTGCCTTCCTAACCAGACTACACATTCCCTGGGAGCAGGCATCATGCCAAATTATTTCAGTGACCTTCACATGGCCCCCCACACATGCCAGTTTAAACAAGTAAACAGATTTTACTTCATATTTAAATACCTAGTATGTCTGATGTATCTTCTTCTGTTAACATTTGAAAAAGCACCGGTTTTTTTGAACTTTTCAGCATCACGTTGATGAGGACAATTGAACATATGTTTGCCAGGGATGCAGAACAAACTAGAATACTCTCCTCTGAACCCCTGCTGAAGCCTGTTACCTGTACATAATGGTCACGTGGGAAGAACATATGAAGCAATCAGAGGGTCTATGAATGACTAAACGCTCAAGTGGGGCTGCGGCATTTGTCAACAGCCACCAGTGTTCAGCAAATGTGCTTCTGGTCACTGAGCACCGGGCCTATTGTGAGGCATTATCTCTGCTCTGAATAGGGCTGATGTTATATAATAGAAGGACAGGAGGTGGAAAAAGAAATAGACGAATGCCACTTCTCCTTTTTTAAAGTACCCTGCAGAGTACCAGGCTTGCAGTTGAAATTAAATGGAATTTCACTCCATAGACCCATTTCTAAGTACCCAGTCCCCCAGTACTGGTGGGGCATTGTTCCAGCAGGCCCCTCAGTGGCCCAAATCCACAGATGCTCAGTCTTCCCTCAGTTTCTGTGGGTTTTGCACCCATAGCTGTGGAGGGCTGACTAGAGTCTCTTTTTCAGACCT
This sequence comes from Ovis canadensis, assembly GCF_042477335.2. Taxonomy (NCBI): domain Eukaryota; kingdom Metazoa; phylum Chordata; class Mammalia; order Artiodactyla; family Bovidae; genus Ovis; species Ovis canadensis. The sequence goes on from NC_091250.1 coordinate 84,890,709, forward strand.
CGAGACTTCTGGGCAAAATGAAGAGGTAGTTGAACTGAATGCGTAAGTTAAATTCAAGAAGTGATACTCTTTCCTCTTCCCATCCTGGGAATAAGCTGAAAGTCTTCGTGTTGTCACTGCTCTTCTGATGAAACAATCCTCCACTTTCTGGGCTCTGATCCTAAATTGACACAGTAACACCCTGGTCACATCCCAGACCTGTAGTTGTGGCTGGGAAATGCTCTTACCCTGGTGGGTTATGTGAGAAGCCACTTTTAAATACATATGAGAAGTCATTTTTAACAGCTGCAACTCCTGCTACACCACACACCAAACACACACACACAGAACCTGGGACTCCAGCCTTTCCCCAGTCAGCTGCCCTCTTCATCCTCGCATTTCACATATTCTTTTCCAAATGCAAAGCCTCCCCACCTGCAAGTTGCACCAAAGATCAACAAGCAAGATGACGGCTGAGGACAGAGGGGACTTGGCTCCAGGGAGGTGGGACCGTACTGAGAGGTGGGCTATAGGTTGTGGCTGGCGGAGCTCTGGAGCCAGACTGTCTGGGTTCAGACGTTGCCTTTCCCACTTTTTACCTATATCATCTTGAGCAAAGTGCTGAGTTTTTCTGGGCCTGTCGTTAAACAAGGAGACAACAGTATTAGCCTTGTCTTATGGGTTTGTGGCGACAATTAACTGACTCAATACATATGGAACACTTGAAACAGTGCCTGTGATGTGGCCTCTGCCTAATCAGTATTAATTATCATTGTCAGGGAAGGCACATGAGTCCCCTCAGGACCCAGCTAAGACCCACACGAGACAATAAATGATAGAAAGCCACATAGGACTTGTTCCTGCACAAAATCTCCTCTAGCCATTAATTTTAATCAACAACTATTTACCGAGATCTGCTTCCCCAGTGGCTCAGTTGATAAAGACTCGCCTGCAATGCAAGAGACCCAGGTTTGACTGCTGGGTTGGGAAGATCCCCTGGAGAAAGAAATGGCAACCCATGCCAGTATTTTTGCCTGGGAAATCACATGGATAGGGGAGACTGGTGGTTTACAGTCCATGGGGTCACAAAAGAGTCAGACACAACTTAGCGACTAAACCACCACCAGTATGTGCCTGACACTTGCCAGGCACAGAGAATACAGTCCTGTCCCCCTGTGAGCTTATGGGCCAGCCTGCCTGTCTCTGCACAGACTGGAGGCTGGCTGTGTGGCACAGGGACTGGCCGCAGGGAAGGTCCGACAGTCACTCACCATTACTCTCTCCCTCCTCACAGACAGCCTGCCCATGTAGGTTCAGGAGTCACCTGCCCATCCAAATCCCAGATAAACCACCCCCTTAGTTCCCTGAGATGCCATACTCCTTTCTCTGCTTCTCCTTACCCACGTGGAATATTGTTGCTTGAGCCACAGCCCCCATATTCCTATTCTCTTTTCAGCCGGTCCTTTGGTTTCTGAAGCGTTTCAGTGGATTTGACTTGCCTGTTAGGTTCTTCTTGAGCTATCCTCACCACCACCCTGTCATTTCCTTGTCCTCTCCCCGAGTCTGGGCCATTGGCCTCAATTCTGCTTCCCAAGCCCCCAGTCAGCTAGCTGTAGCACCCTCTCCATCTTCTCCACCTGACAGTAACCTCTGACCACAAAGCCATCCTCTTAGTCCAAAGCCACCCTCTTAGTCCATCTCCTGGCATCAGTGGAAACAGTGAGCCAAGGCTGAGTCAGAGCCTGGAGCAGCCTGGAGCCTGCCTCACCTCTGAAGCCCTTCTCTGTCTGTGTTCTCCTCCCTACTCTCCTCCCTGTGCCCACTCTGGTCCTGACTCCCCCACATTCCCATCCACAGTTCTGGCTTCCTAGGCTGTCTTCACCACCTCCTTTCTCAATCCCTAGAAAATGCACAGATTCTTTCATCTGTTCACTTTTCACAATACCTATAAGTGTTAGTGGGCTTCCCTGGTGCTTCAGATGGTAAAGAATCCACCTGCAATGCAGGAGACCCAGGTTCGATCCCTGGGCTGGGAAGATCCCCTGGAGGAGGGCATGGCAACTCACTCCAGTGTTCTTGCCTGGAGAACCCCCTGGACAGAGGAGCCTGGCGGGCCACAGTCCATGGGATTGAAAAGAGGCAGACACGACTGAGCAGCTGAGCACGCACATGAGTAAGTGGGAGTATGCGCTATGTGCATGCTTCTGGGTTCTGGAGACGCAGCAACAAAGAACAGCGCATCTCTACTGCGTGGAGCTTACACTCCAGTGTGGAGAGTTAGACAATAAACAAGCAAATAGTGTGGCATGAAGGGTAAAGGATACAGCAGGCTGCAGTGTATTCCAGTGGCCCTGGGCCTGGCGGGTGAACTGGGAAGGAAGGATGGAGGAACAGGACAGGTCATGCCACAGAAGGGCCTCCTATAGGTCAAGGCTGTTTCTTTATAATAAGGGAGAAGCTGCTTAGGGCTCCTTTAAGATGCTGCTTGGCCAATTTGAGGAATTCCCTGAGCCGGCTGCTGTACAGCACAACCGCCTGGAAATTGCTCTCCACACGTCCTTGGGCTGGGTGTGCGCCATGACCTCAGGGAGCTGGCCACGTTCTGCCCTCGAATCAGAGTGGGTCTGCTTGATAAGCGGTACACTGGCTGGTCCAAAAGACATGATTCCACCTCTTGCCTGCAGATAGGGAGAGAGGAATGCCTTGGCTGGATGTTTTGACAAATAAACACAAGAAAGGCTTTATTCAGCCTTGCTCTTTGCAGCCTATCTCCACATTTAGGCCCAGGGAAAGAGGGATTTGAGGGAGGATTTGACTGAAATGTAAATAGACTTGTGTGTGCTAAGTCACTTCAGTCCTGTCTGACTCTTTGTGACCCCATGGACTGTAGCCCGACAGGTTCCTCTGTCCATGGGATTCTCCAGACAAGAATACTGGAGTGGGTTGCCACGCCCTCCTCCCAGATGTCTTGCTGACCCAGGGATCGAGACTGCATCTCTTATGTGTCCTTTATTGGCAGGTAGATTCTTTACCACTAGCACTACCTGGAATGCCTGTTGTCAATACTTCCCAACAACTGATTATGGGATGATCCAGGCTGGAAAATTACTCTGCTTCAGTCTCATAATGAAGATATAAAAGTATTAAACCTTGATAATTTTCAGAGCACTTTCATATGCCTAATCTTAATGGATATTCAACATATATATGGCACAAAAACTGTTATAATGTATTTACTATTGAGCTAAACATATTTTTTAGTTAATATGGGAGTACACATTCTTTAGGTGCTTCCCTGGTGGCTCAGCTGGTAAAGTATCTGCCTGTATTGCAAGAGATCCAGGTTCAATTCCTGGGCCTGGAAGAGCCCCTGGAGAAGGGCATGACACCCACTCCAGTATCCTTGTCTGGAGAGTCCTGTGGACAGAGGAGCCTTGTGGGCTACAGGTCATAGGGTTGCAAAGTGTCAAACACAACTTAGTGACTAAACCACCACCACGTATTCTCTGCAAAAGAAAAAAAAAATTAAGTCATTGTTGTTTGCTTTTAGAGCAAGGTAAGAACTGTCTCAAGCTACACTGGAGTTTTCCTAGCTTGACAAATACTAAGGTCATGGAGCGGCTAGCTTTACATTCCACATGAATTAATAATGGACTTCACACAACATTCCCGGCAGAGATGGCCCAGCATACCAAGCTTCATGTTCCTCAGGCTTGGAATGTGTAATTCCTCTATGAGCTACATTCTGCTGTGTGAAGCTCTATTTTGGGACTAGGTTGTTTCTTTATATAGAAACCAGCACCCTTGTCAAATTAAGGGAGTACATGAGTCATTTGTGCATTTCCTAAAAGCGATCGCATCACTTTTCTCATCTGTTATCCATTTTCTTTTTTAATCAGAAGGGAGATGCATTAATGCAAATATCTTGGTGCAAATCCTAAACTCTCATAGAGTTCTGTTGGAAAGAAAATGTTTTCTTATTTTTTGGCAGTGACTGAATTTCATGCTTGCTTAAGAAATGATCACATCACGATTTATATTTCATGAACCAAGTAATTTGCCTATCTTGGCTAACCTGGGGCTCCATTTCTATAATTCACAATATGACCTGTGATATTTTAGACACTCCAGAATGGCCTGAGCCAGAGATGCTAATTAAGGCTTAGAAAGTGTTTGATGGTTCCTGTGATTTTGAGAGCTAATTAAAGTAGTGAGAATCAGTAGCTTTGGCCCCAAACAAGACTTCGGTCCTGTTAATTCCGCCATCCAGGTGATCTTGGAATGAAGGGAAGTAGTAGAAGTTTGTTCTCTCATAATATGGCTGGATATTTATGAAGTTTTAATTTCCTTTTAGCTTCTCACCTTATGCTTAGAAGCTGAGGCTGTAGGGAGAGGCTTTGCTTTCTCTGCAAAGACAAATAAAGATGACTGAAGTGTTCTGAGGTGACCTTTTAAGCACCCTAAGAAAAGTTAGAGGGCAAATAATAGGTGTGTCCAATCTGCTTAGGAACTTGGAACCAATGATTCTACTAAACAATTGGCTCAATTGTCTGATTCTTTCTGAACCGTTTCTTCTTATGTTTATCACCTGATCCCAGAATCCTGTCAATATCCCAAGAGCATCACTCCTGCAGGACCAGTTTTGATTCCTCTTGGCTCCTTAGTCTTCTGGGCAAATGATGGGTTGGAGAGAGAAGGGGCAGGATCCTTGTATGCTTGCAGGATTCTTTGCACTGGAGAAAAGAAGATGAAAACGATCTCAGAGAAAATTAACACAGTCTAGTGCTAATATTCAGAGAAGGCAATGGCACCCCACTCCAGTACTCTTGCCTGGAAAATCCCATGGACAGAGGAGCCTGGTAGTCTGCGGTCCATGGGGTTGCGAAGAGTTGGACATGACTGAGCGACTTCCCTTTCACTTTTCACTTTCATGCATTGGAGAAGGAAATGGCAACCCACTCCAGTGTTCTTGTCTGGAGAATCCCAGGGACAGGGGAGCCTGGTGGGCTGCCGTCTATGGAGTCGCACAGAGTCGGACATGACTGAAGTGACTTAGCAGCAGCAGCAGCAGCAGTGCTAATATTGTAAGATTTTTCATTTAACTTAAGGGAACCCGAATCATGGCTTTATTAATAATGCAGTCCTGGAACTAATAATATGCAGTCCTAATAATAATTAGGAATTAATGCAGTCAGTTCCTAATGCTCAATATTTTAAAAGGCTTTGGGAAAATGCACCCTGTGAGTTTTCTTACTTTCCATGAAAACACAGTGGAAATTCACTAGCTGCTCCAAGTAATGTTTAAAACTTGAATATATTCTGAGTATTGTCATCAGTGTGTGTGTGCTAAGTTGCTTCAGTCATGTTTGACTCTTTGCAACCCTATGGACTGTAGCCTGCAAGGCTCCTCTGTTCATGGGATTCTCCAGGCAAGAATATTGAAGTGGGTTGCTATTCCCTTCTCCAGGGGATCTTCCTGATCCAGAGATTGAACCCACATCTCTTATGTCTCCTGCATTGACAGGCGGATTCCTTACTCCTAGTGCCACCTGGGAAGCCCCACTGTCATCAGATTACTTATCAAATAGGTCTTCTACGTTGCCAGAGAAAAACAACTTAGGCCTTAAGATATAAATCATTGAGAGGAGAAGAAAATCTCCAGTTTTGCCCTAAAGGACAAGGAGGATTATCTCCACTTTTTCTTTTACCTTCACTTTATGTACTACATTGAAGTAGAGAAAGAGAGAGGAGGAAACCTTCCAGAATATAAAGATAAAATCTGGTAGAGCAGCAAGGGATTATAATTGTAGAACACTAGCTCTTCTTTCTCCCTGAGTGTGGAAAGGGGGGTGGGGAGTGTGGGTCATTCGCTACCATAGAAACCAACCAAGGTATGTAGAGGGGAGGGAAGGCCCATTTGAGGAACTTAAAGATCTTAACTTTTTTCAAAGTTAAATTGTTCCGGTCAATAGGTAATCTTTCTAATGGCAAGAGGTATGTGTATGTGTGTGCATGTATCCTTTTTATTTGATTTCCAATCTGCCTTCCCTCCTTTGTCTCTTGAGCGTAGTTATTCTTTCAGTCCAGCCTCTGCAAAAGAGAAGGCTGACAATTTAAAAAAATCACTGTGCCCCCACTGTGTACCAGGCGTGACTCTCTGCAGCGGAATGCACGGAACTGCAAGACATTCAACACACAGTGCACAGAGCCATTGGGTGCAAACCCTCGGTTACACTTACTTCCATCTGGTGCTATTTCCACACTCAGAAAGCTCTTAGAAAATGAGCAGCTCAAAATGAATTCTTTCCCCTCTTTCATCCAGATGCTGCTTCTGAGCCATAGTTCTTCTTAATTGTTAAAACAGAATGATTGAAACGCTATTACAAGCCATCCTCAGTGAAGATGCAGGAGACTTGCCTCCAGTGGGTTTTTCTTGTTCCTTTAGGCAAGTACTTTTCCTTTTCTCTTATTCAGTCCTTTAGTCCTTTCCAAATAACATGGAAGGCTTGGGAGCAATGGATCAGGTGTTTGGAAAGCTGGTGAGGATGCCGACTTCTCCTTTTCAGGAAGGAGGCTCTATTCCCCTTGTGCCTTAATCTGGGTGGGTTCTGGGACTGACCAATATAGCTGAAGTGATGCTGTGCCAGCTGCTGTGCACAGGCCTTAAGAGACTGACAGCTTCTGTTTCCTTTCTTAGAATACTCCTTCTAAAGGAAGCCCCTCGGCATGCTGGGAGGGAGCCTGAACTAACCACACTGAGAGGCGCACGCGCGCAAGAGAGAGAGAGAGAGAGAGAGAGAGAGAGAGAGAGAGAGAGAGAGAGAGAGAGAGAGGGAGATTGGCCAGTGCCCAGCTGTTTCCGCCATTCCAGCTGAGATGCAGAGATGTCAGTGAAGAAGCCATCTCAGACAACTAGCCCAGATGAGGCTTCAGATGACTCCAGCCCAGCTGGTGTCTGACTGCAACAACACGAGAGGCCCCAAGGGAGAACCACCCAGCTGAGCATAGTCAACCCACAGAACTGTGAGATGTGAAGGCTGGGGGTGGTTTGCTGAGCAGCAGCAGAAAACTGCAATGGGAAGTAATGATGGCATCTACCTTTTAGGACTGTCACGAAGGAAAAAGGAGAGTTTTGCTTGTTAAATCCCTAATCTGCAGCCTGGAATAAAACAAGCCTTCAATGTACATCAATTCTCCTGCTCCTTCCTCTTCCTTTATATTAATTCTATGTATTTCTGAGAAGGGGTAACTCTCAGTGTCATGGTCTGAGGCAGGGTGGGGTGGAGGTAGGTAGGTTCTTTGCTTGATATTTGGAATCTGAAGAGCTTTCCCCCATCTTTTTCTTCTTTCTTTCCTTCCTGTGTTCTTTAAAGCACAGTTAGATGGTTTAGACCTAAAATAAGAATACCAAATTCAGCCTTTATGTTTCAGACAGAAAAATCATAGGCTTGGTACAGGCTCATGGTACTGAAAAATCAAGCTCCAGAAGCTAAAATGACTCAAAGCAAATTTCCCCTTGACAACTTTTGTATGTCTTTCTCTGTGTGTGTGTGTGTGTATAAAAAACAGTTAAACAAAAACTTTATAGAGTACACAATTATTTTACCATGTAAGCATCATAGAATTACCGCCTTTTTTTGGAGGGGGGTGGGTTGAAAAGTACATGGTTACCTGTAATTACAGTCTTCCTAAGTTCGATTTTATGGCAAAAAAAAAAAAAACAGCACATTTCTTTGGAGTGTTTATGAACAGCAAAATTCAAGTTTGAGTTAAACTAGACAGAAAAACATAGTGCATTTGGATATATCTTTTCCCTTTGGACTCAAACGGCTGAATTTCTGTCATTCTTGAGACCTCCCTAGAAGCCAGTCTTTCCTTGTGTTTATGGCTAAGGTTGTGTGTCTTGCTAATTATGTTGCCTTTTCTAGCAGACTTGCTGCCAAGCAACTTGAGATTACTCTCCTATTTTGTCCTTGAGTTCCTGCAAACACCTAAACCGTGACAGGCTAGAGAGTTCATCTCAGCATCTGAACTAGGTCAGCATCATAAATTCTGTCACATACCTGGTCAGTGAAGTCAAGGTTGGAAGGGGGAGCTGAACTAGATGCCTGATGTGTAGATAAGGGAATTGGTTTACTTCACGTTTACATTTTATCCTTTAATGTGGGTGTGGACACAGTGCCACAGTGCTTGCTCTCATATACCTCTAGGATAAAAGCCTCTGGAAGATTTGGGGGCTGGCAAGGTTGGGGAGGTGGTGAGGAGAGGGGTGAGATGGGGGGAGGGGTAAGCGGTCAGCCTGAGTGTCTGGTGACATTGTGCAGCAGTCCCAGCTACAGAACGTTGCTTGCATGGGGAATTCAGATGCCTTTCCTTGGTGAGGATGTGAGGGGTTGGAGCTTGGGATTTTATGAGCTCACACTGGCATCAAGTCACTTAACTGACTGCCATTCCTCATAACCAGACTAAGTTCAGATGCTTTTTGCCTCCCAATCTGGTCCCCGAGACAGCTGGGGCAACCGTTTCTTTCCTTTTCACAGCTCCTGGAGGAGGTGTGAGGTGTGTGAGGCGCTAGAAAGCTTGTTCTATAATTACTTCTAGATTTGCCTCTGGGTGTGCTGTACAAGCACCCGACCATATGTGTGTTCACGTGAGCTTGTCACTCTGCCAACAAGAGGTAGAACAAGAAGGGTGACTTTATTTCCCACCACCACCACCCTCCCCACCCCCACAACCCGCCAAAGTCAACGTCAAAGTGGGAGTGGGTACCGAGTCTTTTAATAGGTTGCCATTGTAGTCAAATCTGTGATCCGGGATATGCCACCACGGATGCACCCGAGTCAATGTCTCTCAAATTTAGGAGACAAGCACGCAGCTGGACAGCCAGACGAGAGACCCCGAGGGCTCACACCCTAGAGGGCCCGGCCTCCTGGGCGCAGGTTCCCTGAAGGTGGGCGGGGCTGGGCCCAGAGGTCCGCAGGCTGCAGGGAGTAGGCGGGCGGGCTGGTCATCCGGGAGGGTGAAGATGCCTAGGAAAGCTCATGAGGGACTGGGGCGGCGCTCTTGTGGGCTGGCAGGTAGCCAGGGTGCAGACATCTCCCACCGCCGACCCCAGACCCAGCCTCGCTTCCCCAACCCTACAGCCACAGCATCTGCCCCGTGCCGGTGCAGCAGGACCTAGGCCCGCGCCCGGCGCTGTTGTCCCCGGCGCCAGCCATTGGCTGCGCGGTCGCCTCCAGCCCCCCCGTTACCCGCTCCCAGGCTGCCTGTCCCATTTCCCCCACGCCTCACGGGGCCCCGCACTGGCTCCGAGAGACCCCAGGGGCGCGGCGCGCTAGGAGGGGCGCCGTGGGCGGGGCCTCGCGCAGGACGCCCCGGGATTGGCCGCGGGAAGCAAGGGGTGGGGCCGGTCGCGGAGAAAACAGCGCGCGCGCAACCCGGCTGCAGTCCCAGCCGGGAGCCTGAGCCTGCTCTAGTTGGCCTCCGCGTCCTCTTCGGTGCTTTTTTTTTTTTTCTTTTCCCCTTTCTTTTTCTTTTCTTCTTTTCAACCGCGGAGTCCTCTGCCTGGTCCTCCCGCCGCTGTCGCGCAGCGCGATCCTCTTCCTGCTCAGCAGGTCCAGTCCCCCGCGGTGAAGCCCCGGCCGAAGCGGCGATGCGCCTCATTCAGAACATGTGCACCATAGCCGAGTACCCCGCCCCGGGCAGCGCAGCCGCAGCAGATTTCTGCCTGGGGGCCGCAGGCCGCCGCCTGGTCAAGATCGCCGTAGTGGGCGCCAGTGGCGTGGGCAAGACTGGTGAGTCTTCGCGCTCCGGCGAGAACCCGCTTAACTCTCTGTCTGGAGTTCGGCGGCCCCCGCTGGCAGTTTCGACTAAACCCGGCTTGGAGTAGAGGTTGGAGCTGCAACCGGACCGCCTACCCTCTCCTATTGATCCGCGGTCCCTGGGGAAGGACCTTAGACAGCTTCGTTTCCACTCCCCCTTCCTTCATCAGATGAGGGGAACAAACTGATCCTAAATGGCTTGACGGCCCTCTGCACAACCGACACAACTGGGATTCGAAGTTTTGGGTTCTTGAGCCCCTGGCAGTATCTGGCACAGAAAGGGGAGTCAGTGAACGTAACCCTTCCTAGAGCTCTTTAAGGTTAGGAAAGACGTTTGTCTGCGGGCAGGCTTAGGTGTGGCTCGGCCGGGCTCGGAGAATGGGGGTGGGCCAAATGACCCTTCCAGCTGGACAGAGCCATAATTCACAATGCCTCCTAGCCCCCTCGCCGTTGTGTCTGGAAGTAGGGTCAGGGAGCTGCAGGGTAGGAATTTCATTTGGTGGTTGGCTTTTCCTGAGAGTTGTTTTTTAGGGTAGGGGTTAAAGGGGGGAGACCAATCTAACTTCTTGTGCCAAGGCTAACCCCCTTTCCTTTCTCTTTTCTGACCTGCAGCTCTTGTGGTCCGGTTCCTCACCAAACGATTCATCGGCGACTATGAAAGAAATGCAGGTGAGGAAATGTATTTGAAGAAAGTGCTGTTAGCCTGCGCTAGTACTGCTGTTCCCATTTTATAAGTGTCTACCAGGCAGAGTGACAGCTAGAGCACCGGGATCCTGCCCCTTCCAACTTTCCTAGCCCCCTCCTGTGTGCCCCCCCTTCCCATAACTGCCATCTGGCCTCATTCCATTCCAAACCCATTCATCATTTTATCAAGGGCCTGAAAGTATTCTCCTTGGTATGTTTTAACTATAGGGACCCCAGTTGGAAGCACCCTTTGTACTCAAGAGCCTCTCCCTTCAAAACACTCCTGCGAAAGTCATTAAAAAAAAAAAAAAAAAAAGATGGCCAGAGCCTACCCCCACCCCTCGCCTTCTCTGTTGGCTGCCTTTCAGAGGTGACCTTTTAAAGCAGAGGCCAAAGGAGCGCAGTTGTAAACCTAAAGTTCTCTTTTTTTAACAAAGAAAAATAACTACATGGTAAAATTTTAGGAGGAGAGTTCCTGAATAAATGATTGGACACCCTTTCAATTCCTGTGATTAAGGATATCCACTGGGGAGGCTTAAGGGCTTTCTACCTATGCACTGTTAGCAAATTGCTTAATTCCTTAGACCATATGAAGTACCTACAGGGGATTACTTCAAATGTACTATATAAACCATCCCCTGATAAGGCATGGCAGCCTTCTGCTTTGATGTAGAGTCAGCTATGTTACAATTTTATTCCAATTGATGATGTTGGCTGTGAATTTACTAACAATATCTGCCCACTAAGCCATTATATCTAATGGCTAAAAAATAAATTGGTGCCAAAGAGCAATAAGTACGAAAATAGAACAAGAACATTTTTTTTCAAGGAATTCTCTAAACATGTAAGTTTTGTTTAAAATTAGACAATTAAGTTTCCAGAAATGTAACAAGCTTTGTCCTAGTTTTAATAAACCTGCCTATGCAGGGTTGAAACTGCAGTTGTTTTAAAAAAAACATCTGAAATGTCCATTAAATAGAATAGACTATAGCTTATTTTGTGCATTGGTTCAGGTTATAATTTCTAAGTAAGAATTATCCTATGATGTTTTTTTCCTCCCTACAATGTTTTAAAAGTTGTACAAGAAGGAAGGACATAATCTTTTTTTTCCCCCTCTTTATAGGTAATCTCTATACCAGACAAGTCCAAATAGAAGGTGAAACCCTGGCTATTCAGGTTCAAGACACTCCAGGTATTCAGGTGAGTGTCTGAGATATGTGACTAAGTCTAAAAGGAGTCTGCTTGGCCACAGAGTTGTTCTCATGTTTTCAAAGTACCTTGTGCTGAAGAAGGAAAGAAACATGGGGAGTCAAGTCTAGGCTTTTATATATTGCTTGACACTTCAGTTGTATCTGGCTGTTGATCAGTCTTAGCCTAGATGGGAGACTTGGCTAAAGGGGCAGAAATCTTTTAGGACGATTTTACTCAGCAGGAAAGACCAAACCAAACACACTTGGATTTGGCAGAATGCCCGTACTAGGGTTTAAAAGGTCAGTTTTTACATTTGTGTTTTTGGCATTAAAAATCAAACATCTAAGTATCGTCTCCAAATCCTCAGAATCACTCTTACACTGTGGAAAGTTACTCTATAGACAAAGAGCCATGCTAGCATATGTGTGTGTGTGTTTTCCCTCTTGAACTGGGCAGTTATCCAGGTTTAAATGCTTCCAGCTCCTATCTTTACTTCCCCAGACTTACTGTCTAGCCAGTTAATTTCCCATTTTGTGCAACTACAAAGTCTCTCTGCATGGAGTTCTCTGCAGGTCAATTTTCCACTTGAGTGTGGTGAGCTGCTCTGTTATTTATTCCAGCTCCATGCAGCTGGATCAACATATTGTCGAGAAAGCTAAAGTGTAGGGGGATAGAACTTGTTGATGGCCTGCAACCTGGTGTTCTTGCTCAGGGCTCTTTTGAATTCTCTCTGTAGCTGAGCCAGGGCTCTCTCCGGTCCTTGCCCTTCACCTTGCTGTCACCCCTTCTCTTTCAGGTCCACGAGAATGGCCTGAGCTGCACCGAGCAGCTGAACAGGTGTATCCGCTGGGCAGACGCCGTGGTGATCGTCTTCTCCATCACTGACTACAAGAGCTATGAGCTCACCAGCCAGCTTTACCAGCACGTGCAGCAGCTGCACCTGGGTGCCCGGCTGCCTGTGGTGGTTGTGGCCAACAAGGCCGACCTGCTACACATCAAGCAGGTGGACCCACAGCTCGGACTGCAGCTGGCCAGCATGCTGGGCTGCTCCTTCTATGAGGTGTCCGTCAGCGAGAATGACAATGACGTCTACAACGCTTTCCACGTGCTGTGCAAAGAAGTGAGTCACAAACAGCAGCCCAGTGGCACGCCAGAGAAGCGACGGACCTCCCTCATCCCTCGGCCCAAGTCCCCCAACATGCAGGACCTGAAGAGGAGGTTCAAGCAAGCCCTCTCGGCCAAAGTCAGGACTGTCACCTCCGTCTGAAGCAGGGGTACTTGAGGGGGTTCGGTCTTCCCGGGAACGGGTCCGGGGTGATGCAGGAACGTTGGATGCTGGCGGTTACTTGTGGTTCCAGGAAGGGCTGGAGCAGAGAGGCCAGGAGGGCCTGTTGAACCGCTTCAGGAGAGGAAGTGTTGTCCTGAGCAGGGGGGCAGAACTGACATGGTGTGAACGAGCCACCTCTGATGATGCCAAACAGCCTCCACGACTTTCCCTCTGGAGTGGGGAGGGGTTGGGTGATGGCTTGGGATTTTGTTAACTACCTTGTAAATGACAGTCAGTTGTAGATTCACCCAATATATTGATGTGATTTACAGTGGGAATGAAAGAACAGATTAAGCATTCACAGACTTTTTTTTTTTCCCCCTTCTTTATTTTTCTCCCCCCAAAAGAAAGAATTGATTTTTTTATACAAGTATGTGTCTCTGGAATACTCTTCCTTATAGAGTGACTTTCAAACCTGAAGGATACTCAGATTTCTTTTTTTTTTTTTTTTGAAGAAAAAGAAGAAAATGCTACCTCCACCCTACTAGAAAGAGTGGAGTTTTGGGGCCGAATGTTATATATGCAGACTTGTGTAAGCTCCTGGGCTCAGACACAGTATGAGGATGCTGAGTTGGGAACGTGTTGGCTGGTTGAGAGCACAAACTTTTCAGCCCCAGACTTTTGAATAATTGTGAGGCTGTATAAGTTTTTTTTTTTTCCAAATCATTGCATCAGGTACAGAAAAACAAAATGTGTCCAACTGATTTTGATGTGATTTGTGTAAACACAGCAATAACGCTGGGTTGCTTCGAGACCTGGCCGAGTTGTGGCTTAACTGTGGAAACACTATCTTACAGCAAGTGAACAGATGCAGGGGCGACTGCCGAATCCCCTACACAGATGCACTTTAAAAAGCCACTCATGCTTTGGCTTAAACTGTAATTTATTTTGTGTACAATAAAGCTCATTTTAAAAGGGCAGACGTCTGACTTGGTCTTGATTGAAATGTTCACCTTTTGTCCTTCAGACTGTATGTCTCAGCACCTAGTGTTTCTCAGGCACGTCGAGCGGGCATTCTGCCTTCCTGGGGTGAGCCCTGGAGTTTCCCAACAAACCACCAAGGTGCATTCTATTCTTATCCCTGTTTTACAGATGAGGAAACAAACTTGAAAACAGGTTAGATAACTTGTCAAAGGCCCCGGCCTTTGAGTTTGTAAATTCTGGTTTGCTGCTCTTTAGTCAAGAGTAACACATCTATTCATTTCCTTCCTGATCCTCCAGGGAAACTTAAGACAGATGTCTGGGTCTATATTTTAAGCTGATAAGAGATGTCCTGGCTAAGCCGTGGAAGAGCATGCTCCTATACAAGATCACTGCTTATTCTTTGCCCTATTTGGCGAGCCTTCATTGGGTATGCCACTTTTGAAAAGTGCACGTTTTTCTCATGTTGTAGAAGCTCATAGCCATTGATGCAGGGTGGTTCAGGAACCCCTCCCGCGTGGCACCTGCCCCAGGTGATGTGCTAAAACTCTCATCTGCTTCCATCCGGGCCAGGGAGAACTTTCATACAAGCCAGGTGAGTCACCACCTTTACGGGGAAATAATTACACCTTGTATTTGTCTTGAGAATGCTTTCACATAACTGATCTCATGTAACCCTCAGGATAACCCCGTGGGGAGGGCAGAGGAGGAAATACCAGTGTTTCTACAGGTGAGAGAAACAGGCTCTGAGTTTAGAGTGATGTCCTTGAGTTCACAGGGCATGAATCAATGTCTTCGGACTATATTCAACGTTCTTACTCCTTCACAGCATTTCATATACGGGCCTCTGCTGCATGTATGGGGCCTTGGGACTGAGGGAAGCGGCCATCATGAAGAGTTGAGGGTCTACTATGGCACAATGCCAGACTTTCAAATCTGTTTCCCCACAGGGTGAATGTCCTGCCTGCTCTTGACAGGGCTTCTGGTTATGCCCTACACCTTCCTTAGGTGGAGGGCAATTTTCTACACTTCAAGCCTAACCTAACCTCTGAGAAGGTATTGGGTGCAGGGAGGGAATGGTGCTCACAGGAGGTTCTAAAAATCTCTTCTTTCAAAGGCAGTGACAAGGATCTCTGATTAGATTCTGCTCACATTTGGTTTTATTCATCCTACATGGCTATATTAGTAATGTCCAGTGAGTGAGTGGTTCATCTTTATATACTTAACAATGGTCTTCTACCCATGTTCTGGAAATAAGATGAGTGTTCCCCAGGGCTTTATCTTGCAGTGGTGCTGAGCAGTGTTGGACATCCTCTGTTTATGAGTGGTGCCTGGCTGCCTCCCTCTCCATCCCACCTGCTCCAGGAATCCGCAGAGCTCAGGCAGACCTCTCCTCCTCCCTCATGAGCTGTCCTTCCTGACCTCCTGGCACTTGTCCATTGCCTCTCACTTCCCCACCACACTGGACTCAGTCTCTTAAACTTCCTTTCAGAAATTCGGGCTGAAAGAGTCTCGGTTCTCATCCATCCTGGGGATAATGCTTCGCTGGAGGCCGCTCTGGAAGAGAGAGATTGACCCCTGGCTGGAAACCACCTGAGTTGCATTCCTGTCCACTGTCTCAGGCTGACTTGACTATTTACAGTTCTAGAGTACACCATGTTTTCTTCTCACAAATTTATCATCCTATTTCATTACCTTTGTTCTTCTCTTTCATTATATCTCTGACTTCCTCGTTGGTTTTTAGTATCTGCAATCACATGGCACCAAGGATGGTCCCCTCCTACCTAGGCCGGGGATGGCCTCCCTGCCACCTGGGTAGAAGAAGGGAGAGGTGTGTGTGTGTTCAGGGGAGTGAAGAAAGGAATCAGAATTACTGAGCATTTACAGAATGCCAGACTATAATCCATCTCCTTTAATCTTTTGAAGAATCCTGCAAGGAAGGTAATGATAGCACTTCCAGTTTAAAGATGAGAAAACTGAGAGTCGGAGAGATGAAAGCTGGGATCACACAGGCAGTCATTGTTTCTATTGACTGAAAACCTATGTCCCCAGCACTGGAGGGGGATTTGAAATAACTTTCATTCTCCACACCAACCCCACAATCCATCTTTAGTCCCTTCTACAGACGCAGAGAAGGGAGGCTCAGAAAAATGATCTTCTAAGTGGCAGATTCAGCTTCAAGACTCCACCCAGGTCTGCCTGATGCCCAGACGCCAGGCAGCCAGCTCACGACTCTGCAGCTCAGGCTCCTCTAAGCAAGCCACCATCGCTTCTCTGTTCCTCTGGCTTGCAGATGCGGGTCCTCCCTGTCTTGGCCCCGGTTCTTCATCAGGCTTCCCTTAGCCTCCTTGTTGCTACCCCGGGCTCGTGGCTCCTCCCTGGCCCAGGCCTGCCTGGCTGCCAAGGCCGCATCTGCTCTTGCCATCAGCCAGCTGCTCACTGGCCTCCAGTCCCAGCTCAGTAATAAAGACGTCCAAGCTGGAGCAGGGGCCAGCACGGCCCACAGCCTGTCTGCCTCAGCCCCAGATCCTCGTCTGTAGAGATGTCTGGCTTTCAAGTTTCCTCCCTGCTGCAAATCAAAACCATCCAAACACTCTACAGCCGGCCTGGCACTGAGCTGTGGGCTGAGGTGGCTCAATGCTCCTGGCCTGGGGCTCCCTGTCAGCACCAGGCCACCACCCTGCCTGAATCCCAGGTTCCAGAACTGTGGGCCTGCTTGTGGTGAGCCCCTCGTGCTGGTGAAAAATGAGATTTCAACATTCACTTTATACCCTGTGGAAGATAAAGCTGTTGCTCAAGCTTGTGGTGAAATCCCTTAGGAATGAGCCCTTGGGTAACTCTGGTGTAGGGGCTGCCCTGCTGAGTCTCTGTTGGTAAGTCAAGATGGTGCTTGGAAAAGGCCACTAGGAATTACAGAGCTTTATCTGTTATAATAAATAAACCAGGAGTGAAAACCCACCTTGCTAAGTGCCACAGGCTAGCTGTGTTAGGGATGGGATCCTTCTACAGCAGCCCTCTCACAAGGTGGGGAATGCTCATTATTCCCTGGTTTATAGATGGAGGCGCTGAGGCCTGGAGATCTCCACACTGCTGGCAGTGGCGAGCTGAGACTCAAACCCAGACAAGACTGTGGACCTCTGTTCTAACCACTGCTGCTTCACAAGATGCCAAGAGCACAACTGTTCCCTGCGTCCCCCCCACCCCATCCTCCACCCAGGGCCAGATGTGCTACTTCTGGAGTCCCTGCTTTTTCCTTATCTGCTGAAGGCCCTTTGCAGGATTTACACCAAGTCTTCATTTTGCTCCTGCTTTTCATTCAAGGAGTAGCACCCTGTCCTGTGCCTCCGACCTTTTTATTCAAAGCAAACTCTGGTCACCACGATCTTCTTTCAGCTCACCTTCCTCCAAAGCCTTCTGCTATCTGATTGTCTGCCTAGCTCAGTTTCTACAATCTGTGGCCACAGAGATGGAAAAAGATGATTATAAACTAAACTTTTGATGTTTCCCCCACCACTCAGAGACTGCCTCTGGCTATATTTAATCTAGTATTGTGAGCATTTGGGGAACACAGTAACTGATGATACGTAACATTTACAATCAGAAACTTCCTTTGTTTACCACTTCAGATTAGAAGCTTTGGAATATTCTTTTTATACAAGAGGAAATCAACTTGTAAAAATACAGTAAAGGCCCAAGAGTAATATATCAATACATCTACTGTGAAAATATTCAAATGACACAAATGTATTGAGAGTGAGGCGTCACCCTTTCTTAGTCCTCCTATGATAGACTCCTTCCCAGAGGGAACCGCTTGGTAGCAGTTTGAGTTCTGTATTTTCTGGAAGTTTCCTTTGCATATAGACATATGGTTTGAAACTTAACCTTGAGCAGATCCTCTCACAGGGCCCAAGCATTGGGAAAAGCCCCAGATGTTCATTCTGTGAGAGACATGGAGTCCAGCATGAGCCTCATTCCCCACTGTGTCCTGGAATGTTGGGGACTGCCTGGCACGTGCCACTGGGGAGTTGGGAATGAATGAGTGATCAAATGAATACAGATTGGAGACCCACACCAGGTTACTTATTTACTTTATTAATGAATTAATTAATTTATTGGCCATGCCTAGTTCCCTGGTCAGGGAACTAAGGGAACTGCAGGGAAAATGTTAAGTTGTAACCACAGGACCACCAGGGGATTCAAGAGGTTATTTATTCATTTTTAAAAAGAGTGATCTTGGCTTTAATGATCACTTCTTCGGAGCTATCTGCCATTTTCTCCCTTACTCAAATTCAAACTTCTCAGTAGAATGAATGAAAGCATCTGGGGTCTCCACTATTTCAGCACCATGAAAGAACCAGTGTTAGGTGGGAAACATACTCGGACAAAATAAAGAATGTCGGGGTCAAGAAAACCTGCCTTGATGACATCTCAAAATGATTTCCAACTTCACAGTTTTCTCATAAAATGGTAGTGTTTTGCACAGAACTAAAGGTAGAGACACATTTTGGTTTACATTTTATTTCTTCTGCCTGTTCAATTCACACCAGTCATTGTTTTTCAGCTTTCCCTCTTTATTATAAACATCTTTTAGAGATGCTAGAAATTTCCATCAACTGTACACCTACAAATGCATGGGTTCCAAGAGGTCCCTTTCTGCTGGAGTTCTTATATAATTCCACTCTGTGGGTCTAGGTTTTTCTGTTATGGCTAGAAGGAAGACTAAGATTCACAGAAAAGAAAGAAGTCGAAATGTGTAATCATAAGTCATAAGGGGTAGGGTTCCAACCTAGACCTCCTGGACCAGATATCTTTGCTGGAGCCTTGCTTTGGGAGGAGAGGAAACCTTTCATGGGCTGTCACAGTGCTCCAATCAACCTCTCTCCCACTCCTGTTCCAGGCAGGCTGGCAGCCCTGCCCAGTGAGCAGACAGGAACAACGCAGCTCTTTGTAAAGGCAGGAGATTTACAACAGAGGCAGACGATTGGCACTGCCCTAGCCGCCCCCCTCTTTTCCTTCCCTGTTTAGAAATGTCTCAGATCAAGAGAGAAACAAAGCCTCACATCCCATTTGCAATGTTCCCTCCTCAGCTACATTATCTTGAAAACCAAACTTTCCTGACACCCATGATTCTAAAGCATGTCTAACTTCTCCTGGAGCAACTGCAGATCAAACGGCTTGTAATCTACCAACACTCACTGACAGGCACTTGTTTGGAATGAATGAACTTGCAGGTGGAGTCGGAAAGATCACAGAGAGAGGGGTAAGGATAAATGGGCATTATCATGAATTAGGCCAGCTGAAAGGCAGTTTGATTCCTTTAGAAAAATGATTTTAAAAAAATCTCAGCAATACTTCACACTGTGTGGTTATGAAGATCCTTTGGACAACATTCAGTCATAACCATGATTAGTAACAGGGACACTGATTTGGATTTTAACAGATAACAATATTGGGATTTCCAGCTCAGGTAGGGATCATCTTCTTAGGAGATGCTTAGAAGCCAAGGTCTGGATGCAGCCGGTCAGTCGCAAACAACAGCTCAGGGATGTTAAGTGGCTTCAGGAGTCGCGTGGACAGCACGATTACCTAACAATGGGAGGGGCAAACACATTGCAGACAATTAGGAGAGCCAAGCCCAGCTTATTCGATAACAAGAAATAAAATGCAACACACTTCTTTGAAGGGAAGGCATAGAGTGGATGCTGTGGAGGAGAGGGCAGAAGGCAGCTGCTAGAATGCCAGTGAGTTCTCGAGTCCCAGGTGGAAGAAGGGGAACGCAGGCTAGGAAGGGTGGCTTGCAGGGACAGTGGGGCTGCGTCTGCTGAGCCTTTAACCGGTGGGCACTGGGCAGGGCCAAGCCTAGCCACCACCTTGCTGCTCAGTTGTACTAAATCAGACCTTTGCTTTGTGATCTGGTAATCTGAACTCCACACAGAGGTCCCTCTGTCCTCCAGGGAGGCTTTGCTCCTTCAGGGAAAGAGAGAAGGCATACTCAAGAGCAGCATGTTGCTGTGGGTGATGATGACGATGATGACTGTATCTATCTCCTAGTACCCAGTTTCCATGCCAGAAAGTCATCATCTCACAGCTCAGAAGGTCAGAAGTCCAAGATGAAGGTGTTGGCAGGTTGGTTCCATCTACGGGTTGCGAGGGAGAAGCTTCCCTCTCAAGCTTCCTCATGTCTTCACCCTGTCCTCCCTCTGCGTGTCTGTCTCTGGGTCTCTCTTTCCCCTTTGATAAGGACACAGTTGCATAGGATGAGAGCTTAGCCTAATGACCTCATCTTTTTTTAAAAATTAATTATTTTAATTGGAGGCTAATTACAATATTGTGGTGGGTTTTGCCATACATTAAATCAGCCATGGGTGTACATGTATCCCCCTGTCCCGAACCCCCGTCCCACCTCTCCCCCATCCCATCTCTCTGGGTCCCAGTGACCAGCTTTGAGTGCCCCGTTTCATGCATTGAACTTGGACTGGTTAATGACCTCATCTTCATTGTGCTCAGTTGCTCAGTTGGCCAGGCTCCTCTGTCCATAGAATTTTCCAGGCAAGAATACTGGAGCAAGTTGCCGTTTCCTACTCCAGGGGAATCTTCCTGACCCAGGGATTGAACCCTGCGTCTCCCACATGTCCTGCATTGGCAGGTGGGTTCTTTACCACTAGCACCACCTGGGAAGCCCTCATCTAAACTGATCGTCTGCAAAGACCCATTTCCAAATAAGGCCACACTCACAGGTACAAGGGGTTCGGACTTTAACATCTTTTGGGAGGGGACACATTTCCACCCATGACAATGGTGATAATAATGATATTTGCTAATATTTATTAGTTCTTAGGATGTGCCAGGCACAGAGGATGCTCTCATTTAATATCCATTTAATCTTCGTAACAACCCTATTTGCAGATACGGAAAATGAAAAACAGAAAGATTAAGTAACTTGACCAAGGACACACAGGAAGAAGCTGAATCAGGATTCCAACCCAGGCAGGCTGGCTCCAGCGTCCAAGTGCCTGTTGGGTCACTTTTTCATTATCAAGGGCTCTGGGAAGGCTGCTTACTCCCTGAGTCCACATGGACACTTGGACATCATCGTATCGTTGTCATCGTATCCCCGTCTGCTTCCCCAAGACTCAGCTATTCCTGGGGGGCAGAGTTCCCTCTGCAGCACTGGGAGAGCTCGTTCCCAGTGCTGGGCTGGGGCAGTGATGTGCTCTGTCAATCTGGTGAGGTTTTCCCAGGTAGGGGTTTTACACCCAGATGATGGAGGGAAGTGAGGAAGGAGGCACTGGAGTCAGATTCTGGAGCTCAGCTCCTGAGTGCAGGGGTCCCAGGTGGCCAGAAAGCCTGGGCTTTAAGGGGTCACACTACCTGGCTGGGTCTCTTGGTGGGGAGCAAGAGACTCACTCACTCTCTTCTCCTCTGCACCCCATATTGTGCTAGGTAGAACGAAACCAATAAGTCAGCAATTCACTGGCCAAAAACAGAGCCTACTCTCTTACGTGGAGGACAAGCAGAGGGAAGGGAGGATAGAAGAAAGCATTTTAGAATTCTCTTGTTCTCAGTATTAAAAAGTTTTCTGTTTAAAACAAAAATTAACCTTTGAAAGCAGTGATTACTTTTTATTTTGAAAGAGAATTATCCTTGAAAATATATGGTTAATATCAGTCAAGTCATATTTTTGGCAGAAGAAGTACACTGCAGTCTGTGCTCACGTTTTTCCTTGAAAGCCATGTGATGAGAGTTTGAGGGCAGAGAGTGAACGCTGGCATCGTCTTATCACATGGCGTAGACACCACTGGAATACGTGGCTCTGGAGAGGGCCTCTACTCACCCCTCAGGGTCTTCGAGACCAAGTCCAACAGATAGTTGAGAATGGTGGTACCCAGACCAGCAGGCTCATCAGATGCTACCAGAGCCCGGCACCATGACTGATTGGCTACGTACCCTGGAGAAGGTCATTCCACTTGTGGCCTCACTTTATCCATCCCAGGAGAAAAATAAATTTTGTAGAATTATGGCAAGGATTACCCAAGGTGAAGACTCTAAAGCACACAAGCTGCTCAGCAATTCTGAGCTGCTGTTTGATTGTGATTTTGTGACTGGGTCATGGTGGTTTAGTCACTAAGTCGTGTCCAGCTCTTGAGACGCCATGGACTGTAGCCCATCAGGCTGCTCTGTCCATGCGATTCTTCAGGCAAGAATACTGGAGTGGCGAGCCATTGCCTTCTCCAGGGAATCATCTTGACCAAAGGATTGAATCTGGGTCTCCTGCATTGCAGGCAGATTCTTTACCTATTGAGCCACCAGGGAAGCCCAGGCCTCCTTTTGAATATTATGAAAACTAAGAACTCTCTAGAAAAATACATGCATGTTCATCTATACAAGATTTTGAATACAGTTTCAGGTGAAGTTTGTGGCTAACTAGGATTCATAGGCCACAGGTTGTGCTGTGCTTAGATGCTCAGCCATGTCTGAATCTTTGTGACCCCATGGACTAGAGCCCGCCAGACTCCTGTGTCCATGGGGATTCTTCAGGCAAGAATACTGGAATGGGGAGCCACGCCATCCTCCAGGGGATCTTCCCAACCCAAGGGCTAAACCCAGGTCTCCCACATTGTAGGCGGATTCTTTATCATCTGAGCCACCAGGGAAGCCCAGATAACAAGTTAAAAGACCCTTATTCAGATATTTTAAAAAGAGCACACATAAAGACAAGAATCCTTCGCACGAGAGCAGACTCTCGTGAAGTACAGGAGGACAGGTAGCTAGGCCACAGGCCCCTCCCTTGCCCTGGGCTTGCCAGACCCCTCCACCTGGGTTAGATGGGGCTAACCACCATGGTTAGACCATGCTAACCCCTGGGGTTCTTAGTTCCAAAGCCAAGACTGCAGATTTCTCTCTGGCTCAGGTGAGGGCAAGTATAATGGCTAGAGCGAGTCTCTGAGGATGCGTGCGTCTCATGAACACAGTAGAGGAGCTGGGAGGGAAAGGCTGTAGACTCGGGTGTGTGCAGACTTCCAGGGCAGTGACAACTAAGCCCAAAGATCCATCACTCTCAGGGTGGAGGCTGGGCTTTCAGTCGTGGCTGATGGACTGTTGCCCAGTCACCTGCACTGAGCCAGCACTAAGGACCGGGACCCTGTCACAACTAGACAAGTGGTATTTGGCATGGGGGCTGAACCAGAGGCCGTCTTGGGTGTGTGTTCTGGAGGGTTGGGAAGAAACAAATGGAAAACAAAGGCAGTCTGTGAAGTAGCTGAGAGGTGTCAGTGTCATTAGCAGGGAAGGACGTTGGGACCAAGGACTCCCGCCAGATGGTACGGTGGCCTTAGGAGTGTCCAACAGGCCACCTGCCAGATGACGGACCCTAGAGAATTTGCTGGATCACTTTGAGCCTCAAGTTCTTTGTCTGTGAAGTGGAAATAATGACATCCACCTCACATGACTATCAGAAGGATCAAATGTGAACATAGATATAAAATATTCAGCACAATGACAGGCTCTGGAGGGGCTTAAAATGGTGCCTGCTATTATCACCTTCATTAGCAGCACCACCTTCTCTAGTCTCATCCTCTGCTGCGTTCCCTCTGTTCAGCACAGAGCAGTCACTGGGCTGATACAGGGGAGGCGGATGTGCCAGAGACGTCGTCCTCACGTGTAAGTCTGATAGCATTTACTCACAGGCTGCAAATCCTGACTGCCTTCCTCCACCCTTTCTAAGCTTGACCCTCTGATGCAGAACAGAATAAACAAAGAAGAATGAAAGAACTGAGGACAGTCTAATGGACCTCTGGGACAACATTAAAGGCATCAACATTCACGTTATAGGGGTCCCAGAAGGAGAAGAGAGAGAGAGAAAGGGCCTGAGAAAATATCTGAAAAGATCATAGCCAAAAACTGCCCTAATATGGGAAAGGAAATAGTCACTCAAGTCCAAGAACCACAGAGAGTCCCATATAGGATAAACTGAAGGAAGAACATACCAAGACACATATTAATCAAACTGGCAAAACTTAAAGACAAAGAGAAAAATATTAAGAGCAACAAGGGAACAGCAACAAATAACATACAAGAGAATCCCCATAAGGTTATCAGTTGATTTTTCAGCAGAAACTCTGCAGGCTGGAAGGAGAGGCATAATATATTTAAAGTGATGAAAGGGAAAAACCTACAATCAAGAATACTTTACCCAAAGGCTTGTTCAGACCCGATAGGGAAATCAAAAGCTTTCTAGATAAGCACAAGCTAAGAGCACTCAGCACCACCAAACTAGCTGTACAACAAATATTAAAGGAACTTTTCTAGATGGAAAAGAAGAGGCCACAACTAGAAATAAGAAAATTATGAATGGGAAAGCTCACTGGTAAAGGCAAATGTACAGTAAGGGTAGGAAATCACCCCCACACAAATACGAATTCAAAACCAGCAACCGTGAGAAGAGGAGAGTACAAATGCAGGCTATCGGACATGCATTTGAAATTAAGAGACCAGTCTTATATGTAGATAAATTACTATATCAAAAACTTATGGTAACCACAAACCAAAAATCTATAAGCCTGACCTTCTTAGAGAGCATCGCAAGACTTTGGAGTCTGATGGCTGCTCAGCACTCCACACCCCGGCCCCTGGCCACAGCATTCCCCTTATCATCAGTTCCACATTCTAGACACTCTAAACTATTTGCAGTTTCACAAATGGAACATTGGGGGTGTTTCTTCATCTAGAATGAGAGTTACCAACTCTTTGCCTGAAGACCTTTTAGTCATCCTTCAATGATCTGCTCAGGCATCACCACCTCCAGGAAGCCTTCCCAGACCACCTCTCCCTGATGACTGAGGATGTTCCCATGGCTGTTGCTATTACACTGTACTCCTTGTTTCCTTGAGTTTCTTTGTTGTTTCCTAGCACAGTGCCTGATACCTAGCAGATCCCTGATACAGTAAGTTAGCCAATGATTGATTAATTGAATAAATAAAAACAAGACTAGGAAGGAGGGAGTGGGTTTAGCCATGTTCAGCAGTGAGTTTTTCACACCAAGAGGCTCTGGTAGCTCAAATATAATGGCTCTGTATAAATTTGTTTCAAATTGGTTTAACTGAAAACCCATTTGTCTAAAATTCCTATTTTGAAGAACAAGCAGGATCATATGGCTAACATTTCCTTTACAGTATAATAGCTGATGGTCCTTAAGTATTTTCACATCTCAGGTGTCTTTTGTTCATTTTCAGTTTTCTAGCCTATTCAAGTGAAGGTATTTCTGCATTATTTGACTAAAATAGTCCTTAAAATTATAAAAATCTTAGCTAAATGGCGGGAGGGGGAGCAGAAAGGCACTCTAAAATGAAAAAGAAAATGCTTAAAGCAATCCTAAATCAGCCTGCTGGATATGAAATTTAAATGTTATAAACATAGTCATGAAACGTGCAACATGAGGCAAATTAAGCACTAGAGACTTCCTTTCAGAGGACCGGCTTTTTCTCAAGCAACCGAGGACAAGGATGAAAATCTCCATCTGTGAGGCAGGGCCAGAGGGCCCAAGGGCACCTTGGAACCAAGCCCCTAAAAAGCAGCCTTTGGGGCTCCATGCAGCTTCTCCTCCAGCCGAAAGAAGAACCGCTTGTCTCTGTGCTCAGACTGCCCTAGTTCCTGCGGGAGTGGCCCAGTCCACCTGCTTTCTCTCCACTTTTCGCTTTTTTGGGCCATTGCTATAATTTGGAGGTGCCAGCATCTTCCTGTTCTATTTCTGCTGAAAGACAGGAAGCAGGGCAGCCCAGGATTTAGACTCATATCCCTTGACTTCCAACACTGTGACTTGAAAGGAGCAGGGGACATTAATGTTTTTTCTCCATTTTTCTCTTAAACTTGGGAGATGCTTCCAGTACAAGCAACTCCCATGCACAGGCACCAACATGCGTATTCATCCAGCTGATGAACTGGCTCTTGAGCACATACCATATTCAGGGCACTATTTGTCCTCATTTGTACAGGTGTCACGTGTGTTAAACATAAAAGGTGTGTCTTGTTAAACCACTGGGATAGCGGATTAAAACAGACATGATCAAGCTCTCTGGAAAACCCATTGCCTTTGTGTTGCTGGTGGGGTGAGTGCGTTATGCTTAGGCTCTTCTAAAGAATCCCCTGAGATTTCAGATGTCTCCATTTTTGTCCCTTCCGATGGTTGTTTAAAAATAAGTTACTTGAGGGAAAACAATAAGAAACTTCTGTTGCAAATGACTTCAACATTGCTAAGAGGATTGCATCAAATATCAAAGATACACAAAGTATATAGGAATAAAGGGCAATATTAATATGAATAATATGAACATGTGTGATGCTGTCTAATGTTTCAAATTATAAGGTAAAGAAGAAAAATTGTAAATCTCACTGACATTTTCCTTGGAATAGGAAACTTCATAACAAATTAAATGCAGACCAGAAGAAAAAAAAAAAGAAGTTGCCTGACTTCTCTCCTTGAGGGCTTGCGTTAAATTTTAGAATAACCTGGGGCCAGGGTTTAGAGTCAGGATTTAGTTATCCTCGAACGTCTACAGTGGCACAAAATTGTAAGTGTATGAGCATATTTCTGGGTCTACTTCTTTTTTTTTTTTTGTCTATTACAGTCTCACTGAGTGTTTGGTTCCAGAAATGTAGACGCACATGAAAGCGTGGTTGGGCAACGTGTACCGTGAAGAGCCATGGCGGCAGGTCAGGCCCACTCTGTCTCTCCCTGTTTCCTGCACTGGCCTTTCCCTGTACTTTCTGGGAGGGTCCCTCCCTGTTATTTTCCTCCCACAATCCCAGCCTTTGGCTGGCATCTTGGCCACCTCCCAGCTCCAGGGTTCAGCCTGCAGAGCTGTCTGCAGTGAGAAGAGGCCAGTGCTGGGCACATGTGTTCCAGAGCCAGGGCAAGCCTGCAAAGTCAGCTGCTTGTGGCTGCGGCTGTTTGGGGTGGGGTTGAGAGGCTGCCTGTTTGATCCCTTTTTTTGTAGTCAGGGAAGAGGGCTTTCTCTAGCTGCCCACTTTCTCTCATCAGCACGTTTAGCAACAACCAGGGGAGGAGAGCAGAGAAAACATACCCACTGTAGTGTAGCACAGCCATCCTCTGGGACTAGCAGGTGCTAACGTGGTTTCTGAATGCCACTGTTTCATGAGATCCTTATCGCCCTCTGTAAAAGGGAATTTATTTCTGGATGTGCCTTGAGTGAGTGACAGTTGCTCAGTCATGCCTAACTCTTTGCAACCCCATGGACTGTAGCCTGCCAGGCTCCTCTGTCCATGGAATTCTCCAAGCAAGATTACTGGAGTGGGTTGCCATTTCCTTCTCCAGGGGATCTTCCCAACCCAGGGATGCTACACTGCAGGAAAGTCTTTACCATCTGAGCCACCAGGTAAGCCTACTATTAAGAGACATTTCTAGCTCAGTCGGTAAAGAACCTGCCTGCACTGCAGGAGACATAGGTTTGATCCCTGGGCTGGGAAGACCCCCTGGAGAAGGAAATGGCAACCCACTCCAGTATCCTTGCCTGGAAACTCCATGGACAGAGGAGCCTGGTGGGCTACAGTTGATGGGGTTGCAAAGAGTTGGGCACGATTGAGCAACTAACACACAACACACTCTAAGTATAAAGACAGGTCAACTTAAAAAGTATCAGCAGATACATGCTTGATTTTATCTTATAATCTATAGACAACACATTAGAATATGTAATGAATCTATACATCTTTTCCAAAGGAATATCTAAGACAGAAGTAGCAACAAAGTTATAAATGACAGTCATCAGTCAGATGAAATAATTTAGAGGAAGCTTTTCTCTCTCCAAGAAATGTGGGCCTTACGTGGCTTCTATTGGCAGTTTCCTTTGATGAGTGGATCCCTGAATGCCTTGCACATCTCAGCTCATCAACCCTCTCCTTCAGGAGAAGCTGATGCCATCGGAAGGACCCTCCCGCCTCCACCCCTTTCCTGCAGGTATTCCCATCAGAGCACCTGCCTATGTTCCAGAACACTCACGACTGGCTGAAGCTTCTGTGTTTGATGTCAGTCACTCACTCATTATTAGAGTGTAAATCCCATGAAAGCAGGTACAAGTCTGGCTTGGTCACTGCTCTATCCTCAGCACAAAGAACAGTGCTTGGCACAGAGGAGATGCTCAGTAAATGTTTACTGAATAATTAATCCAATTTAAGAGGCTGTTAAGTTCCTATTCCTGGGTCCAAAAAGCATCTATGTGGTATGGAATAGATATGAATTACAGCAACTGATGCAAAAGACAGGCTGGTCTCAGTTGTCCATAATCTCAGAATCAATAACAGGCTGGTATAGTCTCCAGAAAAACTGCTTTTATCTTACAGTACTTCAATAATGCAAGTAGAGGTTCTAGTGGTCAACGGTGATGGTTTAGTCACTAAGTCATGTCCAATTCTAGCAACCCCATGAGCTGTAGTCCCCCAGGCTCCTCTGTCCATGGGATTTCCCAAGCAAGACTACTGGATACCATTTCATTCTCTAGGGGGTTCTTCACCGACTGAGCCACCTGGGAAGCCCTCTAGTGTTCAATATTCAATGAGTAATCATGACACCCAGTGCCACATCCTTTCTGAGGTGCTGGAATGAAAATAAGTGCAAAGTCCTGAGGCTAGGGAGAGAGGCCAGCAGAAAGGGGTAGGAAAAGAAGGCCCAGCGGCAGGTAGGGGCCGTGGTGGGAGGAGGAGGTGGCCCCAGCACCTTTGCACTGCTCAGCCCCTGGCAAGGGAGGTGCTCAGGTGTGAGTGAGCCTGAAAAGAGAGACCAGGGTCCCAGGAGAGCTGCCTGGGAACTGGGATACCCAGGTTCATGGGCACGGGCTGCGGTGAGGTGGCTGGAGGGACTGAAGACATCTAGTTTGGCGAAGAGCAGCCTGGAAGAGGACCTGTGGAGGAGGGGTGAGCCTGATCTGTTTGGAGATTCTGTGGGGCCCGGGAGCTACAGGCAGCAACTGCTGAGTGAGACCTCAGAGGGAATGGAGGTGGAATCAGCAGAGCAAATGGTCCTAAGGGCCAAGGCCTCCAGGACTCAGGTAGGCTATGGGCAAGGGGCAAATCCTCATCCCCAGGGACCTTTACATGTAGGCTGGATTAGATATGTATCAGACAGCAGTATTAGATTCCTATGTTTAAATCATTGGTCAGGTTAGAGTCACTCTCTTGGTTGCCAGACCTGCCCCACTTCAGTTGTTCCCACGCGCGCCTCAACAGAGGTCTAAGCAGGCGACAGACCAGCAGGCCTTTCCGTGTATAGCCAGAGCATCCAGCCCTCATCCCTCTGAATGCACCTCCGAAGCCGGAGCTGGTTACATCTCAGATCTGGGCTGACTTAGCTGCCAGTCTGTGGAGGTCTAATACCGGGAGACCTGCCTCCGCAGGTGTCGCTCCAGCAAACAGGCAGGTAATCCACCTCCTTTCAGGACTTGGAATGAAGGCCATGATGGTAAATAACTCCTCTCTGGAATCTTCCTAGGCCCTGTTAACTCTTCAGGGGGAGCTTTCTGCACAAAGGACAAGCAGCAGGCACGCCTGCTCCTTAAGCCCCCAATTCTTTGAGCTACTCTCTCTGCAGATGATTGAGCACAAGGTCGGTCAGTTGCAACCCAGCCACTGAGCCACTGCAGATTCCGGGTCTCTGTTGTCAAACTCAGGTCACACGGCTTTGAAAAAGTGTGCATTTCATCCTTTTAGAGGGGAGATTAACATGTCTGTCAGCCAGTTAACAATGCAGCAGCTAAGAATTTGCTTCACCATGTTAGGGGCAGTGAGAAGCATGCTTGCTGATAAAAAAGAGAACGTCTTGCTCAAAAAAACAACTGCTCACTAAACAGACCCTGAACACTGCTGACAGAGTGGGTGTGAGATGAGGCTGAATTTACCACTTTATCCGAAATCCCACCAGCTATGACCAAGACAGGTGTTAGTAAGAGCAGAAGTGGCCATAGCCAATGACGGGTCACTCCTTTGCTCAAAAACATATCATGGCTCCCGGGACACCTGGGTCCCTTTCCTAAGTTGGGTGTTTGGAGACCCACAGATATCTGGCCTTTTTTACAAGGTGACAGAGCTCCTGTCCTGTGCACAGGCCTGGGAAGGCCCAGTCTTTGTCCTCAAGGAATGCACACTTGCTTCAGGAGGCTAGGTCAGCAATGGGGAGCCATCAGCAAGCTGCCTGGGATGCCAGCAGGGATAGGGGCTCCTTGGCTGGCTGAGTGGGTGAAAGTGGGAGACATGGGCATCTGTACCTCTCCCCTGGGGAGTTGGGGGGTGGGTCAGCCAGGCATGGCTGGAATACCACCAGGATTCTGTGCGGTTGTGGCGGACAGTTCTCTTCTGAGCCAGCATCCTACCCGAAGCACTGCACTGGCATCTCTGTTCTGCTGTCTCCAAACCACAGAAGGCTGCTGGCAGCATACAGACCCAACACAAAGCTGAAGACAGGCCCCAGGAGACAAGCCTCAACCTCAGGGTGAAGTCCCAGGCGCTCCAGTTCCGAGGACAGTCCTCGGCCCGGGGTGCCCACAGCAGCAAGCAGCCTGGCCATGCTCTCTGTACCGGCTTTTCTCCTTCCACTCTCTCTCTTCCAGTCCCCTCCCTTCCGCTTCTTGGGATCCCCTCCCATGTAAAGTCTGCTTGCGGCCTCCTGTTTCAGGCTGCTTTGGGAAACTACTAAGGCAAGGAGTTTTCAGTCCTACTGAGTTACAGGCTCTGCTGCCCCAGCCAGCTGAGAGCTTCCAGAGACAGGGAAGTCCTTGCCTGTTCCTCAAGTCCCTCTCCCCGAGCTCCTGCTGCAGGGTAGGGTGGCAACTGCTCAGAAGTGGTTTTTGATAATAACCTTGGCCACCTGTATCGAGGGCTGTGTGCTGCGCACAACACTAAGAAGCATATTCTCTCCCGTCTCTGAGTTAAGATTCACAGTCACCCCATCCTGTCGGTTCAGTGAGAAAACCGAAGGCTTTTCTCACCTGGCTAGTAAAAGGCAGATAGAGGAGGGCTGTGCCTTAACCACCAGGGGCATTTTGTGGGGAGGGAGACGGGGCCTGGCAGGAGGCAGAGAAGAAAGACATTGCACTTGTCACTGTCCGGACGAGGTGTCTTTCTGTCCTCTCCATGGGGTGGAGAGGGTCCCTGGGAGCCGCCCTCAATTATCTAGAGCCTGGTAAGAGTAATTAAGCACTGCTTGGACATCAGAGAAGACATGCCTTTCAGGAGTGGGTGGAACAGCACTGTAGCCCAGGGGTAGGAGAGGTCTCAGGCCTGGGACAGGCAGAAGGAGCAGGGGAGAGGACGCTGGGGGATGGTGACGCAGACGGCTGGGAAGCCTAACGGAGGCCCACCCTTCCCCCTGTCCAGGCTTCCCATTCAGATCATGTCACCAAGCGTCACTGACAACTCAGTACCTGGGTTCCCGGCTTCAGGGAGGGCACTAGGTCTTTGATCATTTTGGCTTCAG
This sequence comes from Ovis canadensis, assembly GCF_042477335.2. Lineage (NCBI taxonomy): Eukaryota > Metazoa > Chordata > Mammalia > Artiodactyla > Bovidae > Ovis > Ovis canadensis. Next base: position 84,922,111 of record NC_091250.1, read on the forward strand.
AGACTGTGACTCCGCCCACCACGAAGAGGATGAGGAGAGGGTGGTCGCTGGGATGAGGCCGGCTCACCTGCAAAACAAAACCTAGCATTAGAGGCGTCTTCAGGGGCGGTGAATAGCCATTAGAGAGATTATAATTTGTTAGGAGTACAATGTGTTAGGGGGTGTTTGCCCATTGACCAGGAGCATGCCCGGCACGTCGTCGCCTTCCTACAGCCCTTTACATAAATATTTTATTGAAAGAGAAGTTAAAGGAGTTGCTGCTGCTGCTGCTAAGTTGCTTCAGTTGTGTCCAACTCTGTGCGACCCCATAGATGGCAGCCCACCAGGCTCCTCCATCCATGGGATTCTCCAGGCAAGAACACTGGAGTGGGTTGCCATTTCCTTCTCCAATGCGTGAAAGTGAAAAGTGAAAGCGAAGTCACTCAGTCGTGTCAGACTTTTCACGACCCCATGGACCTCAGATATGCAGATGACACCACCCTTATGGCAGAAAGTGAAAAGGAACTCAAAAGCCTCTGGATGAAAGTGAAAGAGGAGAGTGAAAAAGTTGGCTTAAAGCTCAACATTCAGAAAACGAAGATCATGGCATCCGGTCCCATCACTTCATGGGAAATAGATGGGGAAACAGTGGAAACAGTGTCAGACTTTATTTTGGGGGGCTCCAAAGTCACCACAGATGGTGACTGCAGCCATGAAATTAAAAGACGCTTACTCCTTGAAAGAAAAGTTAAGACCAACCTAGATAGCATATTCAAAAGCAGGGACGTTACTTTGCCAACTAAGGTCCGTCTAGTCAAGGCTATGGTTTTTCCTGTGGTCATGTATGGATGTGAGAGTTGGACTGTGAAGAAGGCTGAGAGCCAAAGAACTGATGCTTTTGAACTGTGGTGTTGGAGACGACTCTTGAGAGTCCCTTGGACTGCAAGGAGATCCAACCAGTCCATTCTGAAGGAGATCAACCCTGGGATTTCTTTGGAGGGAATGATGCTGAAGCTGAAACTCAAGTACTTTGGCCACCTCATGCGAAGAGTTGACTCATTGGAAAAGACTCCGATGCTGGGAGAGATTGGGGGCAGGAGGAGAAGGGGACGACCGAGGATGAGATGGCTGGACAGCATCACGGACTCGATGGACGTGAGTCTGAGTGAACTCCGGGAGATGGTGATGGACAGGGAGGCCTGGCGTGCTGCGATTCATGGGGTTGCAAAGAGTCAGACACCACTGAGCGACTGAACTGAACTGAACTGATAGACCACAGCCTACCAGGCTCCTCCATCCATGGGATTCTCCAGGCAAGAGTACTAGAGTGGGGTGCCATTGCCTTCTCCAGTTAAAGGAGCAGGAGCTATTAAATAACAGAGAATACTGAGGGCAACTTTCCCTTCCTTTTCAGTCTGCAAGTCTCAACACAAACGTGCTCCTGCCTTACGGAGCCTGTGCAGTTCCTTCCAGGCGATAGCCACAGCCTGGAGTCATCGTCTCTGCTTACACACGTTTCTTTGATGGCTGTCTCCTTTAATGGAACACAAACTGAGGAGGCAGCAATCTTGTCTGCCTGGGTCACTGCTGAAGTCCCAGAGTACTTAGTGCCGTTTCAGAATAGGTGCTCAATAAATGCCTGTGGCATTGAAAGATGGTCACATCCCTAGGGGGGAGGAGGTGAAGGGTGCACAAAGATGCAAGAGCCCCGTGCCCACCCTTGAGGGCACTTCATGCCCTTACCTTCTGCAAACCAACCTCAGCTGAGGATTGCAGCTGCATGCAATGCTGCAGTGAATGTCATGGAGAATCCCTGCCGGGGCCTTAAGGTCGCACCAATGAGGCACAGCACAAACAACTCAAATGAGAGCACCTCCCAGCACCCTCTCAGGAAATGCACAATGCCAACGTGTACACCTGGTGACTAACTGAAGGGGACAAGAGGGGGTTCCTGAAGACAGTGTGTTTCAGTCCTACCTGCAAGTTCAGGATGGTTCAGTGAGGAGTGGGTGCAAGTGGTATGAGCCAAGTTCTGCAGGCAAGAGGTCACCAGCTGGAAGGAGTGAGCAGGACGGCCGCGTGGAGTCATTATAGGAAGGATGCTGCCAGCTGGCTGCATGACCAGTGAAGCCAGAGGCGGGAGAAGCAGGCTGGTCTCCAGCCAGAAGAGGGTAGGCAAAGTAGGTAAGTGTCTGTGCTCACAACACTCACTAACACGTAAGCCGTCTTTGGGCCAAAGGATGGTCCCCATGAGTGGCAGGGTGGGCAGCAGGTTGAGAGGAAGAGAGCCAGCCCTTCTCTTACCCTGGCTCCAACTCTATTTTCAACTTGGTTCTTCTGACTCCCTTGCCTAAATATAACTTTTCAGTATCTTATTTTAAAACACTTAGGAAGGTAATACATTAAATGCTTCCAGTTACATAAGTTATTCCTTGGCTTCTGAAGAGGAAACTCAGAGTGAAGAGGGAGGGAGGGAAGGATGGGGAGAAATCGGGGGAAGGAGGGGAAAAACAAAAGGCAGGAAGAAAGAAGGAAAAGCAGGTCTAAACTTCTTCCAAATGGGCAGTGTGGAATACTGGACAAAGTTACGGAACTCTTGGATCTTTAGAAAAAGACTCTAGACTCCCCGCCCCACCCCCCAACTTTCTGCCCTGTGGCTCCTTCCCTTGACTGCATTTGTTGATGGCTGTCTTCCAGTCCAGGTACCACACACCCACAGCCGTGCTGCTTCTGTCCAGCTGTCCCCCTGTAATAGCTCTCTCTATAGTCACCAATGGCTGTCACAGATGGGGGTCGACAGACATTTGTCTTCATTTATCTGGGCATTTCTGTGGCATGTGTCCCAGCTGATGACATCCTTCTTGGCCACCACAATAGCACTCTCTCTGGGGTCTCCCTGCTGCCTTTCCCATGGCTTCTTCTCACATTTCTTCATAGGTTCCTTTTCTTGGTCTGCTCAACTGTCGATACTCCTTGGCCTTTATCTTTGACCCTGTGCTAGGAATCAGCGAACTAAAATGGACTGGAATGGGTGAATTTAACTCAGATGAAATGGAGCAGCCATCATAGTCAACAAAAGAGTCCGAAATGCAGTACTTGGATGCAATCTCCAAAATGACAGAATGTTCTCTGTTCATTTCCAAGGCAAACTATTAAATATCACAGTAATCCAAGTCTATGCCCCGACCAGTAATGCTGAAGAAGCTGAAGTGGAACAGTTCTATGAAAACCTATAAAACCTTCTAGGACTAACACTCTAAAAAGATACCCTTTTCATCATAGGGGACTGGAATGCAAAAGTAGGAAGTCAAGAAACACCTGGAGTAACAGGCAAATTTGGCCTTGGAGTACAGAATGAAGCAGGGCAAAGGCTGATAGAGTTTTGCCAAGAGACCGCACTGGTCATAGCAAATACCCTTTTGCAACAACACAAGAGAAGACTCTACACATGGACATCACCAGATGGACAACATTGAAATCAGATTGATTATATTCTTTGCAGCCAAAGATGGAGAAAGTCTATACAGTCAGCAAAAACACACCAGGAGCTGACTGTGGCTCAGATCATGAACTCCTTATTGACAAATTCAAACTTAAATTGAAGAAAGTAGGGAAAACCACTAGACCATTCAGGTATAACCTAAGTCAAATCCCATATGATTATACAGTAGAAGTGAGAAATAAATTTAAGGGACTAGATCTGATAGACAGAGTGCCTGAAGAACTATGGATGGAGGTTTGTGACATTGTACAGGAGACAGGGATCAAGACTATCCCTAAGAAAAAGAAATGCAAAAAAGCAAAATGACCATCTGAGGAGGCCTTAGAAATAGCTGTGAAAAGAAGGGAAGTGAAAAGCAGAGGAGAAAAGGAAAGATATAAGCATCTGAATGCAGAGTTCCAAAGAATAGCAAGGAAAGCCTCCCTCAGTAATCAGTGCAAAGAAATAGAGGAAACAATAGAATGGGAAAGACTAGAGATCTCTTCAAGAAAATTAGAGATACCAAGGAAACATTTCATGCAAAGATGGGCACAATAAAGGACAAAATGGTATGGTCCTAACAGAAGCAGAAGATATTAAGAAGAGGTGGCAAGAATACACAGAAGAACTGTACAAAAAAGATCTTCATGACCCAGATAATCACGATGGTGTGATCACTCACCTAGAGCCAGACATCCTGGAATGTGAAGTCAAGTGGGCCTTAGGAAGCATCACTACAAACAAAGCTAGTGGAGGTGACAGAATTCCAGTTAAGCTATTTCAAATCCTGAAAGATGATGCTGTGAAAGTGTTGCACTCAATATGCCAGCAAATTTGGAAAACTCAGCAGTGGCCACAGGACTGGAAAAGGTCAGTTTTCATTCCAATCCCAAAGAAAGGCAATGCCAAAGAATGCTCAAACTACCGCACAATTGCACTCATCTCACATGCTAGTAAAGTAATGCTCAAAATTCTCCAAGCCAGGCTTCAGCAATACGTGAACTGTGAACTTCCAGATATTCAAGCTGGGTTTAGAAAAGGCAGAAGAACCAGAGATCAAATTGCCAACATCTGTTAGATCATCAAAAAAGCAACAGAGTTCCAGAAAAACATCTATTTCTGCTTTATTGACTAAGCTAAAACCTTTGACTGGGTGGATCACAACAAACTGGAAAATTCAAGAGATGAGAATACCAGATCACCTGACTTGCCTCTTGAGAAATCTGTATGCAGGTCAGGAAGCAATAGTTAGAACTGGACATGGAACAACAGACTGGTTCCAAATTGGGAAAGGAGTATGTCAAGGCTATATATTGTTACCCTGCTTATTTAACTTATATGCAGAGTACATCAGGAGAAACACTGGGATGGATGAAGCGCAAGCTGGAATCAAGATTGCCCGGAGAAATATCAATAACCTCAGATATGCAGATGACACCACCCTTACGGCAGAAAGTGAAGAACTAAAGAGCCTCTTGATGAAAGTGAAAGAGGAGAGTGAAAAAGTTGGCTTAAAGCTCAACATTCAGAAAACTAACATCATGGCATCTGGTCCCATCACTTCATGGCAAATAGATGGGGAAATAGTGGAAACAATGTCAGACTTTTTTTTGAGCTCCAATGTCACTGCAGATGGTGACTGCAGCCATAAAATTAAAAGACACTTACTCCTTGGAAGAAAAGTTATGACCAACCTAGACAGCATATTAAAAAGCAGAGACATTACTTTGCCAACAAAGGTCCATGTAGTCAAAGCTGTGGTTTTTCCAGTAGTCATGTATGGATGTGAAAATGCTGAGCACTGAAGAATTGATGCTTTTGAACTGTGGTGTTGAAGACTCTTGAGAGTCCCTTGGACTGCAAGGAGATCCAACCAGTCCATTCTAAAGGAAATCAGTTCTGACTATTCATTGGAAGGACTGATGCTGAAGCTGAAGCTCCAATACTTTTGCTACCTGATGCGAAGAGCTGACTCATTTGAAAAGACCCTGATGCTAGGAAAGACTGAAGGAGGGAGGAGAAGAGGACGACAGAGGATGAGATGATTGGATGGCATCACCGACTCAATGGACATGAGTTTGAGTAAACTCTGGGAGCTGGTGATGGACAGGGAGGCCTGGCGTGCTGCAGTCCATGGTGTCACAAAGAGTCAGACATGACTGAGTGACTGAACTGAACTGAAGTGAACTGTGGTACTCTCACTTGAGGACCTCATCTACTTATATGCCTCCAATAATCTTTTAATTCTTCAAATCTATGTCTTTAGCATCTCTATTTAGTTCCAGTGGCCATCTCCACCTGGATGCCTCCTGGCATTCCTAAACTTAACACATTTCAAATTTGATGCATGATTTTAACCACTGCCCACCCCCACTAAGTTTATTCCTTCTCTTAACTTTTTATAAGCATCACCACCTTCACAGTCCCCTGAGCCAGATACCCAGAAGTCATCTCAGATTTGCTATCTTTTTGATCTCCTAGGTAAGTCCTATTAATTCTGCCCCCTCCAATTTACTGATCTCTTTTTGATTCCCACTATCCCTGTTCTGGTCGGCTTTCATTTCTTCTTCTTTTTAATATTTATATTTATTATTTATTTTGGCTGCGCTAGGTCTTAGTCACAGCATGCAAACTCTTTGTTGTGGTATGTGGGATCTAGCTCCCTGACCCGGGACTGAACCCTGGCTCCCTGCAATGGGAGCTTGGAGTCTTAGTCACTGGACCACTAGGGAACTCCCTCATTTCTTCTTTACTAGATTATTGCTGCTGCTGCTGCTAAGTCGCTTCAGTCGTGTCTGACTCTGTGCGACCCCATAGACGCCAGCCCACCAGGCTCCCCCGTCCCTGGGATTCTCCAGGCAAGAACACTGGAGTGGGTTGCCATTGCCTTCTCCAATGCATGAAAGTGAAAAGTGAAAGTGAAGTCGCTCAGCCGTGTCTGACTCAGTGACCCCATGGACTGCAGCCTTCCAGGCTCCTCCATCCATGGGATTTTCCAGGCAAGAGTACTGGAGTGGGGTGCCATTGCCTTCTCCAAGATTATTGCTAGGGTCTTCTGACTTGTCTTCCTGTCCCTCTTCTGGCCACCCCCATCCATTCTTCTCATTCCTGCTTAAGTGAATTTTCTAAAGTGCAAGTATTTATTATTGAATCTTTGTGCATTATCTTATCTGATTCTCAAAAATCCTTAGGAGGCAAATACAGTCATTGGTATATGATGCAGATGAAGAGACTGAAGTTTACACATAGTGACTAAATCATGGAGGCAGGGGCCAAACTGCAGAGGTTACACTCTTAAACACCCATCACCTCCACCGCATGCTCAGAGCCAGGAAAGATAAAGTTCAGACTCCTCAATTTAGTACAGAAGGTTTTTCTCACATGGCTTTGCTTTTTGTCTCCATCTTCATCTCCTCCATATACACTGTTTGCTGAAGTCACTCAAAGACCTGAACCATCCATGAATGCATGATATTAAAAAAAAATTTTTTGCTAAACATGTAACATTTTACTGAACACTTGCCCTGAAAAGAGCATTTATCACAAGTGTTCAATTTGTTTTCATAAACTAAACAAACCCTTGTGACCAGTACTTAGATCAGAAACAGAAAGCTGGCACTCTGGATCCCTTCAAGCCCCCTTCACGTCACTACCTCGCCAAGGGGCAACTGCCATCTTGACTTCTAGCCGCTCAGTACTGGACTTTGCTTTTCTTGCTCAATGATATAATCTGAGGGTTTTTCTATATTAGTGGGAAAGATCTGGGGCCCACAGGAATTGGCTGGGACTGCACCGGTGGGTTTGGCCTAGCCACACCAGTGGCCTCTGTCTGCGCCCGTCACACTCTGAGCACCATCTGCATTGTTTTATGTTACGCGGCATGGATAACTTCCTCTGTATAAAGTGCCCTTGCCTCTCCTTCTTTGTATCTTAATATATGCATTTTATTGAAGTACAGTTGACTTACATTTCAGGTACGTAGCAAGGTGATTCAGTTATACAAATACACATGCATTATTTTTGAAATTATTTTCCATTATAGGTTATTATAAGATATTGACTGTAGTTCCCTGTGCTATACAGTAAACCTTTGCTGCTTGTTGCATATTTGTCTGCTCTTCTTTACCTCCTTCTTCTCTCTTTAAAAGCCATCCTTGCTTCTAAAAATCTCTCTCTAACCACCTCTCAACTCCTGCCCCACGACCCGAATCTGAAAGACACCTCTGCTCTGGCCTTGTCACACTGGCTGCAACCTTGATAGGCCTGCCTATCTCCTCTCCTAGACTGTAAACTACTGGAGGGTAGGGACTGATTGTATCTATCTTGGTATTTTGGGCTCTGGGCATAGAGCTAACTCACGGTAAACTTTCAACAAGTGTTGCGTGAATAAAAAGAATGAATGAATGGATGAGGTCCACGGGTTAACTGGAGATGTCTTTCTTTCCTTAGCTCTCTAAGAGAGAGATCTTTTAGACACTCCGTTCTATGCATGCTTTTCCTGGCTGAGTAACAACCTGAAGTTCCTTCCAACCCTACAAACAATTGTTTCTCACTTATTCCTGGGAAGGAAATACAACTGGCTTCAGAACTTCACATTGGTACAGCATGTTCTCAAAGACATATGCTTTCTATAAGAGAGTCCGGACTCTGAAATACACTGCAAGAATCTTGGAAGGATGCATTGAAAGATGAAAAGGAAAAAAGAAACAGCAACAAGGATCAATACCCCTGGGCCAAGGAGTTGAGAGAATGTTGATTTTGGTACAAATTAACGGGTGCCATTAATGCATGTTGCTGTTTGCTATTTTGGATTCTGTTTAGATTTATGTTTTGATACCAGCTTCCTTTATAGAACACATCAAGTTGGCAGACTATTGGGAAGTGGAGTCTTTCCAGTCTTTTCCATCAGAATAATACATTCCTTATAATCAGCCACACTCGGCTGAGTCTCATTTGTATGTGAGTTCACGGTGTAGGGCACTTTGAAGTTGCAAGATGTAAACGTCATTACTGCCATCATAAACACGCAGATTAATAAAGCAAGTCGGGCTCACTGCCCTTTCTTTCATTTTCTAAACCTTCACTGGCTGTGACTTTAAGACATTTCTAAACCTTCATTGGCTGTGATTTTAAGACATCAGTTCTGGTCAGAGAAGACCATTTCTCCCCACCATTTAGCCAGCCTTTGAAGCCAAGGCTGCTGACACCTTCTCTGCAGCTGTGGCCCCAAGAGCACTCTTTGATGTCCTGACTGGTTTCTATGGGAAGTGTTTCCTCTGCTCCTGGTTCCCTGGAGTTCTCTGGGCATTCCGGGAACCCAGCTGCTGATTCTCCTCCACTCTGTTTCTCTTCATGACTGACTCATCTGTCCCCAGCACAGGCAACAGTCAGGTCCTCCATTCTCCAACAGTGGGGGGGCATTGCAGGAGAGAGACAGCATAATGGGAGCATTGGCTCAAAGGACCCTGGGCCCTGAGAGCAGCTGTGCTGACTTTGAAGGTGGCCTCGTAATGGCTCTTGTCCCAAAAGGAGTCAGTAACAGCGCTGCTGCCGCCACTGAACACTTGACGTCCAGCTCCGCTTTTTATTCATTTATTCACTCATTCCACAAATACCTATTGAGCAAGTACTATGGGCCAGGCACTGCTGTAGGCACTGGGAACTCAGCAGTAAATGAACCAAGAAGAATTTCTGCCATCAAAGAATTTATATTTTTGTTGGGGAAAATGACAAAATACAGAAGTAAATTGATAAGTGAGGAAAGCAGTGAGTGCTATGGAGGAAATAAAGCAGGGTTGGGGTTCCCACGTGGTACTAGCGGTAAAGAACCCACCTGCCAACACAGGAGAAGTAAGAGACATGGGTTTGATCCCTGAGTAGGGAAGATTCCCCTGGAGAAGGGAATAGGCAACCCACTCCAGCATTCTTGCCTGGAGAAATCCACAGCCAGAGGAACCTAGTGGGCTATAATCCATAGGGCTGCATGGAGTCAGACACAACTGAAGCGACTTCACAGGCACGCACAGGGCAAGCATTACTTTGCACAATCTTAGGATCTATGAAGTATGTAGAAGCTCCATTTTACAGACAGAGACAGTGAGGCTTACAGAGGTGAAGTGAGTTGTCCCAAGTTTTCCAATTCATAAGCTATAGGGCTGAGACAGAAATCCAGGTCTGCCTCAGAGAAGAGTGGGACACATTCCACACGCCCTCATTTATAAACAGATTCTTCAAACTGAAAGCATTTTTACTAGCTTTCATCTCTTAAAACTCTGTACTTTTAGTCCTTTGGCAATGTCAGCCAATTACCAGTTTCCTCGTGGACTTATTTCATCTCAGTGCAAAGGCTGCCCTGCTGCCAAAGTCCCTCTGTCATTAGCTCGACCTCCCTGCTGCATTTGCTGCCGTGGATGGCGTCCCCATTCTGGAGACTCCCCACTCCACCCCAACCCCTCTCTGTTTTCCAAGCCCTCTCAGTGTCTTTCCTGCCTCCTGGGCTCTCCTCTTGCTTGCCCTGTCCCATCACACACTGTGTTCCTGACTGCTGGGGCCTCTTCTCCCAAACACCCTCCTTGAGTGGCCCTGCCCTGTCCATGGTCCAGGCCTCAGAGGGCTTGTGTCCCCAGGTCGCTACCACAGGCCCAGGCTCTGCTGAGCTGCAAAGCTGTCTCACAGGCACCTAAACTCTAAAACACAAGTTATTTTCTTCTCCATTTCTGCTTCTGAGTCAGAGAGAATGTAAACACCTGCCATCCAATCACCCCCGACTGGACGAGGGGCCCTGGACGATGCCCTCATTTACTTCCACATCCCATCAACGCCCAGTCCAGTGGGACCCACCAGGGCTGCATCCTTGCCTTCATCCCCTCAGCCCCTACCTGACCCCGACTCTTCTTACCTTCTCTCCCTAATCTGATGCCAGTCTGGCCTCGTTCCCTGCTGCCAGGTGATCTCTATAAAATATACACTGGTTGTTTTGGTGATTTGCTTGCTAAGTTGTGTCCAACCCTCATGACCCCATGGACTGTAGCCTGCCAGGCTCCTCTGTCCATGGGGTTTCCCAGGCAAGAATACTGGAGCAGGTTGCCATTTCCTTCTCTAATACACTGGTTCTATATTCCTAAAAAACATGGCATAAAACCTCATGGTTTCTGGTCAAATGTCAAGCCTCCAGCCCTTCGTGACCTGCCTTCTGCTTCTCTCTCTGTCTTAACTTCTTCCACTCCTCACAGGCTGCTCTGAGCTCCAGCCGTTTGGAGCTACCTGGAATTCCTTCGACTTAGCCCAGAACTTCCATCACTTTGTATCTCACTCCTGGTCAGACACATTCAGTTCCTCTGACTCCCTGATTAAGCCCCTCCTTCTCTGTACTCTCACAGCCCGCCCAGACACCACTTCTCTCTTGTCCCCACAACTCTCAAGGTTCCTGTCCTTCTCCCTAACTAACTGTAAGCTCTCCAATGTGAGCTGTGCTGTAGCAGGTAGGACAGCTAGCCTGTCTGCATCTTCCTTACCCACAGCAGCGACTAGCATGTAAGAGGCTCTCGGTAATTGTTCACAGGCAGGCAAAGTTTGTAGCCGGCCAAAACCAAGTTTGTGTTTAATGATTCCTTCCAAGATCTAACTCACTAGAACTTATGGATCTTATTTAGCAAATGTTACACAAAAATCAAACCACAGTATGGAGCATAATTGAGAAGGAGAAAATATAAACAATAGTTATAAATAGTATTGCAAACAAATTCCAAGACTTGTGCTGATTTAATCAACAGACACCAAATGCTGAGATGTTTTCCTCTCATCAGAAACGCTATTAAGTATAATGGGCCTAAGCCAACAGTTCATCTCTGAGTTGTGTTTTTCTTATGTAAACGATGAGGAGCTGGACTTGATGACCATCCTCAGTCCAGGGATCTGACATCAAATTGCACCTGAAGCTCATCATTTTTGCCCTTTGTCCTTACAGCTTCCTTCACCCCATCGTAGTTGCATCTGTAGATGTCTGTCCAGCTCACACATGAACAGTCCCCTCCATCTGCATGGCCACAGGGTGGGCTCCTGGCAGCCGTGTAGTTACAATGTGGTCCTGCCTTCCTCCGACCTCAGCTGAATGGTGCAGGAATGGGCCCCTGACCCAGGCCCAATGTGAGACCCTCCCCTGGGAATGGAGACTTGCTCTAAGACAGATGGGGCCCAGTCAAGGCTCCTAAGAAGCACCAGCACCTGTGGCACAGCTCCCAGCCGTTCACTTGACTCTCGTTCACTGAGCATGGACACTGAGCTGGGATGGTTCTTGGCATCTCTGCAGGCTGCAGCCCGTCTTCAAGAACTGTCTGGTTTCCTGATGGCTTTCCAGTTCTTGGGCCCAGTCTTTCCTGAGGCTCACTGCATGGCTGCCCTTGCATTCTCGGAGACACTCGGTCCTCCCGATGAGGGCTTTCCTTGATGAAGTTGGTGCCACTTGGTTAATTGCCAACAACGTATCTCAGCTCCAGCTTTTCCAGGTGGGCCTGAGCAGCTGCCCCCTCTATCCTGTGGGCCCAGGCCATGGAGCACTCGCAGGAACTCCTATTGAGGGCCCAGAGGCAAGCATTGAGTCTTCTGTGAGTGTTTTTCATAAATCTTTTATTTTTTTTTCCAGTTAAGCACGGCCATATACGAAAGGGAACAACAACACGCAGTTTAACAACGCTCGTAAAAGGAGGTAAAAGGGCCTTGTGCAATTTCATCAGATACAACCCGCCCTCCTCATGCCAATTTCAGCAGAGAAAACATCTTGACAAATCATGTCCTTTAGTCAAAACAAGTCGGAGTCCAAACACATGGAGTAGATATAAAATATATTATTTTCAGGAGACTGAAATCCAAACCACAAATTCCAGAAACGCATTTTCAAAGTGCTGCCTATTAGACATGCTCATTTTAAATTAAATTAACGCTGTTGTGAGAGTGGGAAGGTATGGTTCAACTTATTTATTAGATCGCTATCAAGTTTTTTTCTACAGAGATCAAGGTGCTTCACACACACAGGCATTGGGATAGAAGACTTACTTGACTGTTTAAAAAAAGTCAGGTTCTGCCAAAGCGGTTTCTCTGGACTTTGATACTCCCCTCCACCCAGGGCACTGCCCTTTGAAGCCGACAGTTCTGTGCGGCTAACCACAAGTCTAGCCTCCGGTGGAGGAGTACACCGAGTTGACTCCAAACACTTTCTCAGAACCTCAGGCAGAATGACCTTGAGGGTGCCCAGCTCTACTTCCCCGCCTGTCTCTTTCCTTGACAGGGCCTGATGGGTAGAACTTGGAAGAGCAAAATTCTACAGCTCAGTGTCTCATCCCTCAGGAAGGCTTTTATTATTTTTTGTTAATTTTTTAAAAAGACTATATTATTTAAAATGATTTTAGGCAAATAGCAAGCATGCCTTTTGCTATCAGAGCCTTGCCAGGCTCATTTATTTTGAAACCAGATCAGAAGCATGAGTGAAATTTCTGTCCTTTAGATTGAAGGGAAAACTTCTAGAATTCAAACACCGCTCTTGCTGGGCTGGACAGCCAATCCTACACTTAGGCGGAGGGCGGATGGTATTTTTCCAAAGTGGCCTCAATGATATTTTCTGCTCCTCATGCTCTGGTTCCCTTTTTAACAGGAAGAAAGCAGGTTCCTCCCCTCGAACCCAGGAAGGCATTTGTGACTGCCTCGACCGACAGACCACTGTGGGAATGATGCTCTGCGGCTTCTGAGGTTCCCACCTGGTGCTCTCTCTCAGGATGCTTGTCCTTGGAATGCGGCTGCCTTGCTGTGAGGAAGCTCAGGCCACGTGGAGAAGCCTGTGTGGAGAGGAACTGAGGCCTTCAGCTCACAGGCCGGGCTGAGCTACCAGTTGATGGTCAGCATAACCTTGGAGGCAAATTCTTCTCTGCTGAGCTCTGCCCAGACAGCACATTCATGAATAAAATAAATGATCAATGATATTTAAAGCCAGTGTTTCAACACGGCTTCTGATGCACCCATTGATAACCGGGACAGGCGGGGATGAGAGACTTGTCTGGAGAGTCTGATTTATACAGGAAAGCGTGCTAAAGCAATGGAAGGAAAGTGACTTCAACAAGCTGCAGTCTGATATCAGCACATGAGGTTCTGACTGTACTAAGGGCAGAACCCAGCCGCCTTGACTTCCCTCTCACAGAGGATTTGTTTGCTGCAGAGAATCTTGGACACATGGGCGTATCCCCTAACTTCCACCATCTGCAGACACGTACATCAATGAGACTGAATGCTGTGAGCCACTTTGGAGCATCTGGAATGGAAGTCTCATTTCCCTACAGCACAGAGGCTGTCTGAGGGGCACTTGTGGGGTGGAGCATTTGCCCTCTCCCAGGATGTGGAGACAACTTCTGTAGGGCTCCTGGTGGAGTTAGAGGCCCGAGTTGTTTTGGGCTTCTGCCTCCATCCCCCAGGTGAGGCCCAGCTGGCCTCTCCTTCCTTGAACCATCTCATCACAGCACATGTACGGAATCTCACAGGCTCTACAGCTTGCCCCAGGTGGGACGGTCTGTGTCCCCTGAGACTGAGGACACCCAGGCTGGACTCACAGGGGAGAACAAGGGGGTCTGGAAAACCACAGTGCGGTTGTACAAACACAGCTGTCCACAGGCGCTGAGACTCCATGTCTCTTAGCAAGACCAAGTCAGGAGTGAGAGAGGACATGGCTCGTGGCTCTGTGGGGAGGTGTCTAGTCTCTCCTATGTGATTCACTTGTTCACCCAGCAGTCGATCTGTATGCACCAAATGCCCACATGTTGGCTCCGCACAGGGATACAAAGATTCTCAAGGTGGCTCTTGGGAACCACACTCAGACCAGGACCATGAACTTGTAAAAATAAAAATAGCAAATATGTACTTAGCACTTACTGTAGGACAGGCACCATTGTAAATACTTTGTATGTATGAACTCACTTCATTCTCACAACAGCCCTATAAAGTGGCTACTATCATCCTCCTCAATTTATAGTCTGCAGAGAGTCGGACATGACTGAGTGACTTTCACTTCACTTCAATGTGTAATGATAAAGATGTATAATGATAAAGCAAGGAGTACGTGCAGCCGCAGAGGTGTGTGCGGAAGGTGTGGAGCCCTGACGATACCCTGGGGCCTGGGAACCCCTCTCCTATGGTCTTGCTATCACCGCTGTGGGGCCCACAGCACACCCTGCGGGAACATCTACCGGTCTACTTACTAGCACATCTCTCCCCGGCTTCTCACCCCCTGCCTAGGCTACAGGTCCTCCCTCTGACGACTCTGAGCCGATGTCATCTGTGAAACCAGAGGCGAGCAGCTCCGCTCCCTTTCCAGCACCACGGCTCTCCTATTTGGACGAGCAGTACTCCAAGCCGAGAAGGAGGCCACATGGACACCTTTATTCCATCAGGTTCTGTTTGTTTGCTCCTTTCAGGCTCAGCTTCGGTTGGCTCTGAGTGAGAAGGGGGTAAACAGGCCCCAGAGGCAAAGAGTAGGGCAGCGAGTGGCAGGAAAGCAACGGCTGTTGGCCGCTAATACAGAATGAAGCTGCAGCGTGTGGAGGCAACCCAACACCACTGCACACATTTCTCCTCCCGGGGCTGTACGGCCCACGAGTCCCTGGACTGAGTCCCAGAGAAGCAGTGCCAGCAGATGACCCCGGGAGAGCACCCTCACCTGGGCTGTTCTGAGGATCACTCCGGGCCGGGAGCTGATTGAGGCACTGCATAGATACTGGAGAGGGAAAGCATCTGTGCTAATGAGGCATCAGGAAGAAAAGGATTTATGACACATGAATACTGAACTTCCAAGAGAATACCTAGTAGCATCCTGGTGCCGAGAAACGTTGTGTGTAAGAGCGTGGACTTTGGAATAAGATAGGTCTAGGGACGAATCCTGGCATCCCAGCGGGCAGGATGGCCCAACCCTAGCCTTCTGAAAGTTTCTGTCTGCTGCGTACCCCTTCTGGGCTTCAGTTTCCCCATGGGTAAAGCAGGGATAATGAAAGGGTCATCGTGAGGTTTGAATGTGAGAATGGCTGATCCCCGGGTACAGGTGACCACAGCTTAGCTGCCTGACTTTGGTAGCGAGAAGCCTCAGAGAACAGGACCAGGGAGACTGGTGAATGGCCGCGGCCATGAGAGCCTCTGCCGCCTCCCTCCACATCCTCTTCTTTCCACTGGCCTTAAACCAAAGGAGAAGACATCCTCTCCCGATGGCACACCCCTGTGTCAAAGATGGAGCTCCATAGGAAATCAAAGGTGGTTCCTCAAAGCCCTAGTGTTCTTCTTTTCATTTACTGCAGGTTTTTCAAACCCTGACACGTCGGCTGCCAGTAACTTTCCTTGCCAAGTTCTCTGGAATGATGGTAAGAGCCAGCCATAGAGGCCCAGGTAGAAACAAAACGAAACGATTCTCCCTTGGGGTGCTGGGGTGGGGAGGGTCTGCCTAGCCCACCAAGACTCTCCCACCACCTGCAGACAAATGAGATGCCCCTGGTAAGTGAGTGCAGAGGCCCAGCAGCTGGGGGCTGAGCATTGGTCCTGGCAGCTGCTGGGAGAATGCATGATTCTTTTTCCTAAATCCGTTAAATGGAAACCTCCCTTTGGGATCCATCTCTGGGGGCAGGAGCATCTCTGCATGAGCCCTAACTCCAGGGATTTGAATGGAGAGAAACATGGCAGCCCAGTGATGGCCCAGGACAGTTCTAAACATCTCCCCAGGCAAAGCCCGTCTTAGGACAGTGAAGCTTCCAACTGCGAGGAGAGCTGCAGAAAACACACTGTAGAGTTTAAAAGGGTAATTAAAAGATATGATGTCTCATGGTTCATGAAACAGTGATGGAAAATGCAAGTGGACAATCCTCCTACAACAGATGGTCTCTGTTGGCCGTCGGAGAGTTGCAAAGTCCATTAGTGTATTAAAGGCACTGTGACATATGACAGCAAAGACTTTTGGTTTAATTTTCTGTTTAACTGAGGGTTTTCTGAACATATTTTGTCACAGAACCCTTTTGCCAGGAAACTGTTCTTTTGTGGAACATCACTGGAGAGTTATGTTCGGGCAAGTTAGGTGTCTCACTGACACCGTGGCTCTCTGCAAATCAGAAACTCCCGCAGTGAGCAGAGCATGGGCGGGTTCGAGCCTCCACTTGGGCCCTTGGCCAGACTATGGATGCAGCAGGCTGACTGCAAAAGGTCACAGTGGGCTGTCCTCAGACCTGAGCGACCAGGGCAGGGAAGTCCACACTTCTTATTTTAGTTTCTCTTCAAGGTTAAGTCCAAGCTTATGAATGAAGCAATAGAGTACTCAGGCAGAGAAAGTCAGAGAGCATGTCTAGCCGGGAAGCATCTGTAAAAACCAGCCAGTATGAAGAGCTGCTAGACAACCCTGGCTCACATCTACACAGGAGCCCTTGAACACTTTTGAGACGCTGATCTGTGCTGTATTATTAAAAACAAGAAACAAAAAACAGATAGAGGGAAAATGCCCAGCCACATGTTGCATCAGAAGTTGATGATGACTGGGAGCACTGGGGAGGAGACCTAGCATCCATTCCAGGTGCTCACTGCTTGGTTTAGAGTCTGACTGGCTTCCGCCCTCTGGCTTTTGGAGCGGACCAGTTTTCCTGGCATATGCATTTATTGAACTCTGAAAGGCCAGATTGTCTATGAAGATTAATTCATGATTTCAAAGACGCTTTGAAACTGGCAAAACATTCTGTTATTTCCAAGAGTTATTACAACCGAAATCCTGGCATAGACAAGGAGGTCAGCCTGTAATCTCATTTAGATCTTTTTAAATTTAGAAACTTTACAGTGGGTTAAAAATAGATCACATTTGTGTACTTTGCCTCCTTTCATCTCCACTGCAAAGGCGGTTTGGTAATTTTGACTTAGCCTCGATATTAGCCAGAGAAATTCTCGTACTTGTCACCGGGGAGTCTGCTAAGCCAAAATAAAAGTCATTTTCAAATGGATTTTGGGATGATGCTGGTTATATGACTGAGGAGAGTTACTTGTTATCCACACAGTAAGCTCTAGAATTAAGGGTACAAGACTACCACCAAGATCTGTATGTGGATTTGTGTTAAGTGAAAATGTGAACCAGGAGGGATATTTTCAGTAGTGCTACCCTGGAGGGCTATGTCCTTACCTATTGATCACAAAAGGATCATAATACTTAGGTCAAGGGAAACTAGAGGGTCAGGCTGTTTATAAGCAAAAGTTACATGACGATTGTACCTGGTTTCAGAAAGGCCAGACATTCTCTTCTGCGATACTCACCAGGGTTAAGGAGGTACCAGCATTTTCAAGTCCAGCAAAGATAGCATGACACTTAGGATTACCTCGTCATGGTGACTTTACCTTCATGAACATGCTGAATCCAGTTTTAAGGAGATCAGTGAGGCCTGAAGACATATGTTCAATGTCAACTGGATCCGGCTTCTCGGGATTAAATATTTCCTCCACGACCTGCTTCAACAATGGTTTATAGGATGCCTGGAAAGACAAAATATTGTGCTGTAAGTAAAAGAGTTTGTTTGCTTGTCTGGAGAGAGGATAGTTTTATCTGTACCAAACGAAGCAAAACAAGTTTATTTTTGATCCTGAGCAATGGCTATGGTTTTGTGTATGTGTGAAAAGATAATATAACAACACTGACTTTTTGGGAAAAATGTCTATTCCACTACACTGGCACTATTCT
The DNA here is from genome assembly GCF_042477335.2 of Ovis canadensis. Taxonomy (NCBI): domain Eukaryota; kingdom Metazoa; phylum Chordata; class Mammalia; order Artiodactyla; family Bovidae; genus Ovis; species Ovis canadensis. The sequence goes on from NC_091250.1 coordinate 84,940,296, forward strand.
TTGTTTCTCATACTCCCTTCCACAAGCAAACAACTCTTACCAGAGCTATAGTTATAGGATGGCTAATTTTTCAATCTAGATTTAAAGTGACAATTTAATGTATGAAGTATAAGTTCAGTTCAGTTGCTCAGTCATGTCCGACTCTTTGCAACCCAAAAGACTGCAGCACGCTAGGCTTCCCTAATGTGTCCATCACCAACCCTCCCCTGTCCATCACCAACTCCCAGAGCTTGCTCAAACTCATGTTCGTCAAGTCAGTGATGCCATCCAACCATATCTCTGTCGTCCCCTTCTCCTCCTGCCTTCAATCTTTTCCAGCATTCAGGTCTTTTCTAATGAGCCAGCTCTTTGCATCAGGTGGCCAGTGTATTGGAACTGCAGCATCAGCATCAGTCCTTCCAATGAATATTCAGGTTTGATTTCCTTCAGGATTGACTGGTTTGATCTCCTTGCAGTCCAAGGGACTCTCAAGAGTCTTCTCCAATACCACAGTTCAAAAGCATCAATTTTTTGGCACTCAGCTTTCTTTATGGTCTAATTCTCACATCCATACATGACTACTGGAAAAACCATAGGTTTGACTAGATGGACATTTGCTGGCAAAGTAATGTCTCTGCTTTTTAACATGCTGTCTAGGTTGGTCATAGCTTTTCTTCCAAGGAAAGAGTGTCTTTTAATTTCATAGCTGCAGTCACCATCTGCAGTGATTTTGGAGCCCCCAAAATAAAGTCTCTCACTGTTTCCATTGTTTCCCCATCTTTTTGCCATGAAGAGATGGGACTGGTTGCCATGATCTTCGTTTTCTGAATGTTGAGTTTTAAGCCAGGTTTTTCACTCTCCTCTTTCACTTTCATCAAGAGGCTCTTTAGTTTCTCTTCATTTTCTGCCATAAGGGTGGTGTCATTTGCCTATCTGAGGTTATTGATATGTCTCCCAGCAATTTGGTTCCAGCTTGTGCTTCGTCCAGCCTGGCATTTCGCACAATGTAAGTTAAATAAGCAGGGTGACAATATACAGCCTTGACATACTCCTTTCCCTATTTGGAACCAGTCTGTTGTTCCATGTCCAGTGCTAACTGTTGCTTCTTGACCTGCATACAGATTTCTCAGGAGACAGGTAAGGTGGTCTGGTATTCCCATCTCTTGAAAAATTTTCCACAGTTTGTTGTGATCCACAGTCAAAGGCTTTAGCATAGTCAATGAAGCAGAAGTAGACATTTCTCTGGAACTCTCTTGCGTTCTCTAAGATCCAGCAGATGTTGGCAATTTGATCTCTGGCTACCCTGCCTTTTCTAAAAACCAGCTTGAATTTCTGGAGGTTCTTGGTTCATGTACTGTTGAAACCTAGCTTGGGGAATTTTGAGCATTACTTTGCCAGCGTGTGAGATGAGGACAATTATTCAGTATTTTGAACATTCTTTGGCATTGTCCTTCTTTGGGATTAGAATGAAAACGGATCTTTTCCAGTCCTGTGGCCACTCCTGAGTTTTCCAAATTTGCTGGCATATTGAGTGTGGCACTTTCACAGCATCATCTTTTAGAATCTGAAATAGCTCAGCTGGAATTCCATCACTTCCACTAGCTTTGTTCGTAGAGATGCTTCCTAAGGCCCACTTGACTTCACATTCCAGGATGTCTGGCTCTAGGTGAGTTGTCCCACCATCATGGTTATCTGGGTCATTAAGATCTTTTCTCTATAGTTCTCCTGTGAGAACTCTCTCTCTCTTGCCACCTCTTCCTAATATCTTCTGCTTCTGTTAGGTACATACCATTATTTTACCCATCTTTGCATGAAATGTTCCCTTGGTATCTTTAATTTTCTTGAAGAGATCTCTAGTCTTTCCCATTCTATTATTTCCCTCTCTTTCTTTGCATTGATCATTTAGGAAGGCTTTCTTATCTCTCCTTGCTATTGTTTGGAACTCTCCATTCAGATGGATATATGTTTCCTTTTCTCCCTTTCCTTTTGCTTCTCTTCTTTTCTCAGCTATCTGTAAGCCCTCCTCAGACAACCATTTTCCCTTTTTGCATTTCTTTTTCTTGGGGATGGTTTCGATCACTGCCTCCTGTACAGTGTTAGGAACCTCTGTCCATAGTTCTTCAGGCACTCTGTCTATCAGATATAATCCTTTGAATCTATTTGTCACTTCCACTGTACAATCAAAAGGGATTACATTTAGGTCATACCTGAATGGTCTAGAGGTTTTCCCTACTCTCTTCAATTTAAGTCTGAATTTGGCAATAAGGAGTTCATGATCTGAGCCACAGTCAGCTCCCGGTCTTGTTTTCACTGACTATATAGAACTTCTCCATCTTCGACTGCAAAGAATATAATCAGTTTGATTTTGGTGTTGATCATCTGGGGAAGTCCATGTGTAGAGTCATCTCTTGTGTTGCTGGGAGAGGGTGTTTATTATGACTGGTGCATTCTCTTGGCAAAACTCTGTTAGCCTTTGCCCTGCTTCATTTTGTACTCCAAGGCCAAACTTGCCTGTTATTCCAGGTATCCCTTGACTTCCTATTTTTGCATTCCAGTTCCGTATGATGAAAAGGACACCTTTTTTTGATGTTAGTTCTAGAAGGTCTTGTAGGTCTTCACAGAACTGTTCAACTTCAGCTTCTTTGGCATTAGTGATTGGGGCATAGACTTGGATTACTGGGATATTGAATGGTTTGCCTTGGAAATGAACAGAGATCATTTTGTCATTTTTTTAGACTGCACCCAAATATTGCATTTTGGACTCTTGTTGATATTGAGGGCTACTCCATTTCTTCTAAGGGATTCTTGCTCACAATAGTAGTTATAATGGTCATCTGAATTAAATTCACCCATTCTGGTCCATTTTAGCTTACTGATTCCTAAAATGTCAATATTCATTCTTGCCATCTCCTGTTTGACCACTTCCAATTTACCTTGATTTATGGACTTCACATTCCAGGTTTCTATGCTTCGGACTTTACTTCCATCACCAGTCACATCCACAGCTGGATGCTGTTTTTGCTTTGATTCAGCCCCTTACTTCTTTCTGGAGCTATTTCTCCACTCTTCTCTAGTAGGATATTGAGCACCTACTGATGTGGGGAGTTCATCTTTCAGTGTCATATCTTTTTGCTTTTTCATACTCTTCATGGGGTCCTCAAGGCAAGAATACTGAAGTGGTTTGCTATTCCCTTCATCATGAAGTATGCTGAAAAGCAAAATACTGTCAACTTAGATAGACATGAAGATGCTCTCAGGTCTTTCCTAAACATCCTTAGAATTATGCTCCCTTCCTTAGGATCCCAAATGTTTTCTTACAACGTATTGTCACTGACCAAGCCCAAAGAGATCTCTTTTTTCTAGAGAAGTCAACTCCAAGTACAACTTGCCCACAAAAAGAAGCCAAGTTACCCCAAAGATATCTGACCAAGGTCAGGACTTAGAGAAAGGATGCCACGTGAACAATAAGAATCTCAGTAGGGGACTTCCCTGGACACTCCCAACACAGGGGGCCTGGGTTCAATCCCTGATCCCGGAACTAGATCCCACATGCTGCAACTAAAGATTCCACATGTCACAACTAAGACCTGGCACAGTTAAATAAATGAATAAATTAAAAAAAAAAAGAATTTCAGTAGAATTAAGTGGATGTGAATTTACAATACCTACAGTTTGGTAAATGGTGCTACATCTATCCAGGTTTTGGTAATATTTGGAGGCAGCTGCCTCTGACCAAATGTGTATTCTAAGCAAATTCCCTTCCTCCTTTCCTTGGGTCTCCTTACTACCAAGCTTTTCCTCTCTCCTTCCCTTCCCATCAGCTGGACTGCTTTCCTCTCAGTCGTGTTGCTGCCTTTGCTGCTCCAGTTCTGTATGGCACCCCAGTGAAACCATGAAGGGTGAAGGAAGAGGGGTGTCTACCCTCAAAGCACTCTGCTGTATCTATCACAGACTCAGGAAAGCCAGCGCTGCAGAGATGCGGTGATCTATCACAGACTCAGGAAAGCCAGCGCTGCAGAGATGCAGTGAACTGTGTCTCTCTTTGTACTGGCCAGATCTGTGACCGACCTCTAGCCAGTGTTGAGGACATCTGGGGTGCTGACTTCATCTCTGGCCTCGTCCTGCTTTCCCTACAGTCATGTTTTACTCTTAGTTTCCCCTTATTCCAACTTTCTTACTTGAAATATCTTAGAAGTAAATCAGGGTATAAATCATCACAATCCTAAACAATCACTTAGCTAGAAGGCAACTAGTGCATTTAACAGGGATAAGATGCAGGGAGAAATAACAACTGTTGAATTGAAGCTGCAGCTCTCCTCTGTTTATTAATCAAACAGACCATGGCATGCCCAGAGATCTCATAGGCAGATGCTCATGAAAGGGAGAGCACTGTGCAGAGACAGGGAATTTTATAAAGAAACAAAACTACAAGTCAACCTCCTCATTATAAAGCTGTAACACCAAGTTAGATTTTTAAAATTTATCATACAGGCAAAAATGCAGAGGTTTGAAAATATACTCTTTTGACGAGGTCACAGGGAAACAGACATGCTCATATACTGCTGGTGGGAGTGTAAATTGTTACAATCAGCACAGAGAGTAATCTGGAGATACCTGTCAAAGTTATGAATGCATCTGACCTAGCAATCCCACATCTAAAACTTAATCCTACAAATATGCTACTGTATGCAAATGAGATCTATAAAAGTCTATTTGTTACAGCAAAAGATTGGAAACTCATGTGCCCATCAATAGGGAGCTGTTTAATAAATGGAATCCATCTCCATGAAGGAATGCTGTGGAAGTTTAGAGGGGAACTCTGTGTTGATAGGAAAAAGCAAGGTGAATAAACTGTGAGTGGAGAAAGCAAGATGAGGAACAGTATGAATAATGGGCGTTTGTGTAAACTGTGCCAAAGGGAATATGAAAGTTTGCACTTGCTGAAACATGCAAAAAATAAACTCAGGTGTGATATACAGAACCACCATGAGCAGTGATCATGAAGTGGGGGACCGGACAAGAGACGAAGATGGGAGGAAGTCTTTTCACTGTATTCCTTTTTTACAAAGTATAGTTAAAACACTACCATACCCACACACATCAATACCCACACATACTCCCACAGATCAAGAACGGTCTTTTTTTTCCTCACTTGTTAAAAATTAGTAAGTTATTTATGTCTGGAAGAGGTTGTAATAAAGCACACGAAAATGTAAACAAGGGCTAATGCTAGGTTCTGCAAGTAGGGGACTCTATTTTCTTCTTTTTCCAAAACTTCAGAAATTAACAGGTATATTTCTGGAATTGAAACAATCCAATATGTATTTTCAATGTTAAAAAAAAAGTTCACAGAATGGCCTCTGACTTTTCCAAATCCTCCTCCCCGAGTAAACTGTCTTGAGTAATTTTCTACCATCTCAGCCTTTCTGGATATTTAATCTCTTAAACTTTAATCTCTCTAAACTGCTCTCCAAGGAGAAGTCCTTTGGCCAATACTCTGCTAACTTATCAAATATTCATCAACTGCTTCCTTAGAAATAGAACCAGTTTTTGGCCAGGCACATGATCAATTGGCTGAAAGACTTCATTCTGCAGCCTTTCTTGCTGCTGAGTCTGGAAGTTTTGGAGAATGATATGCAAGGAGAAGGGGAGTGGGTCTTCTAGAAGCTTTCCTCCCCTTTCTCTTTTTTGCTGCCTGGAATATGAAAGTGATGGTGGCAGCCCCAGCAGCCACTGTGGAAAACTGAACCATTTCTTGGAGATGCTAGAGCAGAGGGCTGGAAGAAATCTGGGTCAGTGGAGACTCATGGCATTACTACAGCGCAGATGGACTGAATCAGAACCTACATATGTGACAAGACGAAACCTTACATGTTTGAGCCATTGTGTTTCAGATCTCTGCTACTTGCAGCTTAATAAAATTCTGTTACGAAGCACAAAGGGAAGATAAATAAAAAGCCCACTTTTCTTTCCCGGAGCTTATAGTTATTTATTAGTCTACCTATAGTTATACAAACTAACATTGGGCAGAACCAGAGAGATACACATAGGCTGCCACATTTAAGAGAGGAAGGAGAATACCCCTCAACCTACAGAAACCAAAAGAAGGCTGTTGCTCACCATAGGATGCACCTTCAGTAAGTAGGATGAGCAGTGACCTCAAGAAGAGCTCAGGAATAGGAAAAAGGCCGTCCTGTTGTCCAGCAAAAATATTATGTCGGGGCCCCCTCTGTACAAGGCACAGGGTACCAGGGTGGCAGGACTGTGCTCAGGGCCCCAGAAACCCCTGTGTAGACTGGAGACAGGAAAAGAAGGAAGCATGGAGGGTTAGACATCCCCTTTCTCCCTTGCTCTACTTTCAGCTCAGCCCTGCGGAATGCAGCTCCAGGGAGAAAGGCCCTTCGAGTCAGCCTCCCCTTGAGGGTGAGCAGAGATTTGGAAGTGCTATTCCCTTAACACCTTCATTCTTGGGACTTTGTGACCATGGAATGCTACTGGGCAGGGCTGTAAACATGTTTTATTATTTTTTAAGATATGTAGATAACATTTATTTAGATTGAGAAAAGCAGCCACAAATTAAGTACGGAAAAGTCACAGATAACAGGCACATCACATAATCCAGAGAAATAGTCAAAGTGCTTTTCTTAATGAACTGCCTCTCATACCTCTGTAATACTCATTTTTTCTCTTGACTGAACTCTCTCCTATGACATTCTCACATGAGAGCAATTTTTAAAAGTAATTTTATTTTTAATTTTGGCTGTGTTGGGCCTTCACTGTTGCATGGGCTTTTCTAGTTGCAGGGAGGTGGGGCTACTCCCTAGATGTGATGCTGGGCCTTCTCACTGCAGTGGTTTCCCTTGCTGCACAGCACGGGCTCTAGGGCACGCAGACTTCAGTTGTTGTGGCTCCCAGTCTCTAGAGAGCAGGCTCAACAGTTAAAGCACATGGGCTTAGCTGCTCCGCAGCACGTGGGATCTTCCCAGCCCAGGGATCAAACCCATGTTTCCTGCATTGGCAGGTTGATTCTCTACTGCTGAGCCACCAGGGAAGCCCCAGTTCAGTTCAGTGCAGTCGCACAGTCGTGTCCGACTCTTTGCAACCCCATGGACTGCAGTACGCCAGGCCTCCCTGTCCATCGCCAACTCCCGGAGTTTACTCAAACTCATGTCCAGTGATGCCATCCAACCATCTCATCCTCTGTCGTCCCCTTCTCCTCCTGCCTTCAATCTGTCCAGCATCAGGGTCTGTTCCAAGGAGTCAGTTGTTTGCATCAGGTGGCCAAAGTATGGGAGTTTCAGCTTTAGCATCAGTCCTTCCAATGAACACTCAGGATTAGTCTCCTTTAGGGTGGACTGGTTGGATCTCCTTGCAGTCCAAGGGACTCGCAAGAGTCTTCTCCAACACCACAGTTCAAAAGCATCAATTCTTCGGTGCTCAGCTTTCTTTATGGTCCAACTCTGGGCGTGGGGAGGGAAGCCCCAGATATTTTGAAATATCCTTTTTTATAATGAGATGTGATGGTTATTAAGCTGTCTCTCAAGCCCAAATCATCTCTTCCATGCTCAGTTCTGGGAGGCTGGCCTGCCAACCATATTTGTGCTTTGCCATCTAGATCTGTTCGAATCTGCCCACAGGAGCCCAGGAAGGACACTGGAAGGCAGGGAAAGCAAGCGGGAACCTGCTCCTCTCTGTTATTTCTGTTAGCATCACCCCAGCAATGGTTCCTTACCACTTGAAGCTGTCCCTTCTCTGGCTGTTAAATCATAGAATCCAATACATTACTTTTCTTGTTTAAACTGCTTTCAGCTTTTTTCTTTTTCCTATTTTCACTGGTAACCAAAACCTCATTAAATGATATAAGTATGGTTAATTTAAAGATACATGCACCCCAATGTTCACTGCAGCACTATTTACAATAGCCAGGACATGGAAACAACCTAAATGTCCATTGACAGAGGAATGGATAAAGAAGGTGTGGTGTGTATACACACACACACACACACACACACACACACATACACATAGAAAGAATAAGGCAATGTGGTGTACACACACACACACACGCACACACACACACACAGATACAGAGAGTATTATTACTCAGCCATAAGAAAGAATAAGGCGATGTGGTGTACACACACACACACACACACACACACACACACAGAGTATTACTCAGCCATAAGAAAGAATAAGGTGATGTGGTGTACACAGACACACACACACACACAGAGTATTACTCAGCCATAAGAAAGAATAAGGAGATGTGGCGTATACACACACACACACACACACACACACACACACACATGCACACACAGAGAATATTGCTCAGCCACAAGAAAGAATAAGGCTATTTGCAGCAACATGGATGGCCCTAAAGGTTATCATACTAAGTGAAGGAAGCCAGAAAAAGACAAATATATATCACTTATATGTGGAATCTAAAAAATGATACAAATGAACTTATTTACAAAACAGAAATAGACCCACAGACTTATGGGAAAACAAACTTATGGTTATCAAAAGGGAAAGGGGCAGGGAGGGATAAATTAGAAGGTTGGGATTAACATATACACACTACTATATATAAAACAGATAATCAACAAGGACCTATTGTATAACACAGGGAACTATACTTGATATTTTGTAATAACCTATAAGGGAAAATAATCTGAAAAAGAATCATATACATATAACTGAATCACTATACTATATATCCAAACTAACAATACTGCAAACAACTCTACTTCAATTAAACAAAGAGAGAGAGAGAGAATTTACAGTGATTTACGGTCCAGTGATTAGGACTTGGTGCTTTCACTGCTGGGGCCCGAATTCAATCCCTGGTCAGGGAACTGAGATCCCACAAGCTGAGCAGCGCCGTCAAGAAAAAAAAAAAAAAGATGTTTTGCCACTTAAATATTATATAGAAAAAGACTTCTAAATTCTTCTTTAAAACAACTAAGCATAGAACAAATAAATAACATTGTTCATTTAAAGAGCTCAATTTAGGAAAAGACTTTTTCAGGTTCAAAGCAATACTTGTCTCATGATTCGTTAGCAAACATATTTCTTAGTTTCCCCAATCAGGGTTTTAATCATGAGAACTTTTGGCTTCTTCCTTACTCAGTCTGGATTTTTTTCTGCCCCAAATCGTGTCACTGAAATCTGACTAGAATGAATGGCTTTGGCAATAGCGTCTTCTTTGTTTATATTTTAAGACTTTGAGTCTTTTTTTTTTCCTGTGCTGGGTATTCTTTGCTGTGCGGGCTTTTCTCTAGTTGTGGTGAGTGGGGGCTGCTCTCTAGGGGCTGTGTGGGGGCTTCGCGTTGCAGTGGCTTCTCTTGCTGAGGGGCACAGGCTCAGTAGGTGTGGCGTGTGGGCTTAGCTGCTCCTCGGCATGTGGGATCTTCCTGGACCAGGGATCAAACCTATGTCTACTGCATTGGTGGGTGGATTCTTTAACACTGAGTCCCCAGGGAAGCCCTGGCAGTAGCTTCCTAGATGAGGCTCCTCTAACTATTACGGAATTTTCTATTCAGCCAGAAGCTACTTACTTCTCAGCAAAGGCCCATAGAAGGGGGTGATGGGAAGACAGATGTCTTTCCCTAGGGCCCTGTTCAGTTTTCCTCATGTGTTAGAGAGGAACAGAGGGGAGATCAGTTGCGTAGTTTGACTTCATGAGATGTTAATGAGAATAATTTAATTTTCCTAATCAAACATTCACTGGCAGTTCATCTTTCAGGGGGGAAGGAGAGGAATTAAAAACACAGACAAATTCATCCCTATTTCTTGCTTCTACCACATTCAGCGTGTCCCGGCAGTAGGGGGTCTATGCTCTACACAATCATTCAGACAGACATCCGTGTTCCTGCTGTTGAGCAGCCCCTGCCACCCCCTAGGGCTCTGGAATCCCACATGGAAGCCTTTGCATCTCATCAACTGAGGATGAAAGAGAGACAGTGTGGAGGATTTCCAGAGAGATTTTTATGGGCTGAAGGTGATCTGTATCATGTCTACCCATTGTTCACGGGTCAGAATTAATCACAAACCTACATCTACCTGCAAGGGAACTTGGAAAATGTGGTCTAATCGTGCCAGAAGGAAACAGAAATAGAGTTTGGGGAACCCACATAGCCTGTCTCTACCACAGACATACCGCAAAGTCTGAATTGAAGTATTAGTTATTTCCTTAATAACTGGCAGGTTGCTTGTGGTAGGCAAAGGATTATTAAACCTCTTTTCCCTTCTGCATAAGAATTTGACCTTTGGTTAACTTTTGAGCTCTGTTTCCCTGGAAACCTGATAAGGGAAGAATGTCAAACTCTAGCCAAGCAAGATTGCCTATGATAAAAATGACCCCCGCTTAGTAAATTGCATTAGATGGGGAGAACTATAAATACTGGACAGAAAGTCAGGGCTTCGCACTTCTCTGAGTACAATGACCCTTGTATAATTGGCATGTCCCTTGGAGGAATGCTAGAACCATGTCTGTGGAGCTGGTTCAGAGAAAGTGGCTCCTATAGGATATGAGAGTTTCAAGCCAGGAGACTCCTGCCCCCACCCTTCCTTCCTTGTGAGTCTAGTTCCTTCACCCCTCAGCTGTCACTCTGGGACCAAACCAAGCAGCTCCTGGGTAGCTGCATGGACTGCTTCATGGATGGGCACAACGGTTACTCCAGAGCAGAAAAATGCCTGCTGCTGCCTATGGGTGAGCTATGTTCCTATCCTGGGCAGACTGGTGCCAGTGGGGGCTATGAGCACAGAGATGACTGAAGCAGCAGGCACAGAATGCATGATGCCTAGGGCCCATGAGACTGTTAGCAATCCATGAAAAGGTATTAATTTCTTTTAAAATCAGAAGAAAATTATGAACTTTTAGGTGAAAGATAATGTTTTGATATATAATATAAATAGATTTGTCTCTATACCAATGTAACTGTATAATTACATGTACACAATTGAACATATGCAAATATAAGAATATTCATATAAATACATGTATTATATACTCAACATATATATTCAAATGAATATATTTATAAATTTTATTACATAATACTTTAGTCTCAGTGTTAGTCACTCAATTGTGTCCGACTTTTTGTGACCCATGGACTGCAGCCCGCCAGACTCCTCTGTCCAAGGGATTTCTCCAGGCATACTATCATGTAAGAAACGAAGTGCCAGTCTATGTTCGATACAGGATATGATGCTTGGGGCTGGTGCATGGGGATGATCCAGAGAGATGATATGGGGTGGGAGGTGGGAGGGGGATTCAGGATTGGCAGCTTGTATACACCCATGGTGGATTCATGTCAATGTATGGCAAAACCAATACAGTATTGTAAAGTAAAATAAAGTAAAAAAAAAAAAAGAATACTGGAGTGTCACGTCCTTCTCCAGGGGATCTTCCTAATCCAGGGATTGAAGCTGCAGATTCTTTACCATCTGAGCCACCAGGGAATCCCTATATAATACTTAATAAATATTTATTCACATAAATATATATATATATATTAATATAGGAAGAGAGCCATGAAGGCAAACATGCTTAGGGCCGTGGAGATTGCAACGTGGCCCTGTATGACAGTCTCATGAGGCTAGCTTGAAGGTTTGGCAGAACCTAACGAGACCTCCATGGGTATTACACATGAAATAGATGAGGTTTCAAAACAAATAGAAACTCTCTTTTTGTCATTAAATGGTCAGTATCTGTTCCAGAACAAACTGGACTTTTAATATCCCATAGTTAATCAGAATATGAAAAATAAAATACTTGTTTCTATGTCTTTGGTTCCTCTTCATGGTGGAGATAACATATGATTCAGTCCAGAAGGTTCTTGCTGACCTGATTCCAACCCTTGAAGAAAGGTTCTGAGCACAGCAACAGTTTCTGACATTACACATAAGTCAGAGACAATTCTGAAAAATCAACTCCAACATCTTCTTAAATTTGGCCACCTGTAGATGGCCAAGGAGATCAGTTCCAAGAAAACTGTTGATGCCACAACCATATCCCTTCGGTCATGCTGCTGACCCTGGCTTTTGCTGGTTGATACTGGTGCAGCTGGGGCCCCTCTTAGTCTTTCTGCTGCAAATGCTTCTTTTCTGCAAAACTGACTCTAAACAACCAACTTCCCAGGAGAACTAGACTCGTACAGAGGATATTTACTTTGTTTCAATCCAAGATCGCACAGAAAAAACTTTTCTTCAAAACTGATCTTGGCTTTGGGCTTTGACTACTTCATGGCTTATTTAATCTTTTGCTATATAATATGACTGATTTTTTTCCTCCTTTCATCTTCTTAAGGATAATGGTTTGTTCTGGAGATTAAAAAGCGCTTTATTCGTCTATCTGTTCATCCATCCATCCATCCATCCATCCATCCCTCAAACCACAAGCAGATGACCTTTAAAGTTTTCAGTCTAGTCCCTTTAACGTCAATATAAGGAAATCAAAGCCCAAAGCTATTAATCAACTTGCTTGAATTCACACACAGGCAGTTAGAAGTTAGGCTGCAGGAGAGAGTCAAGCTCCCCGGCCCCCGGTTTACACTATCTCACGTAGATGCTTTCAAAAAGGATGTCAGCAGGTCTGGAATTAGGTAGATAGAATCAGGAGGAAGAACAGAGCTTAGCACTTGGAAAAGGACAGCTGGTGGCCAGGGCTGGGGATTGCTGATGAAGAGACTGGGCCTACAGACTGTTCAGAGGCCCTGTTTCACCAGGCACAAGATGAATTGAGCCTCCTTGGGCCCTGCAGGTTCTAAAGGCTCTTGTTCAACACGCCAGAGGCACAGAAGATGGTACCCATCTGTGGGACATTTCCTCCAACACAGCACAGCACTTTGAGAGTTTTGCCAAAGCCAGCCAAGCAAGAGTCATACAGTAGTTTGTCTGAAAGGGCTCTTAAGCTCCTTGCCCTGAGTCATCTGAGGAACAGCAGCACATGAAACGCTGACATTCAGAAAGAGGGTTAAGCCTCCCATTAAACTGGAGCATTTGTAGTCAGAAATGAAAGCAGAAGGCTTGCTATAAAGGCAAAACCGGGGCTTACGTTTCTGGTCAGCAGAGTCTATGGACAAACATGACTTTTCCAAACAAAGGGGTATGAGTAGTAAATTCCGACCATATGTCATAGCTAACGGGAAAGTCAACTTGAGAATGACCCCCTTTCTGTGTAGCCCATCTCCTAACAAAGGAATCAATGAAATGCTACAAAAGAGGACAAAGAGAAGGTCTATTTCGTCCTTTACAACAACAGTTACAGCCAGCACTTACATAGCACTGTCTGTGTTGGCTTGTGTCCTGAAAAGCCTTATATGTATCAACTCACCTAATCATCAGAGCACTTTTATGAAGGAGCTAATAAAAGTAGCTAAGAGGAACTAAGCTCAGAGAGGTAAAGTAATTTGCCTAAGGTCACACAGTTAGTAAGGAGCAGAGCTGGGTTATGAACCCAAAGGCTAATGTTAACCTACATGCTAACCTCTCTCTCACTTAGAATTAAGAACGTAAGAAATACCATTCTGAATTAGACCCATAGTCCAGGATCCATCCACCTACCCCTTTACCCTCAGGTGGCAAGCACTGAGCTGGGCTGTGTATTTATCAGGATGAGCAAACACAGAAGCTGTCTCCAGCTTCGCTGGCATGCTCTTCAAGCCAAGAGATTCAATGGCAGCCTCGTGGTGGCACCATGCCCACTCCCCTGGCTGTGGCAGAGGTGCTGGTTCTCTTGGAACCAAGTGTGTGGTGATGTTCGGGGCTCATTTCTACATACCTGGTCTAGATCCCACTTCTCCAGCTCTTTCAGATACTACAGGTACTTAATTCCTTATATGAAATCACATTTTCTTTAAAATGATGAGAGCGGTGTCTGCTTTCTATATCTGAGCTGTGACCAAAACATTAATCTAAAGGGCTAACGGATGAAGGTTAAATAAGAAGTGCCTCTAGCTAATAGAGTAAAGAGGAGTGGCTCTAAGAGTCAACTCATTTGCATCAGAGCAGGAGAAAGGTTCTCTGGGAGGAAGCCTGGGGCTGAGTAGGGCCCCAAGATCCAGGGGAGAGAGCCCAGATACACAGCACTGGTCAGAACTGAGGCAGGAATCCCTCGCCAGACCAGGTCTATGTCTTTCCTGAGTGCCCCAGGAAGCCCAGGACATCCAAACTAAATGGTGTGTAGAAACAGCATGGAGCTAGAGAGAAAGCACTAATTTTTCCTAGAGCTGAAGACCAAACTGGGAGAAGAGATGGACAGAAAGCTGCCTAGCCAAGGTCCATCTTTAAAGCTAGATGGAGCTGGACTCTGCTTCTAGTCTGGACACCTGTTATTTTCTATCTGTATATATTTTTGTCCCAACGACTCTTCCAAAAAATGATTAAAATATATGCAGTGCATTCAGGATGTACCCCAAAACATTTCTCAGGCACCCATTATGTGCATGAAACCACTATAGCAGGGAAACTATGGCAGTAGACGCAGCAGATCAAATCCCTGTCCTCACAGGGCTTACACCTGTGACTTAGTATTTCTTTACCTCCAAAAGACATTGAAAAGCCCAAACAGGTAAAAATTATCTGTAATCCCATCAAAAATTCTTTCTCTACATATATAAAGCAAGAAGCCAGAGTTCCTCCTAGTCCATTCGACCCTTCCTATTCCCCATAAGTAACCATTATACATTTTTCCTAAAATTTTAAATACTTATTAAGTATACATACCCATGTACTTTTTATTTTATTGTTTTTTAAAAGAAAATTAAGATAACACTTTACAGAATAATCTACAACACTTTTCACCCAATAGACCACAAACCACTGTTTGAGTTCTCCAAGTAGAACCTAAGGATCCAAACACAGTCATTGTTGAGTATGTATAGATCTCACTTTTTGGTTGCGTAGCACTTCACTTGGTGTCTGGATTAATATTATTTAATCCCCTCAAGCTACACATATACTGTCTGCCTTGCCCCCACTTCCACTCATGGACCTTTAGGAGTTTTGCTGAATGAGTTGATAATATTACTGACTCACTATACAGGAAGTGTATGCAACGAGGGAGAGTTCATTTTCCAAAGGCAACGACTGCTCAGACAGGGTTCTGAGGTCTGGGGAAATGACTGAGTTGGTGGCAGGGAGATAAAGTCTAGGAAACTGATCATTGTCTTTGTCACACTCAAGATTTAAAGATAACATGTTTATGTGAAGTTGGCCAAATCAGCCACCACGATGATCAAAAAAAAACTGAAAAGACCTTAGTAATTTAGTGGTTACTTTCCCATTGTTAATGACAGCAGCTACTTGCCTCTCAACAGTCTTTGAAGATGCAAATTTCATCATGCATCTTCAGTTCCATCACATCTTGCAGAACCAGTCTACACTGCCATATTTAATACTGGTAATTTTTTAAATGACAAAACTACAACTGATCAATTATCTGAGTGATTTTATCAGTATTTTTTTAGATCATTGAACAAAGGATGGGAACTTATATTACTAAGTTGAGTGCCAGTTTCTAAGGTCTTCAGTGTCTTGGTGGGTGACTTCAGGTACCCACAGCACCATCAGTTAGTATTTCTAGAACCTCCATGAGAACCATGGTGCAGTGACTGGAAGCTTTGTGTTGGCAGCAAACACGGGGTCGGGTCCTGGCCACCTGTGTGCCTGTGGCAAGTAACTGCAGCCTTCTAGGTCTCTGATAATAATACCTCTCTGGCCTACTTGCGTGAGGATCAAAGGGGAACCAAATGCAGGGGACTCTTCAAGTATCAGCTACTATATGAATAAACGGGAGGAAGAACCTGCATGTCGCTAGGTGATAGTGGGTAACCTTAGCTCCTGTCTACATGCCCACCTTGGAGAGTCAGCACCCTGAAGCTGAACCCCTCACTGGATCATAGTCCCCACTAACAGCTCATTCAACTCTCCACGAAAGGCTTAGCAAATAGAGTGAATTCTGTGGACTATTTTACAGGAAGATGGGAGAGAATATTCCTTCATCCACTCCACACCAAAACCTAATGAGCTTTTCTGTCAGAAGCACTTATTCTTCCTTGAAAGCTCATCTTTGGCCACCAGCAACCTGATCACTTTCTTCCTTGTCTAACAGAGACTACCCAGCCTTGATGGCTCTAGCCTTTCTTTACCCTTTATCTTCCCTTTGGGTCTTTCTGTGCCTCACTCTGCCACCTCCCTCTTCCCTTTGCCATCAAGGTGTGGTATAGTAATTACCCCATTCATCTTGGATTTTCTTACCATTTTCTGACTCCCTACTCAAAACATCCTTGTAAGATTCTCCTACTCTCCTTATAAAGTGGTGAAGGTGAAAGTCGCTCAGTCGTGTCTGACTCTTTGTGACCCCATGGATTATATAGTCCATGGAATTGTCCAGGCCAGAATACTGGAGTGGGTAACCTTTCCCTTCTTCATGGGATCTTCCCAACCCAGGGATCGAACCCAGGTCTCCCGCATTGCACGCAGATTCCTTACCAGCTGAGCTGCAAGGGAAGCCCATAAAGCGATGGGGGCATTTTAAATAACAACTGTTTTTGCTGACATCAACTTTTATTTTCTTTGCATAATATTACTCGGTAATTCTGTTATTCTTAGGTCCAGAAACCTAGGCACTGTCTAAAGCCAGCCCCTCATCTAGCACTTATGGATTTGCCTAAGGTGACAGGACAGGTCTGGGCCACTGACAAAGTAGAGCTGACCCCCAATCCATTGCTCATCTCACAGCTTTAAGCCTGTGGTACAAATAAACTGGGAAGCTTTCAGATTCAGGGGAATCCAGAACTCCGGACTAGAAGAGCCTTAGGTTTCATCTTGAACAAATCCTTCATTTTAAACAGCTTAACATGGAAACTTTTTTTTTAGTCTCTGAATCCTAAAAACACAGCACAGATTAGCCGGTTACTTTAAAACATATGTACTTGCCTGGTGGGTATGATTTCCAGGAACATATACAGACTTGAACTGTTTCATGAGGTTCCGAGCTCCAGCAATATCCCGAAGCGAAGTGAAGAGTTCATCCACAGCACTTTTGGATTTGTGAAATGTCAGGTTAATTGAAGAGTCACAGCCTGAAACAGTCCAGAGATATTTTCTTGGGTGAACAAATCTTTAAACTGAGTTTTAATCATGACAGGCTGAGCTCCATGTAACATAGTTGGGTTCCTCTTTTTTTTTTAACCCTATTTCCCCCTGGCTGTTCACCAATTGGGCTGTTTCAATCATCCCTGAGCAAGGAAACACACTGAATATAAATGCCTTTGACAGAAGTAGAACTCAGAATTGCCCGGGATTGTAGCCACTGGCTTCAACCGCTAGACTGTAGAAGTTTCACAAAAAGAAAGCTCCCTAGGGTCTTATCCTTAGAAAACAGCTCTGAGAAAGGAGGAGGAGACATAGGAGGAAAATACAACAGAGGACTGGGATGAGCCGCTCACACTTGAATCCCACCAACGGTTTCCATAAAATAGAACAGCCAGAACGAGAAAGCTCATAGAGCTGCTCCAATAACAGAACTTGCTGGGCTGGGCATCTAATGTGCTAACAAAGCATACAGCGTATTTCAAAAGGCAACCGTTCCAAGCTGATCAAACACAAAGGGGGCCTTATATGGAGACCGTTCTCGGAAATGGTTCTATTTCTTTTTGAAACTTATAATAGATGGATTTATCCTCTATCTTGTTAGAAGCCTATTCAGAAGAGGAATGATTATGGTAAGTTAGAAGTTCAAAAAATAGAGAAAGACTTTAAGATGAGAATTTTGGGGTGTTGAAATACTGCAGATATAGGAATTCATCAATCCTCATATCACCCTTATGAGGCAGGAGCTATTCTTTCTATTTTAAGGATAAGAGAGATGAGGTCTGGAGAGATTAAGGAGCACTGCCGCTAGCACGCTGACAATGCTCGGCCCACGCTGGCTCAGTCACTGCGGGCCGTGTGTAGGTCTGGAGAGCAGATCTTATGGCCTCTGTGCCCTTCCTCAAGTACCTGCACGCCTGTCTCTGTATCTGTTTCGTGTCTGTGTCTCTCTTCCTGTCTGAGGGCTTCTTCTGGTTAGAAGCATGGAAGTCAGCACTCAGAAGCAACAACACAATTGTTGTTGGGGGGATAGTAACAACTGGGGACAGTTGGAACGATTCTGAATTGTGGTCTCCATAGTCTGATGGGGAGAGGGTGGTAGGGCTGCGTCCTAGTTGCCCACAACAGTAACTCACTCATGAATGCCTTCACTACTGAGCTTTCTTTCCCCCCTTGTCTCACTTCCCTACTTCCTGACCACACTGCCTGGGACATCTTCTCAAATATAGTACTTGCACTCAACCCTTGTCTCAGGAAACCAGAGCTTCCAGGGCGATTTGAACACAGGCAGGCTAGACCTTCCCAGATAGTGCGGTGGTAAAGAATCTGCCCACCAATGCAGGAGATGCTAGAGACACAGTTTCGATTCCTGGATCGAGAAGATCCCCTGGAGTAGGAAATGGCAACCCACTCCAGTATTCTTGCCTGGGAAATCCCATGGACTAAGGAGCCTGGGGGGCTACAGTCCCTGGGGTCACAAAAGAGTTGGACATGAGTTAGTGACTAAACATCAAGAACAACAACAGTTAATACAATGTTTCATCTGGTCTGTTTCAAGTTTTTTGAAAAGTGAGGACGATAATGTTCTTCCATTAGGCTGAGAGGGATAAAACCATATCCTGGATTGTAGAGTACTGAAAATAATAAACTACATGTGGAAGTTGTGGATTATACATTAGAATTAGATTAAGCAAAGGCTGTGTAATTCCAAAGAGGCAGGTTGACTGTGGAGCAGGTTGTTGATAGAAACGTTTACAAGTAAACTGAACTCAAACCCAACAGAAAAATAAAACTGTCAAAGAAATTGTTGGGAAAAAACTCCTAAATTTATAAATAAACTAAAATTTCCCTGAAAACCAGTTAATATTCTCCACTGTTCAAATCAACTGCACAACGGCAACTTCTTCCAAACCATCATCTTGTTCTGATGTGTCTGTTATCCTCAAAGCAAGTGCTCTACAAAGGACATGCTTCTGGGACACGAGGCCAAAGGGGTCTCATTTTTATCATCTCTGAGCATTTTCATAATTATATCAATCTTCACCAAAAGCAGGGTTTACATTCAGTTACCCAAACCCTATAAAGAAAAGTCATACACACACACACACACACACACACACACGAGAAATGTGGATCAAAGAAGACAAATGATGTGCAAAAGCACATCACCATCTCCAGCAAAATGTCCTTCTGATCACAGGCCTGACCTCTTCCATGTACACTGCCTCCTGCCTTTCAGAATACCTCCTTTGTGAATGCAGCTCATTCCAAACTCATGCTGCAACTAATAATAGCTAAAGGAGATGTGGGTGCAAAAGTTATGAAATGGGATGAATTCTTTTTCTGTGTAAAAGCTATAATCACTTAAAGCTCACCTAAATAACCACTTACATCAGGCACTATTCTAAGAAGTTTATAGATATTAGCTCATTTAATCTCCAGAGAAACCCAATGAAGTAAGTAGTATTATTATTACTCCCATTTTGCAGATGGGGAAACTGAGCCATGAGAAGTAACACATGGTCACTCAATGAAAGCAGTAAAGCTATGATGCAAAGCCTGTGGTCTAACTCCCAAGATAGTCGTATTAGCCACTCCACTCTACTGCCTTCATATGTGCTGGAGGCCACATACATAAAAGGCTAGTAAAGCACTTTTTGTTGTTCAGCCACCCAGTTGTGTCTTTTGCGACCCCATGGACTGCAGCACGTCAGGCTTCCCTGTCCTTCACCATCTCTGGAAGCTTGCTCAAACTCTTGTCCATTGAGTTGGTGACACCATCCAACCATCTCATTCTCTGTTGTTCCCTTCTCCTCCTGCCCTCAATCTTTCCCAGCATTAGAAGTGCTTTTAAAATGGAATGAGTGGCAGATGCCTTTCTTGGGAAGATGTGGGCCCATCCCTGGGGGTAGATGCTAATAGTGTGGTTTGCAGTTATACCCCTGGTCTGTCGTTTGCATCCATACAAGGTGTGGGATCTTGGGATCTCCCAGGACTGCTGCACACCCTCCATCAGATCTCTGTCCTGTAAGGCACTATATTCAGTTACTTCTTAGAAGCCCCTGACAGCCTGTTCCATTAAGCCAGCTTATAAGATAACGGTGTTTTGTAAGGGAACGCTAAGTGTACAGTTCCAGTCAATTCTCATTTAATCCACTTAGTTTAATAGATAATAAAGCAGAAGCTGATCCTAGCCTTTGGCCAAGCACAATCTGTGTACTTCAGTTGCCTGTTTCTTGATAAGGGAGGCCCCCAACCCCCAGGGCACCCTTGAGTTCGTCTAAAATGGGGTATGACTCATGCCCCTGCAATTCCTTTCTCTGGAGGGCTTGGCAATCTCAGGCAGGGGTCCAGTTACTTCTCCAAGCAACCAAATAGGGCTCTCCAGTGTCCATGTCTGCCCTCGCCAGGCCCCTCTCACCCGTCTCCGCTTACTGAAGTGGCTTTCCTTGGGCAGAGGGAGGAGAGCAGTTTTCATGGCCCTGAGTGCTGCAGGGACCCACAGTTCAGGCAACAACAAAGCTAAAGTGGAGAGCAAGCTGAGTAGCTGAGTGATCCTTTTGGGAGGGCTGAAATGAAGCTGAACCCCTCTTCAGTCTGCCTACCCCTTCTGTTTGGTTCTTGCATGGAGCAGATTTTAAACTTTGCAGGGTGTGGGGAACTTTTTTCAAAAGAGCCTGGCTTCCAGACTTTGGGTTTTATTTCTTAGGTATTCAGGGAAAAAAAGCATCTTGCAACAGGAGGCTGCCTTATCCAAAGCTTCAGTCTGGATTAGAGATGTAGCGCCTCACCTAAGGTCTTTCAACACACACACACACACACACACACACACACACACACACACGTGGAACCTTTGTGGGTGGATAAGCTGGGGAGCATGGTTGGAATAGGACTTGAAATGCCTCCCTATTTAGAGATATTACTCTCTTCACAGCTGTAAAGTTCCCTCACATCTGAGTAGGAAAAGCTAGGGTCAAAGAATATCATTGGAGCCTGGTCAAGAGGCTCTTTTCTTATCTGGACCCAAATTATCCAAAGATGGCCTCCTCATCCTTCTTCCAGCCCAAGGTTGAGAACATCAGGCCCATTTTTTCAATTTGTATCCAGCCCTCCTGCCTCTGTGCAAACCCTTGGCAGCAGGGGACCCACCTCTGTGGGATCCCCAGGAAGTTAGAGAAAGGGTTGGCTTGGGAGGGCAAGACTGCCAGAAAGGACAGAGCGCTGGGAGGTCATGACCTCCCTCATCCATCCGGCTGTCTGACGTTGCCTTTTCTCTCTTTTCAAGCCATTGTTTTAAAGATGGAGTCATTTTTTCATGGCTCTCAATAAAAGGTTGGTAAATGAAAACAAAACCAAACACAATAAAAAACCAAAATAAACCTTAGCGAGTGGTGTCACATCTGAAATCTCTTAGGGAGACTGTGTAAAACCACTCTTATGTAGGGCAGTCCTGGTAATATTTATAGTAGAAGCCCTCCTTTTCAAATGTGCTTGGGACCAGTAGGTGTTAGGAGTCATTTAACACAGGGGAGGGATCATGAAAAATTGATCTCTCTTCCATGCATACACACATATATGTATACACATAGACATATATGTGTATTTGCGTGTATGTACAGTTTTGTTTAAAATTAAAACATAACCTATGAACCTATTTGCAGGGCTGCAGTGGAGACACAGACATAAGAGAACAGACGTGTGAGCACAGTGGGAGAAGGAGAGAGTGGGACGATTGAGACAGGAGCACGGAAACACATCCATTAACATTGTCAAACAAATATTCAGTGGGAATTTGCTGTGCATGCAAGGAGCTCAGCCTGGTGCTCTGTGACAACCTAGAGGGGAGGGAGGGAGGTTCAAGAGGGAGGGGACATGTGCATACTTATGGCTGATTCACGTTGTATAGCACAAACCAACACAACATTTTAAAACAATTATTCTTCAATTACAGATACATTTAAAAAAATGTAAGGGTCTATTTATTCACTAATCTTTCAAGAAAAGGCCAAGGTCTTTTCTTTGAGTACTGTCTACTGATTAGAGTTCTTTTTTCTTCTTTTAAACCATTACATACCAGGTGTAATTTCCAGTTTTAGTCCATTAAAAGTGGAACAAGAAGTTGAAGACCCCTGAAGCACAATCTGAAAGCAGAACTCTTCTAGATTTTAATCTTGCTTTTCCCTTCAATCTTCCACAATCACCTAGTTCAGACCTAATTCAAAAGCATGTTTAAAATGACTCATCTTTAAATGCTTTTCAAAGCATTCAATTTGGTTTTCACTGAAACAATTTTTTTTGAATTCATATTTTCTCAGAGAACATTTAATTAGAGTTAGCAACTTAATAAAAATTACAATTAGCAGAGGCAGGTTTGGGAACAAACACAACTGGCTCCTGGGAATCACACGCCTAAACCAGGAAGAGCAGATATGCCCAGGCACAGGCAGGCTGCTTCGAGCTCTGCAGGGGTCACAGTTCTGCATGAGTTATTCTGTTTCACAGAAGGGTTGCAGGATGTAAGTTATTTGGGTGAATGGGTCATGCGGAGGCTGGTTGAGAACACATGAATTAGATGTACATATTATTTATATTCATTGGATTTATATTATACTGCATATACAATAAATGAAACATATATATACATATTTCTAAGGTCTCATATTTATACTACACAGGCAATGTATTTATGTCATTAATCTAATATTTATATAATGATCTAGTGTGGCTTTTAAGTTCTTCTAACATAAAACATCCAAAATCTGAGTTTTCAGCCTTTAGATCTTACTGGCCTGATTTCTTTTCCTTGTAGGATCCTTGATCTACACCACACGGCAGGGGCTCCTCAGCAGGTGCCGACATAAACATGCTTGGACGAGACTATTAGTGTGCCTGACCTAACTAAGAAAATCAGGGTCAGAAATACTCAGATGAGGCCACAAAGGGCTGGAGACGGCTCATGGAGACTGGACCACCTTCAGAAGTCCCTTCTAGATCTCCCCTCAGGCTCTTAGCCCAGGCTGATCCCATGGCCCCTTGGTGCACTGGATCCTGCTCAGGGTTCTGGAGTCTCCTAGCCTGTGGCCTCTAGTTATTGTTCAAATGACAGAGGAGGGCAGGAGGCGAGGGGTGGGGACAAGCTGCAGGGAAGCCAGGGCTCTACTTGGTTCTCCATTGGTCTCCAACACAGAGTCTTTGTTCATAGAAGAACTCATGAAATATCTCTCATTCAAATAAATGAATGAGGAAAATAGGTGACGGGAAAAAGCTGAATCAGACCAAACATGCCATAAAGCAACAGCCATGTTCTTGAGGAGCTGATAAAAATGTCTCTACAGGAAATTTCAAACAAAGGGCTCCCAGATGGGTTTGAGCAAGTGCAGCCTCCACGCGTAAGTGGATCATGTCCCAGGAAGGCTACTTTAAAAAAACGACCTCAATTGGCCGCATAAATTCATTTTGTCTCTTTAGCAAGCAAAACTAAACTTACATGGTTTGGGTATACGTGCATATGAGATAAAACTGTTTTAAAAGGAAAGAAAATGGTAAATACAAGCTTCCAAAAGTGGTTACCCCTAGGGGTGAGTGAATAAGCAACCCTTTGGGAGGGGGTGATGGGATCATGAGTGTTTCTTATATAAGTATGCTTTATCACATATATATCATATAATCTTTTAAATGTATCCCCTACCATCTTGGGCTTCCCAGGTGGCGCAGTGGTAGAGAATCTGCTTATCAATGCAGGAGACACAAGAGACGTGGGTTCGATCCCTGGGTTGGGAGGATCCCCTGGAGCAGGAAATGGCAACCCACTCTAGTAATCCTTGCATGGAAAATTCCACAGACAGAAGAGCCTGGCAGGCTACAGTCCATGGGGTTGCAAAGAGTTGGACACAATCTTAAAAACTATAATGAAACAAAAAACCAGTCACACTACTTTCTTAAGCCTCCAGCAAATTCAGCTTTTTTATAACAGTTGGAAAAAGGAAGAAATGACAGCTGAAATGCATTATTATTAGGCAGGTTTGGGATGTGTGGTAGACGTGGAAAGGCTTGTACAATCATGAGAGAATGTCACTGCCCAGAATTCTAGCCCAAGGTCTGAGGCTTCTTGTGAGAAAATTTGTGGTGGGGGAAATCTGAAAGAAGGGACATTGTTAGGAATATGCTTTGGAACTTGCACCTTTAATGAAGGCAAGGAATAAGGTCAAGATGTCAGTGAGGCCCAGGGAGCAGGATGGAGACACAGAGACAAGCAGCCTCAGGATCCTGGACATCCGTACCGCTTCAGGAGGAACCCAGGAGGCAGCAAGGCAGACAATCCTGGATCACTGCACAAATAAGGAGACAGCTTCAGCTATTTAAAAACATTCCCTCCGAGACGCTGCTGAAAATCCAAAGCAGCTTTTTTGACTACCGAAACTATACCCATAGAGTTTCTTTATCCTAAGATTTCATGTGATTAATCAAGGATGGAGTAAGTGTAAAAACTCTTGTGAAGCTATATCATATTAAATAGTACAACTTCATATATCAGTTACTGTGTTATCCTATTAAATTAATCCAAATCACCTTAGACAAAGGGATGTTCAGCATTCAGAGAAAGTGAAATACCATGTTTGAGGCTATTTCTTTCAAAAGATAGACACTGGTTTTTGATCAGTTACCCAATCTCCCATTATTGGGGCTATCACCATGGGAAAAATCAGATTTCTCTCATATCATTTCAACTTTGGGCCCCCTTTGAACAAAACCTGCCACCAGTGGAGATGCCCACATAACCACTGAAACCTGCACTCATAAACCTGCCCAGTCCCAAGCAGGCTGGCATACAGGCTGCTAACAGTAATCACGGATATGGTCTCAAACCCCCATCGCATGCTGAGTGCTTCCTAATAGGCTGATTGTTTTTATTCTGTTGAGTTAATTCTATTGATTTACTAACTTGCCATTGACATCCTAAGTCCCCTTTCAAAGCGTGCTGACATTTCTGATGGTTCTGAATAGCTCAACATGGAGCGCTGGCCTCTCGGAGCCAAGCTGAGAGATAACCTGCCTCTGGTTGTTTTCACAAGCTGTCAGGTGGCAGAGCATCTGCGAGCCTCGGAGGCCCCTGTGACAATGGCTGCTGTTGATCTTGTTTCCTAAACTAGGAGAAAGCAAGGCTGTGCTGAGCTGTGCTTTAGTCGCTCAGTCGCATCTGACTCTTTGCGACCCATGGACTGCAGCCCGCCAGGCTCCTCTGTCCATGGGATTCTCCAGGCAAGAATACTAGAGGGGGTTGCCATGCCCTCCTCCAGGAGATCTTCCCAACCCAGGGATCGAACCCAGGTCTCCCGCACTGCAGGCAGATTCTTTACCAGCTGAGCCACCAGGGAAGCACCGAAGGCTGTGTTATACGCACATCAAGGCAACACCCGAGCACGGCTGTGCGTTGAGCACAGCTGGCAGTTCTGTTAACATTTGCTCGCTTTTCGTCTGTTCTTTTTTGGGTGCTACCAAAGCTGACGTAACAACAAAGGGAAGAAAACACAGGATAGATACAAATTTATGTTGGGGGAAATCTGATCTGCTTACTGTATTTTTCTCTGAACTGAGTAAAGTGTGCCATCGTTCAATTTTATCCATGAATAGTATTCTCCCAGGCCACAGTTTCAGAATCAGTGAGGCAGTTGGGCATTTCAGAGAGAGGGACAAGGAAGCCCAGAGGCTCCTCCTGAGACCTGCGGAGGCTGATCCCACCTGTCCTCCAGGAAGTGAGCCTGATGCGTCACCAGCCCTGTTCCTCTTCACCTCCCATGCTCCGTCCCTCCTTGTTCTCCCATGCAGAGATGTGTGTGTAGGGCGTGGGGTGGTTCTACCTGACACAGTTGCAGCAGAGGTCTAGAGCTCCCCCGAGAAAACCAGCTGGGAACTTCCCTGGCTGTCCAGTGGTTAAGACTTTGTGCCTCCACTGCAGGGGGTATAGGTTCCATCCCTGGCTAGGGAATTAAGATCCTCATGCCACATGGCCAAAAAAAAAAAAAAAAAAAAAAAGGAAACCAGCTGGAAGGCTTCCTGGAGGAGCAGAAGAAGGCAGATGTGAAGGACCCCATCAAGGTGCCCACTTTCTGCTCCATCCTGAATCTTATTCCAGGCCCAGTCTCGCTCCTGGTTTTACAAACAGTACCAAAGGTCCATTGCCCACAAAGGATTCTTAAGAGATAAGGTTGTACTTTATTCTAAAATTCCAATAAAATTTAGAAGGTGGGAGTAATATAGTGTCGCTTCTGGCTATGATGTGTCACTGGGCAAGGCTTTCTTATCTGAGTTCCAGTGAGTAAATCACTCAGGCTTTGATTTGTCTGCTGATTACACAAACCTGTGCTGTAGCTAATCGCTTATAGAAAAGGATGAAATCAAAAGTCCAAATCATGGCACATTTCAAAGCCTTTCAAATGACTCTCTGGCCCTGCCTAGCCTCGTGTTCTCACTGTCATTTAGAGGAGCTTTATAACAAAATCTAAGTCTTGTCTCTTCTACTATGTTTCTGGAGGTCCAGCCTCACTGCGCTTGTTATCATGAGACTTGTTAAGTATGGAGGGAAAGTAGTGTCTCTCTATATTTTTGGGAAAGGGTAGGTGGTTAATGATATGGGATCATTTTCTGATCTGAGAAAAAGGAAAGAATGAAAGGGAAGCTTATTGGCCTAAGGTTTCTTTCATCCCTTTTGTTTCTTAAAAGAATGGAAGAGCAAATGGAGTTTATTTTTCTTCTAAGTAGCAGCCAGATCAAATGAGACCCCACCTCACCCTTCCCCCAATGCACACAAAAATCACTCTCAGCCTCAATCTAAGGTTCCCCTGCACCTGTTGTTGTAAATCTCCATTGAACCGAGCCAGCATCGCTATGCCTGAAATTTAAGCTCCCACTAAATGAGGCCTCTTATCTATCACTTTTGTGTATTTTCTTTCGGAGGCAGCGTGGCTTAATTGTGGGTCAGCCGTTCCTGATGCAGAGATGGGACACAGTCCAGGGAGGCTTGCCAGCAGCCCCTGGCCTGGAGGGGAAGGGGAGAAACACTACCATTGCCCTTGTCTCTCCTGGGGGGCAGAAGGAGCCTTGAGGGTGGACCCCAGAAGCAAATGCAGAGAACTCCGGAAAGCGTACAGCCCGAGGCCTGCCTCCTGCAACTCAGAGTTCAGGTCCAGGGGTGGGGCGGCGGGGGTGGGCAGCTGTTCTCCCTGCCTCCCTAAGCCTGAGTGCGGAGCCAGGCTTCCTGTTTGGGTGGAGCAGGCTGCAGGCTGCTGTCTGTGGGCTTCTGGACACTTTTACTTGTCCCAGCCCCAGTCCGGTCTCAGGTGGGCTCTCACCCATCAACTCCAACCTCTGATGGAGATGGCTCAGATGAACTGCATGTCTACCAAGCGATTTCAACTCTGTCGACAAAAATGAACTATCACAAAGGCTTAGCGTTCTAGGCTTTCACTTGCTTCTGGGCAGGGACATTCTTAAGCCCACAGCTGTTTTCACAGTTACTCTATGTCCATCACACGTCAGGGAGGGTGAGCAAGGGGGGCCCTGGGTTCAGAGCTCTTTCCCCAAAAGGCTGGGTAAGGGGAGGGGTGAAATCACTGAGCTCTAGCCAACTCTGGGACCTGAAGGCAGGAATATCACTGCCCAAAAGAACTGTCTGCCATGAGGGAAATGTTGTCCATCTGTTTTGTCCAATACGGCAGCCACTGCCTACACCTGAGCACTTGAAATGTGACTAGGGGAATCTCAGTTTTAAGTCACGTTAAATTTTAATTTAATTGCCACACATGGCTAGTGGCTACTGTATCGGACCGCACAGCTCAAGAATGTAAGCCTAGTGAGGACTAAGACTTTTGTTTTAATTACAGATGTATCTGAATCTCCTAAATAGTGTTTGTGCCTTGTAGATGGTAGGCACTCAATAAACAGCTGTCGAATGAAATAAACCACGGCCTGTTAAAGGTTGCTACCTATGGAATTACGGGAGACTTTCTACTTGATGTACTTCTGTGTCATTCTGACTTTTAAATAAGTAAATACATTTTAAGTTTCATTGAGTTAGACAAGGCTGTGGTCCTAGTGTGATTAGGGTTCCTGATGATCCTGATGTTCAAGCTGGTTTTAGAAAAGGCAGAGGAACCACAGACCAAATTGCCAACATCCGCTGGATCATGGAAAAAGCAAGAGATTTCCAGAAAAACATCTATTTCTGCTTTATTGACTATGCCAAAGCCTTTGACTGTGTGCATCACAATAAACTGTGGAAAATTCTGAAAGAGATGGGAATCCCAGACCACCTGACCTGCCTCTTGAGAAATCTGTATGCAGGTCAGGAAGCAACAGTTAGAACTGGACATGGAACAACAGACTGGTTCCAAATAGGAAAAGGAGTACATCAAGGCTGTATATTGTCACCCTGCTTATTTAACTTATATGCAGATTACATCATGAGAAACGCTGGGCTGGAAGAAATACAAGCTGGAATCAAGATCGCCGGGAGAAATATCAATAACCTCAGATATGCAGATGACACCACCCTTATGGAAGAAAGTGAAGAGGAACTAAAAAGCCTCTTGATGAAAGTGAAAGAGGAGAGTGAAAAAGTTGGCTTAAAGCTCAACATTCAGAAAACGAAGATCATGGCATCTGGTCCCATCACTTCACAGGAAATAGATGGGGAAACAGTGGAAACAGTGTCAGACTTTATCTTTTTGGGCTCCAAAATCACTGCAGATGGTGACTGCAGCCATGAAATTAAAAGACGCTTACTCCTTGGAAGAAAAGTTATGATCAACCTAGATAGCATATTCAAAAGCAGAGACATTACTTTGCCGACTAAGGTCCATCTAGTCAAGGCTATGGTTTTTCCAGTGGTCATGTATGGATATGAGAGTTGGACTGTGAAGAAAGCTGAGTGCTGAAGAACTGATGCTTTTGAACTGTGGTGTTGGAGAAGACTCTTGAGAGTCCCTTGGACTGCAAGGAGATCCTACCAGTCCATTCTGAAGGAATGAGTCAGACATTACTGAGAGACTGAACTGAACTGATACATTTTAAATTAGCAAAACAATAAAGATATTCTAGTTCCACAGTACAGTGCACACCAATCGCATCCTTTTCTTTTTCCGAACTGCTCTAAGTACAGCTCCCTTTGGCTGGAGGGGAAGGCTGGCCCCTGAGTGGTGGTGTGTTTATTTTTGGCCACCTGGACCACTTTCTCCCAGATGAACACTGCTGGGTGCCACAGTTCCAGCTGCCTCTCCTTGCCTCCTTGCTCCTGATTCATAGTAGATATCATTCTCTCAATTTCATTTTCTTCCTTCAACAAGGCCTTCATGGCTTCCATTTCCCTAAATGAGGTCAGCAGAGAGTCTGTATTTCTAGTGGGGAAGAAAATCTGACAGAAAGGCTGTCCCTGCCATTAAATGTGAGATCAGGCACACTGTTCTCTGTCATGTACAGGGTCAGTTAGAGTCCTGACAACCTTCCTAAGTCAGCGTGTGTCTTAGAATAAGACCTCAAGATGTCTCTTCTCCACCCCTGGTGCAGTCTAGGTCATCTGCTTCTCCATGTCCCCCCACACCCACTCGGCCCTCTCCACGAGCCTTGATGAATGCCACTATCTAGCTTCCTGCTGGCTGGCCCCTCCGGCTCACGTCCTACCTGTTCCTCTTCACAGTGTGACTCTAGAAACTGACTCAAGACCAGTCCACTCTGCCTCCTTCGGCTCGCACATGCCAGATCCCCGCTTCCTGAACTTCACTGGCCACCTTCACTCCTGGCACTGCCTGCTTTCGAGATTGACTCTGCCTGTTTCTATAAGTTAGCTTGAAATCAACTCATTGACTGATTCTACATGATACAGATTCAACTCATTTATTGTTCTATGTGAGTTGACCTGATGTGCTAATATTTACTTATTTTAACATGCATCAGAAAAAAATATAACTGAAAATAGAAAATATTCATTGGTGCCCTCCCCTCAACTCCTCTCAAAGACCACCCTAAGGACTGGTGTGCACTCATGGGTGTGTGATGGATGCTCTTCTCGTGCAATGCCAGGACCACATGCCTTTTCCTAAGAAGCTCATCTGCTTCTCAGAGGCAGGGCCCCCTCTCCCTCCGTCCCCGCCATGGCCCCAGTACCAAGCTGCATGTGGGAAACTGAGAGTCAGCCAACTGTTAGGAGGCGGCTCCCGGGCGCTGGGAGCCGTGCTGATGGTGACCGCTCGGAGCAGGTACTGTTCTGCTCATTTTTCACATGAAGGCACGGACGCTGCAATGGCTCCAGAAAGGCTGGCTTAATGACTAAGCAACTCCTCTAAAAAGAAAACAGCCTTGCAGAGTCAGGAGTTCAGGGAGGAAGACATCTCTTTTGCAGCACAGCTCTGCTCTCCCAGGTCTTCTTTATGACCATGCGACCCCAGAATCTGCCTTTGTTCCGACTGCTTGGTGCCAGTCTAGCCTCATCAGGGGAGTCCCCTTGCTATATATCTGTGATCCAGTCCCACCATCCCTTCCTCCTTGCCCTCAGGGTTCCAGCTGCTCTGGCCTTCTCTTGTTCCCCAGTAGATGTCAAGCTTAGGATCTTTGTACTTTTTTTCTCTCTACCTGTTCTGACTGTTACCATATATATTAGATATCAGCTTAGGACATCTCCTCAAAGATGCCTTTGGTGGCTCAGATGGTAAAGAATCTGCCTGCAATGCAGGAGACCTGGGTTCAATTCCTGGGTTGGGAAGATCCCCTGGGAAAGGGAATGGTACCCGATTCCAGTATTTTTGCCTGGAGAATTCCATGGACAGAGGAGCCTGGTGGGCTACAGTCCATGGGGTTGCAAAGAGTCAGACAAGACTGAGCAACTAACACTTTACTTCTTCACCATCTCAGTTAAGTTGTCTTTCTTAAAGTATAATACTTGGTGTGTGCATGCTAAATTGCCTCAGTCATGTCTGACTCTGCAACCCTATGGACTACAGCCCGCCAGCCTCCTCTGTCCTGGATTCTCCAGGCAAGGATACTGGAGTGGGTTGCCATTTCCTTCTCCAGGGGATCTTCCTGATACAGGGATCAAACTCGTGTCTCTTGTCTCCTGCTTTGGCAGGTAAGTTCTTTACCATCTAGTGCCATCTGGGAAGACCTAAAGTGCTTGATCAACATTTATAAATACATAGAAATGTATTTCCTTTTCTTGTTTTTTCTCCCTCCCTCCCTTCTCTCTTTCCTTCCTTCTGTCCCATCATTACATATTTACCGAGCTACTTGCTGGGCACTGAAGACAGTGTCTGCTATCAGAAGCCTACACTTCAGCGGGGTGGGGGGGGGGGCAGACAATATGGAAATAAATAGGCAAGTAAATAAGTCATAATGTGTCCTTAGAGATAAGTGCTCAGAGGAAAAATAGAGGCAGGAGCTGTTTTAGAGATGGTAAAGAAGGGCTTCTTGGAGGAGGTGGCATTTTAGCAGAAACCATTACGGAGTGATGAGGCAAGCACTGCAGACACCTAGGAAAGACCTTTCTAGGCATAAGGGCAGGAGGTGCAAAGGCCCTGAGGCAGAAAGGGCTTCGGGAGAGCAAGGAGATAGAGCAGCTGAAGTGAGCAGCAAGGGGAGAATGGAGGCAAAGCAAGTGAGAGAAAGGGAAGGTCAAGGAGACAGGCAGAGAACTATCCAAACTGCCACAGGAGGAAACTGGCATATTAGTGCTGCCTCATGGCTACCAGCCCCTGCTGTGAGAGCTCAATGCTATCATGCCAGGCTCACCCACAGAAGGTGCAAAGAGAAGGGCAGCCTGTGAAGCGCAAGACTGGTATGGCTGCTAGAATGTGTTAAGAGACTGAGTTGGCAAGCTAAGGGAAAATGAAAATCCCTGGTCAGGGAGATCAAGAGCTGGTGCTGACCTGAAAATTCCAGGTTGGCTATGGTAGATTTGAGAGAAGGAAGTTCTCTTATTATTTTAAGGAAGGAATTGAGGGTTAGGCTTGATTTCAGTTTCACCAGGGTGGAACCTATTCGTTGATTCACTCAACAAATATTTACTGAGTGCCCAACATGAGGCACTGTTCTAAGCAGCAGCAAATAAAATGTAAAAATGTCTTCCTGCATCAGGTTTCCTTTGTACTTTTCCCCTTTGCCTAAAAACAATGATAATCAGTTCAGTTCAGTCACTCAGTCATGTCTGACTCTTTGTGACCCCATGGACTGCAGCACTCCAGGCTTCCCTGTCCATCACCAGCTCCTGGAGTTTACTCAAATTCATGTCCATTGAGTTGGTGGTGCCATCCAACCATCTCATCCTCTGTCATCCCCTTCTCCTCCTGCCTTCAATCTTTCCCAGCATCAGGGTCTTTTCCAATAAGTCAGTTCTTTGCATCAGGTGGCCAAAGTATTGGAGCTTCAGCTTCAGCATCAGTCCTTCCAATGAATATTCAGGACTGCTTTCCTTTATGATTGACTGGTTTGATCTCCTTACAGTCTAAGGGACTCTCAAGAGTCTTCTCCAACACCACAGTTCAAAAGCAACAATTCCATAAAGATATTGAGAAAAATTTCTTCTCAGTCTCTAATATCATCACCACAGTAAATACAGCATAACTGGGGGAAAAAAAATCAACAATTCTTTGGTGCTCAGCTTTCTTTACAGTCCAACTTTAACATGATAACAGTTAACATTTATTGAGGACTTCTGAGCCAAAGGATATATATTGAGGACTTGCTAAGTCGTCCTGCTAAGTCGCTTCAGTCATGTCTGACTCTGCGACCCCATAGATGCCAGCCCACCAGGCTCCCCGTCCCTGGGATCCTCCAGGCAAGAATATTGGAGTGGGTTGCCATTTCGCTCAGTCATGTCCAACTCCTAGCGACCCCATGGACTGCAGCCTACCAGGCTCCTCCGCCCATGGGATTTTCCAGGCAAGAGCACTGGAGTGGGTTGCCATTGCCTTCTCCGATTGAGGACTTACCATGTGCCAAGTACTAATCTAAGTATTTTATATGTATGCTGCCATCTACGGGGTCGCACAGAGTCGGACACGACTGAAGCGACTTAGCAGCAGCAGCAGCAGTAATAATTTATTTAATCCTCAGTACTATCCTATGCTGCTGCTACTGCTGTTAAGTCACTTCAGTCGTGTCTGACCCTTAGCGACCCCATGGGCTGCAGCCTGCAGGCTCCTCCGTCCATGGGATTTTCCAGGCAAGAGTACTGGAGTGGGGTGCCATTGCCTTCTCCGAGTACTATCCTATAGGTAGATGCTATCATCACCTCCAATTCACAGCTGAGAAAAATGGGGCACAGAGAGGCTGAGTAATTTGCCCAAGGTCTCACAGCCAACTAATGACAGAACTATAATTTGAACCCAGGCAGTTAGGACCCAGAATCCAGACTCTTTCACTACAGAAATCAATAAACAACTTATTAACTAAATTATTATGATTTTTAAAAGTATAGCAAAAACACAGTAAAACAGCCTAAATTTAAGCAAACAGATGGCAGAAGGGTCAGTTTACATTATGACAAATTTAAATTCTAGGTTATTTGGAATAAACTATATTGTTACTACCTGCAAGTGCATACTGAGACTAGGGTTAATTTAGTGACTGGTAATTTATTAACATGGCAAAGCACTGCAGTATTCTTGCCTGGAAAATCCCATGGACAGAGGAACCTGGCAGGTGATAGTCCATAGGGTTGCACAGATTTGGACGTGATTAAAGCAACTGAGCACACACACAATCTATTAACATAGCAAAATGCTGATGCTGGGAAAGATTGAAGGCAAAAGGAGAAGAGGGTGGCAGAGGACGAGATGGATAGATGGCATCACTGACTCAACAGACACGGATCTGAGCAAATTCCAGGAGATGGTGAAGGACAGCGGAGACTGGTGAGCTACAGTCCAGTTCAGTTCAGTTCAGTCACTCAGTCTTGTCCAACTCTTTGTGACCCCATGGCCTCCCTGTCCATCACCAATTCCCAGAGCTTGCTCAAACTCATGTTCATCGAGTTGGTGATGCCATCCAACCATCTCATCTTTTGTCGTCCCCTTCTCCTCCTGCCTTCAATCTTTCCCAGTATCAGGGTCTTTTTCCAGTGAGTCAATGAGAACAGTCCATGGGGTGGTCAAGAGTCACATACAACTTAACAACTGAACAAAAAAAAAAAACAACAGTCTACTAACAAGCAGAGGACTCTGTTGCCTGTTCGGACGAAAATTTAAGACTGCAACTCTAGTGTCCATAGCTAATAACTAACACTTAATATCCTTAAAAACTATCTGTTCTCTTGGGAAGGCTATCCACTCATCATTACAATCTCATTGATTTTACTCATTTGCTCAACAGTAACTAACACTTAATATCCTTAAAAACTATCTGTTCTCTTGGGAAGGCTATCCACTCATCATTACAATCTCATTGATTTTACTCATTTGCTCAACAGTACTCATGCCCTATCTAAGCCAAAGCAAATTATGATTTCACTGTACTTTAAGGTCAACTTATCTTAAATATTCCTGGGTGGTCACTGATGTTCAATTTTTAGCACCTTTGTCTTCTCTTTCTGGTGCGTGGTAGGATTACATGTGTCCCTGCATGAGGTAGGACCACGGTGTTTACTTTGGCCTGTAAAATAGAAGTGGCAGTGATATGTTCCACTTCTAGGGGGAAGCCTTTAAAAGCTATGGTTCAGTTCCCCCCCATCTGTTCCCCCTGCATCAGCAATCATGGAGGCTATAGTGAGAACAGGTCCTTGGCCATCTGGCAGAGTCCCTGTAGGCCTGAGGTGCACACGGAATACAGAGAAGAAACTACCATGGCTGTTTTAAATCACTAAGATTCTGGGTTGTTTGTGTTTAGCCCATCTTAACTATTACAAACACCAACCCTCTAAATTCTTGGTGCAAAGAGGGATGAATAAATAATCTATACAGTCAATTAGAAGGCAAAGGAAAACAAACATTGACCATTACTATATTTTAGGTATTAACATAGTTCAGTCACTCAGTGGTGTCTGACTCTTTGCAACACCATGAATCACAGCACGCCAGGCCTACCTGTCCATCACCAACTCCCGGAGTTCACTCAGACTAATGTCCATCAAGTCAGTGATGCCATCCAGCCATCTCATCCTCTGTCGTTCCCTTCTCCTCCTGCCCCCAATCTCTCCCAGCATCACAGTTTTTTCCAATGAATCAACTCCTCACATGAGGTAGCCAAAGTACTGGAGTTTCAGCTTTGGCATCATTCCTTCCAAAGAAATCCCAGGGTTGATCTCCTTCAGAATGCGCTGGTTGGATCTCCTTGCAGTCCAAGGGACTCTCAAGAGTCTTCTCCAATACCATGGTTCAAAAGCATCAATACTTCAGCGCTCAGCTTTCTTCACAGTCCAACTCTCACATCCATACCTGACCACTGGAGAAACCATAGCCTTGACTAGATGGACCTTTATTGGCAAAGTAATGTCTGCTTTTCAACATGCTATCTAGGTTGGTCATAACTTTTCTTCCAAGGAGTAAGCGTCTTTTAATTTCATGGCTGCAATCACCATCTGCAGTGATTTTGGAGCCCCCCAAAAATAAAGTCTGACACTGTTTCCACTGTTTCCCCATCTATTTCCCATGAAGTGATGGGACCAGATGCCATGATCTTCGTTTACTGAACGTTGAACTTTAAGCCAACTTTTTCACTCTCCTCTTTCCACTTTCATCAAGAGGCTTTTTAGTTCCTCTTCACTTTCTGCCATAAGGGTGGTGTCATCTGCATATCTGAGGTTATTGATATTTCTCCCAGCAATCTTGATTCCAGCTTGTGCTTCTTCCAGCCCAGCATTTCTCATGATGTACTCTGCATAGAAGTTAAATAAGCAGGGTGACAATATACAGCCTTTACGTAGTCCTTTTCCAGTCTGTTGTCCCATGTCCAGTTCTAACTGTTGCTTCTTGACCTGCATATAGGTTTCTCAAGAGGCAGGTCAGGTATTAACACATTATCATACCTAATCCTCTTGGCAACACTGAGAAGTAGGTATGACCTCCACTCTACAGACACAGAAACTGAAGTTCAGAAAGGGAATGGGACTTAGCCAAGATTATACAGCTAGTAAGTGACAGAAGTAAATTTCAAACTCAAGTTTGTCTGAATTCTGTGATTATGCAATGCTGTCAACAGAAGCATATGCAACTAGATTCCTCTGAAGGCCAGACTTAGGACCGCTCCGTGGGAAAGACAGTCCATCAACCAGTCATTCACCAAACACGTACAGCACGCTTACCCTGCATCAGGCACTGCAGTGGGCTCCTCCAGTGACTAACATGGCTATGTCTCCTGCCCTGAGGAACTGACAGACCAGAGTGGGCCACAGATGAGAAAAGTTGCAATTTCAATACGGTCTATGAGCTATATGTTTGGCTAGGGCAAGGATGGGGTGCAGTTTAGGAGTATACTCAAAGTCGTGGAAGGGGAAACTAGGAGGAAAGCACCTTCCCAAATCCACACACAGCACAGAAGGGAAACCTAGAAATGCAAATGAGAGATGATGGTGAAAAAAGACATGCCATTAATGGAATTCTCTTCCTTTTCAGATCTGCACACATTTGGTAAGAATACGCCATATGCCTCGCCCTGGCACATACAACTATGGTGGCATGCTGCCACTGACTGATGACATCAAGACACCCACAGAAGCCAAGAGAGGCAGCTCCACTTGCTAGGAACAGCAGCCCCCTGCCTAGCCAGCTCAGGAATTCAAACCCAAGCAGAGAGTGTGCCTTCCCTGGTGGCTGGCACCCCGAGTCAAGAGGTCTGAGGACAATCTGCTTGCTGGTCTTCCCTGCTCATCTGTTACTTTCTGTAATATTCACCAGACCTCATATGGGGCCTGACATGAGACAGTTGCCCTGTCAATGCTGACTGGTGATGCGCAGGGTATGAACAGAAGCTGTGGAGGCGGAAAGGTGTCTAAGGAAGCTCAGGGGCTGTTGAGCACCCACAGGTCTGAGGCTTGTGGGGACTGGAATATATCGTAGAACAGCTCAGGCTTCTTCCTATAATACTCAGCTATGCAGGACTGAGAGCTTCCCAGATGGCACTAGAAGCAAAGAACCCGCCTGCCAGTGCAGAAGATGAAAGAGACACGGGTTTGATCCCTGAGTCGGGAAGATTTCCTGGAGGAGGGCATGGCAACCCACTCCAGTATTCATGACTGGAGAATCCCAGGACAGAGGAGCCTGGCAGGCTACAGTCCATTGGTTGCAAAGAGTCAGACACAACTGAAGCAACCTAGCATGCACAAACAAATGCATGCAGGTCTGAGCTTCAGGAGACCTGTCCCACTTGGGAATGAAGAAATACATGTCTTAGGGTAGGGGCTGCTAGGCCACATCTGGGGTCAGAGAGTCTGGGGAGAGAAACACAATGTGCTTTGGAAGTTAACGTTAGGGTCTCTGTTTTGGGCGATTTAAGGCTAGAAGGGTTAACACATCACATTGGAGATTAGAAGATGATCTGAGAGAAGTCTTGAAACCTGGAGATTCCAATTGCAGCTGGAAAGAGGCATGTGGGTGGAACAATAGGACACATGAAACACTGCTTTTGTGAGTTCAAATTTCAAAAGGGGATCTCAGCATCCCCAAGCCACATGATCTCTGAGAGCTCGGACAGGGGGCAGTCTGTTCTGTCTGAGGCAAAGGGCAAGGGGCTTCTTGCTGTGGGACAAAGAATTAAGGAGCAAAAGACATAAACTGATAGGAAGCTGGGGAGGGAATGGCATTCCAAGGGTGTAAGGAGCACACGCCCCTCTGTGAGGGTGGGATAGGAATGGGTAGGTTCTAAGGAGAGCAGCGGTCAGGACCCTCAGGCATGCTCTTCCCTCAGTTAGAAACATCTGTCTGGACTCTGTGCCTGGTAAACTCTCCTTTTCTTTGCTTTACCAGCATGGATGTC
This sequence comes from Ovis canadensis, assembly GCF_042477335.2. Classification (NCBI taxonomy): domain Eukaryota; kingdom Metazoa; phylum Chordata; class Mammalia; order Artiodactyla; family Bovidae; genus Ovis; species Ovis canadensis. The sequence goes on from NC_091250.1 coordinate 84,978,330, forward strand.
ACCTTTCCCTGTGCGGTCCCCTTCGTGCCCCACCAGGCTCTGGATAGTAGTTTTGTAGCCTAGGGGGTGAGACCCTCTCCCAGGCCAAAGAAAGTCACTGCTAAGTCTTGGTACTTTTCTGTGTAGAAGTGGGAGGCAGCCTCACACCCCTTCTTAGTACAGTTCCAGAAAGCTACTTCCAGCTGACTGAATTAATCACACACATATTTACTGAGTATCCACTTTGCCAAGAGAATGCACTGGTCATAGCAAACACCCTCTTCCAATAACACAGGAGAAGACTCTACACATGGACATCACCAGATGGCCAACACCAAAATCAGACTGATTATATTCTTTGCAGTCAAAGACAGAGAAGCTCTATACAGTCAGCAAAAACAAGACTGGGAGCTGACTGTGGCTCAGATCATGAACTCCTTACTGCCAAATTCAGACTGAAATTGAAGAAAGTAGAGAAAACCTCTAGACCATTCAGGTATGACCTAAATGAAATCCCTAATGATTATACAGTGGAAGTGAGAAATAGACTGGAGGGACTAGATCTGATAGATAGAGTGCCTGATGAACTATGGAATGAGGTTTGTGACATTGTACAGGAGACAGGGATCAAGACCATCCCCATGGAAAGGAAACGCAAAAAAGCAAAATGGTTGTCTGAGGAGGGCTTACAAATAGCTGTGAAAAGAAGAGAAATGAGAAGCAAAGAAGAAAAGGAAAGATATATCCACTTGAATGCAGAGTTCCAAAGACTAGCAAGGAGAGATAAGAAAGCCTTCCTCAGTGATCAGCGCAAACAAATAGGGGAAAACAACAGAATGGGAAAGACTAGAGATCTCTTCAAGAAAATTAGAGATACTAAGGGAACATTTCATGCAAAGATAGGCACAATAAAGGACAGAAATGGTATGGACCCAACAGAAGCAGAAGATATTAAGAAGATGTGGCAAGAATACACAGAAGAACTATACAAAAAAGATCTTCATGACCCAGATAATCATGATGGTGTGATCACTCACCTAAAGCAAGACATCTTGGAATGTGAAGTCAAGTGGGCCTTAGGAAGCATCACTATGAACAAAGCTAGTGGAAGTGATGGAATTCCAGTTGAGCTATTTCAAATCCTAAAAGATGATGCTGTGAAAGTGCTGCACTCAATATGCCAGCAAATTTGGAAAACTCAGCAGTGGCCACAGGACTGGAAAAGGTCAGTTTTCATTCCAATCCCAAAGAAAGGTAATGCCAAAGAATGCTCAAACTACTGCACAATTGCACTCATCTCACATGCTAGTAAAGTAATGCTCAAAATTCTCCAAGCCAGGCTTCAGGAATACATGAACCGTGACCTACCAGATGTTCAAGCTGGTTTTAGAAAAGGCAGGGGAACCAGAGATCAAATTGTGAACATCCGCTGGATCATGGAAAAAGCAAGAGAGTTCCAGAAAAACGTCTATTTCTGCTTTATTGACTATGCCAAAGCCTTTAACTGTGTGCATCACAATAAACTGTGGAAAATTCTGAAAGAGATGGGAATCCCAGACCACCTGACCTGCCTCTTGAGAAATCTGTATGCAGGTCAGGAAGCAACAATTAGAACTGGACATGGAAAGACAGACTGGTTCCAAATAGGAAAAGGAGTACATCAATACTGTATATTGTCACCCTGCTTATTTAACTTATATGCAGAATACATCAGGAGAAATGCTGGGCTGGAGGAAGCACAAACTGGAATCAAGACTGCTGGGAGAAATATCAATAACCTCAGATATGCAGATGACATCACCCTTATGGCAGAAACTGAAGAAGAACTAAAGAGCCTCTTGATGAAAGTGAAAGAGGAGAGTGAAAAAGTTTGCTTAAAGCTCAACATTCAGAAAACGAAGATCATGGCATCTGGTCCCATCACTTCATGGCAAATAGATGGGGAAACAATGGTAAGTGTCAGACTTTATTTTGGGGGGGGCTCCAAAATCACTGCAGATGGTGATTGTAGCCATGGAATTAAAATATGCTTACTCCTTGGAAGAAAGTTATGACCAACCTAGACAGCATATTAAAAAACAGAGACATTACTTTGCCAACAAAGGTCCATCTAGTCAAGGCTATGGTTTTTCCAGTAGTCATCTATGGATGTGAGAGTTGGACTATAAAGAAAGCTGAGCACAGAAGAAATGATGCTTTTGAACTGTGGTGTTGGAGAAGACTCTTGAGAGTCCCTTGGACAGCAAGGAAATCCAACCAGTCCATCCTAAAGGAGATCAATCCTGAGTGTTCATTGGAAGGATTGATGTTGAAGCTGAAACTCCAGTACTTTGGTCACCTGATGCGAAGAGCTGACTCATTTGAAAAGACCCTGATGCTGGGAAAGATTGAAGGCAGGAGGAGAAGGGGTTGACAGAGGATGAGATGGTTGGATGACATCATTGACTCAATGGACATGAGTTTGGGTAAACTCTGGGAGTTGGTGATGGACAGAGAGGCCTGGCGAGCTACGGTTCATGGGGTCAGAAAGAGTCAGACATGAATGAGCGAATGAACTGAACTAAACTGAACTGTGTGCTACTTTCTAGAAGATGCATCTGTGAACAAGCACAACAGTCCTGCTTCGTGGCTCTTATATTTTGGTGGAGGAGACAGACAGTACACAAATAGATACAGAAGCAAATGTTTGAAGATAAGTGACATGCAGAAAACAAAGCAGCACAGGGCAGACAGGGTAAATGGCTTCCTGACATCTCTTTCTGCTTCCTTTGGTGGGTCTTTCTGTACAGCGGATGCCAGAAAACTAAATGCTCCACTTCTTAGAGTCTTGCCCAGGAGCTCAGAAGTTCCCTTGCAGTAGAATCAAAGACCCTAGAGATACTGTACTGGGGCATCATCCCATTGTGTTGAGCCTGGTTCCATCACTGGACAAGGAGCTTCTGGAAGTCAGGCACTTACACCGGTTCACTAGCCTGGCACATACAAAATACCTGTTGAGTGAATGGCTCCATCTAAATCAGACTACCTCGCCTAAACACAAGATCTGTCTGGTAGAGATGAGAGAAATTCAGAGAGTGAGGACATGGGGACAAGTTACCCATTGGATGGTGAATGCTAGGAGGCCCCAGGAATACTGTATTATTAATGAAAGAGAACCTATTGCTGATCTTTAGCAGTGACAGGAGTTTGATGAAAATGGTGAGTGCTAAGAAATATTTTTCTAGTATCTGCGCATGGAGGAACTAGAATTGACAGAAAAGGAGTGGAGGACGGGGTGAAAATACTGAATCTAGATGGTAGAAAGGTAATAGCTAAAGGAAGAGGAAAGTTAGAGCAGAGGCCGCAGAGTGAGTGAAGTCGCTCAGTCGTGTCTGACTCTTTGTGACTCCATGGACTGTAGCCCACCAGGCTCTTCTGTCCATGGGATTTTCCAGGCAATAGTACTGGAGTGGGTTGCCATTTCTTTCTCCAGAAGATCTTCCCAACCCAGGGATTGAACCCAGGTCTCCTGCATTATAGGCAAATGCTTTATCATCTGAGCCAACGCAGAAGATCTGGCAAAAAAACTGACTTTTGAGCTAACTCACCGAGGGACAAGAAGGAGGTGGGCCATGTTGGAGAAAGTTGGAAACTGAGTGTTAGTTTGAAAGAAGCTGAACGTGCTGATTCCAGTGCCGATATTCCCTGAGAGGAGCTGGGAGCAGATGTGCGGAGGTGCCACCATCTTGGTTAGAGGCACTGACTCAGGAAACGCGGAGTCAGGTGGCTGTTAGGAGAACTGGCTCCCAGGCCAGGCAGACTGGTGTGATATTGCCAAGCACAGGCTGTGTGAGCCTGGATGAATGACCTAACTTCTCTGGGCTTCATTAATACAGGTTTTAGTGGGGAGGGGAAATACATGAGTGAATACATAGAAAGGTCTTGAAAGTTAACTATTGTTAATGTTATCTTTAGTTAGCACTGAGTGAGCAGCATTTCAGGGTGAGGGGTATAGGAGGGAGAGGGGCTGAGGTCCAAGGAGAAAGCACTGTAATGAATACCTCTTAAAACAAGTGGGCCATTGGGTTGGCCTTGGAAGTACTTTAGATATCCTGAGCATTTTGATATGAGAATATTCCTCATCAAAATGAGATATGCCTCTATAGCATAGCTTAAGATAGCTGGGGATCCGACTTATATAAATCTATTATGGAAGGGAAAAGCCCAAAAAATGGTTAAAGAAAAAAAAAAAGCATTAGGCAGAAGGGAATTTGGCATTATTTAAATATGACACTGGGCTTCCCTGGTGGCTCAGATAGTAAAGAATCTGCCTGCAATGTGGGAGACCCAGGTTCAGTCCTGGGTTGGGAAGATCCCCTGGATAAGGGGATGGCAACCCACTCCTATATTCTTGCCTGGAGAATTCCACGGACAGAGGAGCTTGGTGGGCTACAGTCCACAGGGTTGCAAAGAGTTGGACACGACTGAGTGACTAACACTTCTTTCACTTTCAAATATGACATTAATCTGCTGCTACTAAAGAAAATCTTTTAACATTGTAAAAAATAATTAAAACAAAGGTGTGAAAATAAGCCAATGATTCAAGGTGGTGTGCCTAACTCAGGAAGACAAGGGGCAGATTCCAGCTTTTCTGGCTTTTGTGACCAGAGTAGGAATATGGTATTTTTAAATCTCATTTTAAAGTGCTAGTTGAAAAAACAATCCCTGTAAAAGATAGGCACTGGGTTTATCCTTTATGTACATGAAAACCCAGCATAACAGGACTGACGCAAAGAGAGACCCTGACTTACACTTGTTTCAACAGCCTTGTACCGTCCATCTCAACTCGCCTGTTCCTTCCCAACCCTTCAGGATGTCTAAAATAGAACCACAAGGAAGGGGTGAATTCAGACACAAGGTACACCTTTATTTTTAGCACACTTAGAACATTTTATTTACCAAACTATATAATGAAATGAGAGCCCAAACATAAAATCTCCAGGATGTCAATATGTCAGTGGCATAGACAATTATTCAGCAGATAAGTCTTTAGAAATTGACAAGGATAATATGCACTAAAAATATTGTCAATGAACTTTATTGTGCAATAGATAAAACTTGTAATTTTAGACATATTCTGTCCCTTTTAGTTGTGTCTAGAATAATATAATTAAGCATAAGACCTCTCAATACTTATGTCAATTGAGACTAAGATTGAGGATTCTTTTGTTCCTTTATTCATTCAAATAATGTATTATCTCATTTTTAAAAAGATTTCCGTGCTGCAGCAATATTATAGAATTCATCACCCAGAAGGTGATGGGCACTGGAGATGATATTGCTTTGTAACAACTATGTCCTGGAAATGTTAAGGTCCCTCTCATACCCCACATGTCTGGGACATAAGAGTAGAACCTCAACAAATAGGGTTAAGCACTAGAGGAAGAAGCTATCAGGCAAAAAAGAATATCAACCTATATTCTTCTCCTATTCATGTAAAACGCTGGGCTGGATAAATCACAGGTTGGAATCAAGACAGCCAGGAGCAATATCAACAACCTCAGATGTGCAGATGATACCACTCTAATGGCAGAAAGTAAAGAGGAACTAGAGAGCCTCTTGATGAGGGTAAAAGAGGAGAGCAAAAAAGTTGGCTTAAAACTCAACATTCAAAAAAACTAAGATCATGGCATCCAGTACCATCAATTCATGGCAAATAGATGGGGAAAAAGAAAAGGTGGAAACAGTGGCAGATTTTAGTTTCTTGGACTCCAAAACCACTGCCAACAGTGAATGCAGCCATGAAATTAAAAGATGCTTGCTTCTTGGAAGAAAAAGCTATGACCAACCTAAACAGCATATTAAAAGCAGAGACATCACTTTGCTGATAACGGTCTGTATAATCAAAGCCATGATTTTTCCAATATTCATGTACAGATGTGAAAGTTGGACCATAAAGAAGGCTGAGCGCTAAAGAATTGATGCTCTCAAATTGTGGTGTGGGAGAAGACTCTTGAGAGTCCTTCGGACATTAAGGAGATCAAACCAGTCAATCCTAAAGGAAATCAATCCTGAATATTCATTGGAAGGTCTGATGCTGAAGCTGAAGCTCCAATACTTCGGTCATCTGATGGGAAGATCTAACTCACTGGAAAAGACACTGATGCTGGGAAAGATTGAGGGCAGGAGTAGAAGGGGTCAACAGAGGATAAAATGGTTAGATTGCATCACCAACTCAAAGGACATGAGTTTGATGAGTTTGAGCAAATTCTAGGAGATAGTGAAGGACAGGAAAGCCTGGCGTGTTCCAGTCCATGGGATCACAAAGAGTCAGACATGACTTAGCGTCTGAACAACAAATTATTCTAATCCTTCAGAGTCCATGCCAGAGAACGATCCAACCCTATAAAGAAACAGATGTTATGACTCTTCTATAAAAGAAAATTGAATTGCCTGTATCTGTTGTTCTAATGATACATTTTATCATCCAAACTTTGCTCTCAATGACATAATTGGCTGACCTCTCTTCTCATGTGTCTTAAAGAACGTCATAGAGGAACTATTTCAACTTTCTAATCTGGTTTTAAAAACATTTCAGTTGATTAGCTGGGAGCTACTGCCTAATGTCTGAATAGACATATCCCTCTGAGCAGAGCTACAGGCAGGTGAGGTGACGGCCGGGTCAGTGGGCGGGTGGGGAAGGTGACCTCCCATCCATATCCCTCCTGCAGTCAATGTCTTTGAGCGCCCCAGAAGTAATCAAATCTTGTATCTGCCCTTTTGTTGCTATTTTTGTTTTAGTCCCTCAGTCGTGTCCAACTCTGCAATCCTATGGACTGTAGCCCACCAGGCTCTTCTGTCCATGGAATTTCCCAGGCAAGAATACTGGGGTGGGTTGCCATTTCCTTCTCCAGGGATTGAACTCGCATCTCTTGAGTCTCCCATATTGACAGGCGGATTCTTTACCATTGAGCCACCAGGGAAACTCTGACTTCTGGACTACCTCCTCCCTCCTGAATTCCATTCTCTCAAGCCCTTGTTTATTCCTGTCAACTATAATAGCTAGTTTCATAGAGGAGTGATAGAACGTCAAGCTGAAAGGGCTACGGAGGCCATGCAGTACTCTCACATTACAGACCAACTCCTTTCCGTGCCAAGGGTCAGTGCTTCATCTAAAGGGATTTGTTTTCTGAAAGAAATTTCCAGGCTTCGATTTACACCAGCAGGTAGGATATTTTCCAGAAACTACTGTCTATCTCGCCTCTCCTCATGTAATAGTCACCCCTTCTCCCCCAGGATCTAACATAAAGCTGGTTGCCATAGTAGCCACCTAGTCTGTCTTCAATTTGGGCTCTAGAGGAAGTACTGACTAGAGGCTATAACAAGGCATGTTTACAGTGAAGCTAAACATGAGCATATGGGCAGACAATAGGCTCCTCTCTGTGTGCATATGAATTTATTAATATGACAGTTCTCAAAAGGCACTGACTATTAAATCTAATTAAATCAAAGTATGATTAATTGCAAGCATTTCAAAGCATTTGACTACATCAAGCATGGTGGTGATATAGCGCTGGTGGAGATGTGGATTGGTGAAATCATTTGGAGGATGGCAATCCACTCCAGTATTCTTGCCTAGAGAATTTCATGGACAGAGGAGCCTGCCGGACTACAGTCCATGGGGTTGCACAGAGTCAGACATGACTGAAGTGACTAAGCACACACACACACACACACAGGGTGGCTTCTATGAAAATTACAAATATGCAGGCCCTTTGACCTAGCAGCTCTGCTTTTAGCAATCTACCCTAGAAATAATCTTATTTGGGTACAAAGAAGCATGTAGAAAGGTGGTCACTATGCCTGACTTACAACAAAGAATGATTAGAAACAACTGTTTAATATGTGCACCAACGAATAAGGATTAAATTAACATAGAATATTTTGCAGCCGTTAAAAACAGGATGGGGTAGATCTATATGTGGTCCCCTGGAAAGAACTCTAAGACGTATTTAGTGGAAAAAACAAGTTGCAGAATAATAGATAGACTATGATATCATACTCATACGACATTTACTTTAAAAAGCCCTGTATACATCTTGGTATATCATTGCACATAAATCTGGATGTGAAAACTTGGAAAATAATGTGGATGATTATATTCAAACTGATGACCAAGGTTACTTATGGAAAGAGGAATGGAATTGGAGAAGGGGAGACATCAAGAGGAACTCGTGTTTTTACCTGTACTGGTTAAGTTTTGTTCAATAGGCTATATTCATATATCACAAGTGTTATAAACTGAATTTTACGTTTAACTTACCTTTCTTTAGGGAACTAGAGGCCTAGCCCCAAATCTACTTGCTTCTTTATTTCTATAGCTCGAGCCTCCACTAAAGATTTTTTTCCCTCAACTCCTCTTCCCCCAACCCACACAGTTTGGAACCGACACACAATTGTATCACATCCTTGTTGTGGAGACAAACATGAGGGTGTCACACTAACCTTCTCATAAATGTTTCCTTTTTTCATCAGTTCCTAGTTTTAATCCGTAGAGAAATGAGTTGTGTTTCTGCTAAAGTCCAGGGGGAAAAAACTCAAATCCAAAGAATACCACTAATAATAAATAAAACCGAGGGGACAGAATTCCTTATCGACAGAAAGTTATGCTTCCACTAGGACATGGCTTTCTCACAGGCTTCAGTTATCAGATATTTCTGGACATTCTTTCCAAGAAATGTAAAAGGACACAAGTTTCAAATGGAATGATTCTTTCACTGACTTTAAATTTAACTCTTTTTCTTTCTCCAAACTTCCACTTATAGAGAGACCCATGAGAACTGTAATGCTCTTCCCTTTTTTTTCAAGAAGGAATTATGAGCTTGGGATTTCTACATCAAACATCTTGTCTTATTCTTCTCTTAAATTATTAAGTTAGCCAGATTTTAAAAGCAAATGCTGCATCCTTCCTTTTTTTTTCCTAATTTGGCAGAGTGGTGGTGAGGGACGCCTGAGGACAGTCCTGGTGAGCCAAATGTGGCATCCTTTTAAAATCATCTTCTAGATCTCATAAAGAGAAAATAAGCCTATAAATTTAGAATGATTAATTATAGTGGAAAAGTGGAATATGTTACTTGTAAGAAGTTGAAAATAGGTTGCATGCTTGTTTCAAAAGCATAGAAAATTGTCCCAGGCAGCTAACACAGAATCTCTCTTGCTCTGGCCACACTGTGTGGCATGTGGGATCTTAGTTCCCCAACCAGGATTCCAACATGCACCCCCTGCATTAGAAGGGCAGACTGTCGATCACCAGGCAAGTTCTGGAATCTCCTGGAGTGGGACTTAGGGATCTGAACTTTTACTGCCATAGTTGGTTATGATGGTCATAGCCAGGTCCCATGTTGGTGTGAAATTCAACTTCAAATGAGTGATTATCCCCCATGGATATCATAGGTTTATCTTAGAAGAATTTTAAAGATATTCTCAAGTCTCATAGGAAAATATTAAAATTTTTTTCACTTTAAAATAAATATATTCAATTGAGTACTTTTATAAGATTAGGGAGGCTGTGTTTCAAAATTACTAAAAGCTAGGGTATTTCAGTTCTAAAAAGGTCGGGAATATCTGTCCCTTAAAAAACATTTGATGTATAAACCTCAAATTCATTATTCTTTCTTGAACAAAGAGAAAGGAGTATTATAATTCTTATGATAATTGGAACTACAAATGACTTACCATGATAGTGCCTATGATTAAAGTCATGAGCAGTCACTATAGTTTTCATCCCTCAACTCAAAAAGATTACATATGTGTCTGTAGTTTACCATAATACAGATGCTTATTTTATTTTCTTGAAAATCTTAAGAATTAAAAGAAACAGGCTCCAATCCTTTAAAAATCTTCATTTAATATGTATCAGAGCCTTCCAGAGTAAAGGATCAGCATTGTTACTCTTCAGAATGCAGGGACTGTTTTTCTTTGACTCTCAGGTAGGAGAGCTGGGAGGAACAGGAAAGCACACATCAGAGGAGAAGGGTAATAATCTTCAGGATGAAATTGGCTGGGACATGTCATGCTCAGCAGGTTTGAAGATACCCTTCTTGTTTTCTCATTATTCTATTTTGAATCTTGTCTCACTGGCAGAGTATCCAGCCTGTGAAAACTGCTCACTGTGTCCTGATGTTTAAGAGTGTTCTCGTACTGGGCAGCAAGAGAATCCAGCTGCCAGAGCTATGTTGGCCTTTGCACTGTTCTTACAGGCTCTTCTCTTCTTAACTACATATATCTGATCACTCGGCTAGAAAAAAATCTTGGCAAATTGCACTATAATGACCATTTCCCACCTTGGCTCACCATGCAGAGAAAGAGCTGTTATAATGATGCACCCGAAGTTCAGTCAAGGATGGCCATTTAGAAAAAGCTCTCCATTTACAGGGAAACCACCAGACAGAAGCCAGGTGTCCCTTCATTATTCAGAGCGAGCTCTGGCCTTCATGCACCTGTGACAAACTCAAATTCCCTTAGGGATTAAGACTGTAACTATATCAATTCTGTCCAGATAAATCTACTAACTCCGTCCACCTTCAGTGCAAATCAAGAAAGTGAAGGGTGTGTGTGTATGCATGTGTAAAACTTAACAATTTGACTCTAAAACTTCTATGGGAGAGCAAAGAGTTAAGAGAAACCAGCAAAAAGCTGAAGCTGGACAAGGTTCATTATACAGATTTAGTAATGAAGACAGTGTGGTATTGGCACGGGGAGAAACCAAAGAATGAAATGAAAGCAGAGAGCCTGTGAACTGTCAGGCACATCATGGAAACTTGATACACAACCAAGATGATGCTGAAATTCAGTGTGGAGAGGATGAACTAATCAACAAGTGGTATTTGGACATAATCAGTATAAAACTTGATTCCTATACCATTTATTACATGCCAAAATGCAGAGATATTAAAGACCTAAATGTGAAAAAGCAAAATTTGAAAAAATTTTTTTAAAAAAGGAGATACCATGCATGCGTGTGTGTGTGCTAAGCTGCTACAGTCGTGTCTGACTCTTTGCAACCCTGTGGACTGCTGCCCCCCAGGCTCCTTTGTCCATGGGATTCTCCAGCCAAGAATTTGAATTCTGGATCTTCCTGACCCAAGGACTGAACCTGCATCTCCTGTAACTCCTGCATTGGCAGGCGGATTCTTTACTGCTGAGCCATCAGGGAAGCCCGAGAGATACCATAAACAAAGTGAAGAGAGACGGCTTCAATGAGTATAAGGCATTTGTAACACACAAAATCAACAAACTATTTGCCAAAGGAGTAAATCAGTAAGAAAATCTGTAGAAAAAAGACAACCAAGTAGAAAAATAGGCAAAGAATATAAAGAGGCAAATCACAGAGAGAAAAAAAATCATGTGAATGGTTAAAAATATGTTCATACATGCATCATTCCACAGCAGTCAGGGAATGAGAATGACACAGATATGAGAGTCTGGTACTACCCAGGGGCTTTGGGGATGTGGCCGAGGCAGGGAGCCTTGGGTGAGAGGGGGCTGGGCTGTGATAGACAGATGCAGGCTCTGAGTGTCGGCAGATGTGCCGTGCTCCTCAGATGTGCCCTCTTCCCTCTTCTATTTCACTGGAGCCTGGTTCTGAATTGGCAGAGCTGAGCTTGGCCAACTCTCTCCCAAGGCCTGGTGCCCCTAAAAAACCAAAGTCACATAACTGTAGGGTCACAGAAGAAATGAGGGGTTCTGAGTCAGAGAATCTGGACTTACTGTGGACCTTTGGACACATGCTTTAACTTGGTATCCCATTTCCTCTTCTACAAAGTGACAGAACTACAGTGACCTCAATCTGACCTTGCAGATGCCAGTGAGCTGGAGAAAGTACAACTTAAACTGTACCCACTACACAGATGTATTGGCGCTGATAAGCCGCTGCTAGCGGTCACACGCCGACTCTCTTCGCTGCCAATGGTTCACACTGGAAATGGCATTCTTTCCAACTCTTGCTTATGCAGCCACCAGCATCAGCACTCAACAGGAACACACACTCGATCACCCTAGATCCATTTTTTTTTCCGATCAGTGTAACCACTAGACCATTCAGGTATGACCCAAATCAAATCCCTTACCATTATGCAGTGGAAGTGACAAATAGATTCAAGGGATTAGATCTGATAGATAGAGCACCTGAAGAATCATGGATGGAGGTTCGTGACATTATACAGGAGGTGGTGATCAAAACCGTCCCCAAGAAGAAGAAACGCAAAAAGGCAAAATGGTTGTCTGAGGAGGTCTTACAAATAGCTGAGAAAAGAAGAGAAGCTAAAGGCAAAGGAGAAAAGGAATGCACCCATCTGAAAGCAGAGTTCCAAAGACTAGCAAGGAGAGATAAGAAAGACTTCCTCAGAGATCAATGCAAAGAAATAGAGGAAAACAACAGAATAGGAAAGACTAGAGATCTCTTGAAGAAAATTAGAGATACCAAGGGAACATTTCATGCAAAGATGGGCTCGATAAAGGACAGAAATGGTATGGACCTAACAGAAGCAGAAGATATTAAGAAGAGGTGGCAACAATACACAGAAGAACAGTACAAGAAAGATCTTCATGACCCAGATATTCACGATGGTGTGATCACTCACCTAGAGTCTGACATCCTGGAATGTGAAGTCAAGTGGGCCTTAGAAAGCATCACTATGAACAAAGCTAGTGGAGGTAATGGAATTCCAGTTGAGCTATTTCAAATCCTAAAAGTTGATGCTGTGAAAGTGCTGCACTCAATATGCCAGCAAATTTAGAAAACTCAGCAGTGGCTACAGGACTGGAAAAGGTCATTCCAATCCCAAAGAAAGGCAATGCCAAAGAATGCTCAAACTACCACACAATTGTACTCATCTCACACACTAGCAAAGTAATGCTCAAAATTCTCCAAGCTAGGCTTCAACAATATGTGAACTGAGAACTTTCAGATGTTCAAGCTGGTTTTAGAAAAGGCAGAGGAATCAGAGATCAAATTGCCAACATCCACTGGATCATAAAGAAAGCAAGAGAATTCCAGAAAACATCTACTTCTGCTTCGTTGACTATGCTAAAGCCTTTGACTGGGTGGATCATAATTGTGGAAAATTCTGAGAGAGATGGGAATGCCAAACCACCTGACCTGCCTCCTGAGAAATCTGTATGCAGGTCAGGAAGTAACAGTTAGAACTGGACATGGAACAACAGACTGATTCCAAATTGGGAAAGGAGTTCATTAAGGCTGTATATTGTCATGCTGGTTATTTAACTTATATTTAGAGTACATCATGTGAAATGCCCGACTGGATGAAGCACAGGTTGGAATCAAGATTGCCAGGAGAAATGTCAATAACCTCAGATATGTAGATGACACCACCCTTATGGCAAAAAGTGAAGAGGAACTAAAGAACCGCTCGATGAAAGTAAAAGAGGAGTGTGAAAAAGCTGGCTTAAAACTCAACATTCAAAAACATGGCATCCAGTCCCATCACTTTATAGCAAAATGATGGGGAAACAATGGAAACAGTGTCAGACTTTATTTTTTTGGTCTCCAAAATCACTGCAGATGGTGAATGCAGCCATGAAAGTCAAAGATGCTTGCTCCTTGGAAGAAAAGCTTTGCCAACACTACTTTCCCAACAACGGTCCGTCTAGTCAAAGCTATGGTTTTTCCAGCAATCATATATGAATGTGAGAGTTGGACTATAAAGAAAGCTGAGCACCAAAGAATTGATGGCTTTGAATTGTGGTGTTGGAAAGACTCTTGAGAGTCCCTTGGACTGCAAAGAGATCAAACCAGTCAATCCTAAAGGAAATCAAAACTGAATATTCAGTGGAAGGACTGACACTGAAGCTGAAACTCCAATACTTTGGCCACCTGATGCGAAGAACTGACTCATTGGAAAAGACCCTGATGCTGGGAAAGATTGAAGGCAGGAGGAGAAGGGGACGACAGAGGATGAGATGGTTGGATGGTATCACCGGCTCAATGGGCATGAATTTGAGCAAGCTCTGGGAGCTGGTGATGGACAGGAAAGCCTGGCGTGCTGCAGTCTATGGGGCTGCAAAGAGTTAGCCACTACTGAGCGACTGAACTGAACTGAATTGAACCTTCATGGGGGTGGACAGGCTAGATTTAAAACAATGGGCGGGTTGGTTCTTTCTGTGTATCTATTTCCAGGATTGTAATGTATATTCTCTCTCTCCCACATCCTGCCTTCTATTTTTCTTCTCTTTACACAGGCACTTTTAATACCAATTAATGAAAAGCAGGCATCTTAAGCTATGGCTTAAAAAGACTCTCTCGCGTCAGGCTAAGATAAAATTCTGAGCATAAAGGCTGCTGGAGGAGAAGCACAGGACAAGCAGCCAGAAAAGCCTGGCGTTGACAGATGCTGCGGAGCCATCCTCTCTCTGTGGGACCCGGGCAAAGCCACATGCCCTCCTGGGGACTCCATGTTCTCACTGTAAATTCTTACAGGGCATTAAAATACCCTCAGAGCGCTAGCTTACTATATACACACATGGGTTTACTTTTTATATTTAGTACTAATATTTATTTGGTTATATTTTAAGAGTAGGATCTTTTCCAAGATGTACATTATGAAAATCTGGTTCAAGGTTCAGATCCGAGGGGCCTGGAGATTGAAAAGGGCTGCTCTTCAGAGGTGGGTAGTATTTTTCCCCAGTAACCGTGCGTGGCTTCAGCTGTTTCCAAAAGTGGCCACCTTCCCTTTGGATGTCTGAAGCCCAATTACTTTCATTTTTAACTGAACCAACAGATGTTCTTGTTCTCTTTTCTTTTTGGGCTGTCTTCCCTCGGCATTCTGCATAGACAGAATGTTTCCAACAAGATTACTGAGAGGCCTGGTCCACTGGCTCCACTGTTGGAGCAGCAGCCTGTTGTGACCACCCTGAAGCCTCGATCTTTTCCATTTCTTGGAAGATGCAGCGATACATGGGTGAACCACAAAGGCCAGGACCAAATGCTCCCTGGAAACAAGGAAAGCACAGATTTCTTATCCTTTGATTTAGGGCCTAAATACATCAGGCCTGTACCACCAAAATGTCAGAATGGGCAGGGTGTCTCTGAACCTTGGTGCAGAATCCAGAGCAGGGGGACATCCAGCTCTGGGGGCAGGGGTGGAGTTCCTCCTGGGCATTGTAGCCAGCATTGCACACGTGCTGTGTAAAGCTGGCCGTGCCTCTGCTCTGGGCAGAGGTGGTGGACAGAGGCACCAGTGCGCCCAGCAGGACAGCAAACCCTGAAAGACAGGGTATGAGACAGATGAAGCTGTCCCTAGACTAAATCTGGGACCTAAGAAGAAGTTGGTGATCCTGAGAGAGGTACTAGGGAGGCAAGATAATAATTTAAAGCATTAATGAGTTTCATATACATGCACAGAATTACATTTCTTTTGACCCTAAGACCCATCTTCTTCCAGGTGTAGAGTGTCAAAAGATAGACTCTGAGGATTCTCAAGAGATTGAAAGCAGCAGCAGCAGAGGTAGGCGTCCAGTCCTCTTGACTAGAGAAAGGCCCCTGGGGTGGGGACGTCCGGGGTGGAGAGAACCCTTGGATACATCTGTAGGTTATAGAACAAAGGGCACCTATGCTTTACCTCTCAAGTGAAGCCCAGGGGAGCAGAAGCCCCAGGGCTGTGTCAGACATCAGAGGAGGTCACAGAGCTTCCCATGGCCCAGAGGGCCTGGCCGGCAATGAAGCCCTGAACAGACTCACAAGAGCCCCTTGGGCTCTTGGTCAAGGGCAGCGGAAAGCTTCTCTTGGCCTAAGGAAGTTCAAAGAGACTCAGAGAGATAGAGAGCTTGGACAGAGAAGCCTTGCAAACAGCTGCCCATCGGGGACTTGTGGACTGACAGCGGGGATCCTGTGGAACATGGATGCTACAGGGGTGCCTTCAGGGACAGACAGCACGTGGCGCACAGGCACCAGCCTTAGATATGTCCTGGGAGAAAGGTGGGAGGATGCGGAATTGCCAGACAGAAACTTTCACCACGCAGAGCAACAGGAGCACATATAACAATGAAGAGAGCTGAGAAAAAAAACAACAACTAAGCCTGCATTTGTTAGATACCCAAATGTGTACATTGGTCAAAATCAACCCATAACGGATGAGTCTAATTTATGACTAACCCACCCCAAGAGGTGGTTTTGTTTGACTGATTAATTGACTGACTGACTCATTCCTTCCCTTCTTTTCTTCCTCTCTGACTTACCAAACAGACAGGTACTCTGCTGAGGACTAACAGGTCTTGCTTGCTTGCTTATTTATTTCTCTATTCATTGATTGATTCATTCTTTAGCTAGCTGTGCCTGGTTTTAGTTGCAGCAAGCAGAATCTTTGATCTTTGTTAGGGCACGTGGGATTTTAATTGCATTGTGCTCTTAGTTGCAGACTGTGGGATCTAGTTCCTTGACCAGGAATTGAACCCGTGTCCCCTGCATTGGGTGCACAGAGTCTTAGCCACTGGACTACCAGGGAAGTCCTGAGCAATGCTTTTTTTTTTTTTTTTTAAACCAGACTTCAAATATGTGTTTTCTGCCCTCAGATTTATTAATTTAGTTAGGAGGGGGAGGCAGGAGGATGCAGAAATAGAGACACTGACAACTAAATCTAACACAGTTTGGTAAGGACTGTGATGAAAGTGCATACAATGTGGTCTAGGAGCACAGAGGAAAGCTTACTAGCCCAAGATTCGGAAGTCTCTGAAAACTGATAACTCCCTTCTATCCAACCAGTACCCTTAGGAAAGCTACCTTAAGCTATCATCCACTCAGTCACATGGAAAATCTGAGGATGAGTTGTGGCAGAGACATCGTCTGCATACTGGCTATCCATGGGGACCCACCACATTTTTTAGCCTCCCTTGTGGTTAGCAGAGGCCATGTGGCTAATTCTTGCCAATAGGCTACAAGAAGGGGGACTCCTATGACCATCCAGCTCAGCTTTCCTCTATCCCTACCATGGTGCCTGTGGAGCCTTCTTATTCCAGGTGGTGTGGCTTCAAGATGTCTGAGCTTTCATTGTCCTGAATCTTTAAGAAAATGTGTGGAAAAGAGACTCCATTGAGCCACAATCAATATGTAATATGAGCAAGAAATAAGTTCTTGATTAAGTCCTTTAACTTTTGGGGTTATGTTGTTACTGTAGCAAAACTCAGAATATCCTGACCAATAGTGAGAATAATGATGGATTAAAAGGGGGAGTTGGGTTATTGAAATGCATTCCAATATTGTTCAGAGGAAAAGGGGCTTTGTTCCTAGGTGACCAGTCTTTTAAGAATAATCTCCTGAAAGAGATGAAAGTGACAGACGGTAAGTAGTGTGATCTCTTCACTTAGAGCTGGTACCTGGATATAGGTTCAGACGTTAAGCTGGTAAAGAGAAGCCTGAACAGAAGACGAGAGGGCGCAGAGGAGAAGAGGGAGGCAGGAAAGCCACGCTTCTGAGTTCTCTGTCTGTCTATGGAACAGTCAAAGCCATTCCCTACCCCCAGCCTCTCCCACCCGTCTACCCCAGATGGTCCCATGCGGGGCCCAGACAGTAAGGCACCCTCATCAGGGACCTCTTGGGTAGTCTCAGGGTAGTTGCGCCTTTCTCTGCAGCCCCCTAATGTCTACTGAGAGAGAATGAATAGCTTAAGAGCTGACACCTTTGAAAGGGTAGTAACTCCTGAGAGAGAAACAAAGAAAACAAACTAAACAAGGCCAGTGTAATTTCACCCTGGAATAAGGTTTCTTTTCCCCACTCCCATACTAAACATAGACTTTAAAATATTTCCATTACTACTGCAGCAGTTAATTTAAAAATATCTTTTGAAATAAGCAGTAACCACATATGGGTAACATGTAGGTGAAGCGAATATCAGGGAGCTGCTTGACAGACTGCTGAAGGCATTTTCCTTTCCTGATACGTGACTCATGATTTCGTGTGGAACAGGAGGGTTTACAGCTTTACAATCTGCTAGTGATAAGGGGACCCATGTTGGAAACAGGTCCATTAGAAAAACGATAATCCTTTCGTGCCCCTAAATGTTACTCAAATTCTCCCTGGCTTTTTCCCAGATAAAAATAGAAATCTTCATGTGTTCCCTGGGAAAGTCACCAAGTAGCAGGGAATGGATGATAAAGTGACAGCTGGCATCCTGAAATCTAGCATAAGTATTTTTTTAGTAACTGCAGAACAGTAGCAAAGTGCTCACAGTTTTATAATGTCCCACAGGGCTGGCAAGCTCCTCCGCTGGTTTGGTTGAACATAAGGGCCTGTTGGACAAGCAACACCACCACAAACAACAGCAACAACTACAGCAACAGCTACATCATCCGAGATCTTGTAAAGCGCCAGGCCCTGAGCTCTACCCATCACCTCCAGTCCTCACAGACAGCTCTCGAGGGGGTTATTATTATTATTACTGCCCCAACCTGGCAAACGAAAACTCTAAAAGCAGTCATTTCACGACATTAGTTTACAGCCAGAGAGTGGTGAAGAATGTGTGTCCAGCTGAGTTTGTTTTATCCCCTCGAGACCTGGTGTCAGTCTATGCCAATAGCTGTGACGTGCAATCTCTCAGCACAGCCTTGGGTAGAACAGATATGTAGGAAGGAGACTCCTAGTGGGTCTACTGCCTAAAGCAGTTCATGACAGTGATGAACACCAATCCTGCACTATGAATACCTCCCTTCTAAAAATAGACACACGGCTTCCAGGGTGGCTCAGTGGTAAAGAGTCTGCCTGCCAAAGCAGGAGACAGGGGTTTGATCCTTGGCCCAGGAAGATCTCACATGCTGCAGAGCAACTAAACCCGTGTGCCTCAACTTCTGAGCCTGTGCTCTAGAGCCTGGGAGCCGCAAGTGCTGAAGCGCATGCACTCTGGAGCCCGTGTTCCGCAACAACAGAAGCCCCAGCAATGAGAAGCCCGTGCACCCCAACTAGGGAGCAGCTCCCACTTGTTGCAACTAGAGAAAAACCCACACAGCAACGAAGCAAAGCCAAACATAAATAAACTTATTAAAAGACACGGAAGCTGGGGGAGGGCAGATGGCCTTACCAAAGCCACAAACCCTAAGTGTAGAGAGGGTCATGCATGTCTTCAGTGTACCAAGTGAGTCCTGGGGTGAACCTCGCATGGAGTTGTGGTCAGCGCCTGCCTGACGGGAGTCACATGTGTGAGCTGGGAAAGCCCTTTCTACTCTCAGCGCGCTGGTTCCCTCGCGCAAGAGACAGGGTTTGTGAAGGATGAATGAGAAGATGACAGTGAAAGGCTTTGTAAGTCTCAGACGCTGCATACGTGTGAGATCAAAGAAGTGCAAGGTGGTGGTAAAATGCCAAATACAAATAAAATCCTCAAGCAGGTAATTACTAATGAATTTATATTAGAGCTTATCCAGAAATGCAGTTTCATCCAAGCCAACAAGAGCTGGGCAGGCGGGGCAGGAGTGTTTGATGAGTGATAACAGTACAGTCTGCAGCAACGGACCTATGGGCACTGCTGACTACTCCACTGTTAGGTCAAACTTTTTTTGTCTTATTTGCATTAAAAAAAAGTATATTCTTTTTTTAAAAAATTGAAGTATAGTTGATTTATAATGTGTGAGTTCCAAATGTATAGCAAAGTGATTCAAATATATATATATATATACACACACACACATATATATATATACACAGACACACATATATATATATATACACATTCTTTTTCAGATTCTTTTCCATTATAGGTTATAAGATATTGAGTAGAGCTCCCTGTGGTATTAGGTCCCTATTGTTTAGTTTATACATAGTAGTGTGTATCTGCTAATTTCAAACTCCTAATTTATCCCTCCCCTACGCCCATTCCCCTTTGGTAACCATAAATCTGCTTTCTATGTCTATGAATCTATTTCTGTTTTGTTAATGAATTCATTTGTTGATTTTTTTTTTTAGATTCCACATGTAAGTGGTATCATATGGTATTTGTCTCTGTCTGACTTACTTCATTCTGTATGGTAGTCTCTAGGGTTCACTCATGTTGTTGCAAATGGCATTATTTCATTCCTTTTTTTAATGGCTAAGCATTATTTCATTATGGGCTTCCTTGGTGGCTCAATGACAAATTCCTCCTACCAATGCAGGAGATGTGGGTTCGATCCCTGAGTCGGGAAGATCCCCTGGAGAAGGAAATGGTAAACCACTCCAGTATTTTTGCCTGGGAAATCCCATGGACAGAGGATCCTGGTGGGCTACAGTCCACGGGGTTGCAAAAAGAGTCAGAAATAGCTTAGCGTCTAAAACAAACAAACAAAATTATTACATTATACGTATTTGGTCAAACATTCTATAGTGTAGTGGTTAAGACCACTGACTCCTGAGCTAAGCTGTCTAGGTTCGAATCCCAGTTCTGCCACTTGCTGGCTGTGTAACAGTGGGCGAGCTCCCTGATCTCTGTGCGTCTGTCCCTCATCACAGAGGGGGACTCCCCAAGCACCCGTGTCATAGGGCTGGTGTGAGGATCATGAGCAAGAACCAGGAGCAGTGCCTAGCACAGAGCACCGCTGGCAAAGCGGGAGCTGTTCGCATGTCCTCTGTCCGCTCTGGATGGTTAACCAGCTTTCTGTCACCATCAAGCCTCAGTGACACGTCCTCAGGGCATGTGGCTATGGCTCCGTGCCTCTGGAAACTTACGGTTATAACCTAAATATGAAAAAAATTCACTTGTACCCTAAGAAATGGCTGTTTTGGTAGGTCAAATATGGAGGGGGGGCGGAAATCCCCAATTTCATATTCTTCAACCTAACACACATAAGCAAACAGAGATAAAGCCTGGAAAAGCAGGGGAGAAAAAGGAACAAGCAGTCTAGCAAAAATCAGAAAGGGAGAGTCAGATGAAATGTAAAATAACCACGGCTTACACAGCTGCATCAGTATCAAAGAGATGTATAAATTAAGTGCAGGATTTAATCATGTCCGTTAAGCACAAACATGAGCTCAAGGGGCTGGTGGGTATGCAGATGTACATGTGTGACTAAGAAGTGGGAAGAGGAGGACTTTTTTTTAAGGCCATAAAAGAGACACAGAAGGGAGCCAGGGAGCCAGGGAGCTCGTTCCTATGTGCACGGCCACACACTCTTTCATGCGCCGCTTTTCTTCTCTGCTCCTTTTGATCCACAAAGGAGAATCTCAACCCGCCCTCTTCACCCACCCCTCCTGCTCCTGACGTCAAGCCTCCTCCCACGCTGTACCCTCTCCTTATTCCATCTGTCCGCGACTCTCCTCCCACCCTTCAAGGTTCACCTTCCATCCCCTCTCTCTGACTAAGGCAGCCTGTTGGGGAGGAAGCAGAGAGTAGACGCGTGGCCAGGCTTCAGGGGTTCTCCCTCTGTACTACTAGGCAGCAGGGCATAGGGCAGTGGGTTTAGCACTGGCAAGAGGTCATGCCAGCATCTTTTTCTTCCTTTATCCCACTGCTCTTCGTTCTGTCAAATTTTCCAAGTCCCATTTCCTAGCAGCAAAATATCTGACCAAACATAAGAAACCAGATCCCAGAGACTCCAGGTGAAAGAACTAATATTATTGTTGGTGAAAGTGAAAAGTGAAGTCACTCAGTCGTGTCCGACTCTTTGTGACCCCGTGGACTGTAGCCCATCAGGCTCCTCCGTCCATGGGATTCTCTAGGCAAGAATACTGGAATGGGTTGCTATTTCTTTCTCCAGGGGATCTTCCTGACCCAGGGATTGAACCCAGATCTCCTGCATTGCAGGCAGACGCTTTAACCTCTGAGCCACCAGAGAAGCCCATTATTGTTGGTAATATTTACTGAATTATTTACTAAATATTTACTGCTGCTGCTGCTGAGTCGCTTCAGTAGTGTCTGGCTCTGTGTGACCCCTAGACGGCAGCCCATCAGGCTCCCCCGTCCCTGGGATTCTCCAGGCAAGAATACTGGAGTGGGTTGCCAATTCATTCTCCAATGCATGAAAGTGAAAAGTGAAAGTGAAGTTGCTCCGTCATGTCCGACTCTTAGTGACCGCCTTGAATGCAGCCTACCAGGCTCCTCCGTCTATGGGATTTTCCAGGCAAGAGTACTGGAGCGGGTTGCCATTGCCTTCTCCTAAATATTTACTTAATGACACTAATGTGATAGAACCTATGTTAAGCCCTGTATATCTTTTAGAATAGCCACTCTTCACAAAGGTCCTTATAACAGGTGGTATGGTTATCCCCATTTGTAATACATGAGAACCCCTTACAGAAGGGGTAAGTGACTGGCCTTAGGAGCCACCATTGGTAGGTGACAAAGCTGAGAGCTCAACCAGGCAGCTGAACTCTGCAGCCGCTGCTCTTAGCCTTACTCTAAATATCACCAAGAATTGGTCTCATTTTGCTATAACCTTGTAGGACATTCATCAGAAAATTCTGGCAGCAAACTCTGCCTCGGGATTGGGAACAGAAAACATACTTAACATACATGAAAGTAGAAAAACATGATTTTCTGTGACGGTATTCCAGGACAAAGGCAGTGGGCGACCACGATGATTCAGGACTGAGAAGAGCAGTCCTTGTATTGCCTGAAATCGAATGCTGAATTCAAGTAAAGGCAGCTACTTGATGAAGGAAACACCTCCCAAGGACAGGTGACCGACTGTGTTAAGCCTGTGTCCCACAACAGGCTGAGATACCTATTGCTGTGGTCAGTGACACCACAGGGACTTCAGATGTGCTGGTCAAGTGAAGGTGATACGGGGGTCCCAATTTTCCTTCCGGCTTTCAGGTCTCTGAAGTATCACATGAGGGGCCTTGATATAAATTTCTCTACAGCCTGAGTCTTGGAAGAAGCCCAAGACTACCTTTAGGAGCTCAAAGAACCCCCATTCCTGAAAGCAGTGGCTGTCTCCCCAACAGCACGTCACAATCACCCGTCACGTGCTGAAGGAAAAACCTCCTTCCTCTCGGAGACCAGCTGGGGAGAGGCTGCCAAGGGGCCAGAGGAGAGTGGAGTGACTTCATGACAGAAGTCAGCGTGACTGCATGAGCTAGGACTCTTGATCACAAGTGACAGAAACCCAACTTAAAGTATCTAAAGGCGAACAAGGGAATTTATTGGCTCAAGTAACTAAGCCAAAGGAAGGGCCAGGTGGCTAGCTGGGTCCTGGGGCAGTGAAACCAGAGCCCACTCTTCCCTCAATGGCTCATTTCTCTTCTCTCTGATGATCAGCTGAACTCTCTTGCAGACTGGCATCTTCCATGAAGCATGAAATGAGGCTGCCAGCAGCTGTCATGAGCCCATCTTCTCAACTAGGAGGGGAGGCTCTTCATTTCAATTAGTAACGTCCCAGACGAGAAATCCAGCTGGCCCACTTCTGTGGCCAACAAGGCAGGTATTGTGATAGACAGCCCCAGTAAGATCAAACAGAGGACGAGGATGAGCAACTGCTCACCTAAGTTTCCCAATAGGAGGATTGGTGTGGGCCAGGCAAAACCACGGATGGCCGCCAAAGGACCTTGCCGTCTTGGACCATCAGGGATCTGCAGTCCCGTGGGGAGTTGCCCCAGGGTGACCAGGGGGAAACAACAAAGCGGATGGAGTTGCTGAAATCCTAGCAAACATGGGCTGGAGGGCAGATGAAACCCTCCTTCATACTCCAGTCTTCGATGCTCTGGGGAACTCACAGCCTGGGAGACTGAAGTCACATAGCGGAAGAGGGCAAGTGGACTACAGACACCCCATGATTCCAGAAACAACTTGAAGCTTCAAACGCAAATGCTGCCCTTCCAGAGGAACGAGACGCAGCCATCCTAGGCCAGGAGTGTTGGTGGATGGGAGGGGCCCAGGGCGGGCTCAGCACCTCCACCTGGGCACTGCAGAGGCCACCGTGACAGCCAGTATGAGAAGCACGCACCTGGATCCGTGTGCAAGTCTCTTGACACGAATAACCCTGGTGCACCGTGTACACATCAGATGAACATGAAAGCTGCAACATCTGGAAAAATGTCACCATCTGCCACTCGGAGAGGAGTACTGAAAGGATCAGCAGGACAGGAGCGGTATGGGGTCTGAGTTAAAAAAAAAAAAGTGTTGGCAGCAGCTGCCAGCTCTCTGCTGCTGAGAATAGCAGCGATCCTCCTGACGTGGCAGTTTATGGACTCTCACAAATCCCGGCTGACCCCTCACAAAGGCGGGGGTCCACACACCGAGCAGCTCCAATGGCCATCGCTCATCAAGCACATTTAGGAGCCTTTGTTCCCATCTCTTCTGCAGCTTCACAATGGCCAGCGCGCACCAGGTCCCACCGCAAGAAAGAAAGGGAGGTGGCGGCTCGTGGAGATCTCAGCAGAAGCATTTTCCTCGTGCCTGACTCCTCTGACCTGCTCATCGTTTGATTTTATCCACAGAGACGAGCTTGCACGTGCGGCTCTTAGTGCTGGTTTAGATGAAACCCCAGACCCAGTGGGGTCATGTGCTCACGTCAGACCAAGGTGATGCTTATATTTTCACGTGTTAATACAAATCTAAGTTAACCAGACTGAGCAGTACTCAGCCGGGGCTGTTTTTTATTAACTGGCTGGTCATTGCTGTTTTTAAGAGAGAGGGCCGTTAAACCCGACAGACGGCCCCCTTGTGCAGTCAAACAGTAAATGGGATTGTTAGGACTCCGGTTGCCATCTCCAGGCTCTCCTCGGAACACAAGCTCTTTGTACACGAGAAATAAAGTCAGACACAAAGGAGAAAAGGTTCATTTTCTCCTACTGCATCTAAAATGTTCCTTTAGACTGAAAGGGGCTATTCTGCTCCCCAAGGTGGGAAGGAAAAACAACGACACTCTGAGTGCAGTGAAAAAATACACCCCTGCATAAACATTTGATCCCGGTCTGCATGACAAGGTTACGAACTTGTGTTCACGTATTAAAAGCTGGCTGGGCTCTGAGGCCCTTGTTGATACTGTAAGGAAAGTACCACGCGTTTGTTTATTTCTGTTCAGGAAGGGAATTCACTGGGTTCTTACCCCAGCTGTCTTGGACCAAGTACTTCTCTCGCTTATTGACTGAGGGAGGGGCCCACTGGACAACGACTGTGTTGCTGTGCCTTTCGGCACTAACCTTCTATGACGCGGTGACTTTGTTCACGTGCTGGAGAGGTTCTCGTTACCGACCTTTCTTAGTGTTTCACACTCACTGCCAACAATTGACGGAGAAGGCAATGGCACCCCACTCCAGTACTTTTGCCTGGAAAATCCCATGGACGGAGGAGCCTGGTAGGCTGCAGCCCATGGGGTCGCTGGGAGTTGGACACGACTGAGCGACTTCACTTCCACTTTTTACTTTCATGCATTGGAGAAGGAAATGGCAACCCACTCCAGTGTTCTTGCCTGGAGAATCCCAGGGATGGGGGAGCCTGGTGGGCTGCTGTCTCTGGGGTCGCACAGAGTCGGACACAACTGAAGCGACTTAGCAGCAGCAGCAGCTAACAATTGACTTTTGTCTGCTTACTGTCTGAGCCAACATCTTCATGTCTGTGACAGACTGCCTCATTCACAGCCACCACAGGCCAAAGGTAAAGCTCCCACATGGGCAGCCTTAACCTGGGGGACAGCGGAGTCTCATGTCAGTCACCCATGTCGTAACTGCAGAATGAAAGCTTGTGGCTGGAGCTGAGGAAGAGGGGCTCTGCCCAGCTCCGCAGTACCTCTCTTCCTCCCCAGGGACACTTTGTCAGTCCATCCTGAATGACCCTGGTACCTTTTAGCAAGCTCTACAGATAACTAGAGTTCAAACAGGGAAATAATATATTTAAAATGGTAACAATAAGCTGATAATAATACATTAACCAGAACCTATTACATATTAATATTAGGCATGATGCAAGTGCTCTATGTGAACGTAATCCTCCCCAAAACCCTTGGAAATAGACAACACTGTCACTCCTGCTTTACTGAATACAGAACTGAGGCCTACAGAGGTAAAGCCTTTATGGCTGTGTGATGCCCACAACTATTGGCTGAAGTTTCTTCCTGCCTAAAAGCCAGAGGTTGGCTGGGGGTCAGTATTTCCCAGAATGTGGTATGTGGAGTACTGTCCCGAGTCACCAGGGGTGCTTATTGACCTGCAGACTCCTGGCTCCACCCCAGATAGGAATCCCTGGGGGTGAGGCCCAGGAATCTAACAAGAACCCCAGGTGATTCTTAAGCATATTAAGGTCTGAGAACCCCCAGGTGTATAATCCCCAAATTTCACCCAGCTCTACTATGATGGCCAGTGCTTTCCTTTTGTTAGAGACTCTTCAAGAATGCAAGCGTTCCTCTTCCATCCCACCCAGAATTAACCCTTAAATATCCCACACATTTTCTTTAGATCAGCTATAGACAACATGCAATCTTGTTTCATACAAGACACAAGCAAATTCTTTATTCTCTAAGATGTTTAAACCATACGAAACAAATCCCTCCCATTTAGAAGGAATGCAAAAACAAGATGACATGACCTTAGCCAAAAGAATTTTCTTAAAGGTATTTTACAAGTGGAAGTCCACACACATATGGAAGTAGTTACTGAGAAGAGTCACTGGACCAGGGAACATCGACAATGATCTCTCTCATTTCTCAGAGAAAGGGAGTGGGAGGAGAGAAGGTGTTTCTAAATCAACACACACACACACACACACACACATTCCAATCATACACATAGAAGACACAGGTAACACTGGGCTGTGAGAGAAGAGTGTGAGAGCAAATAGGCCTTTTTCCACTAAAAACATGTTACCATCAGCCATGGTCTTGACTTTTCCTCCTGATTTATTTC
This sequence comes from Ovis canadensis, assembly GCF_042477335.2. Classification (NCBI taxonomy): domain Eukaryota; kingdom Metazoa; phylum Chordata; class Mammalia; order Artiodactyla; family Bovidae; genus Ovis; species Ovis canadensis. Next base: position 85,005,100 of record NC_091250.1, read on the forward strand.
CTTATTTCCCCTAAAAATGCCCTCTTACCTCTTGTTTCCATTTTTCCCTCTAGCTTGCCTTATGGTCTCTTTATATTTGTCCTTTCCTGCTGGCATCGAGGTCAGAGTGACAAGAAAGCCTGCACTCGGCACACCTTGTAATGTCATCATTTTACTGCCCAGCACAAGGATGCAAGACCCCCTCAACTGAGGCCTCACCCCTGGCTGACCAAGATGGCCAAATGCCCACATCAATCATGCAGCCACCAGGCTCAGGCTCAGGGGCTGCTATGTTTCCACAGAGACGCACATCTGCTTTTTCCATGCACTTCTTCCCTCTTTCTGACAGATACACATGAATGCTAATATTAGCCAATGTCACTACCACAACAAAAATTTATTATGTATCAGTTGTGCAAAGCACAGTCCTAGGCACAATGAGAAAAAAAACGAGAAGCTGCATTAGACATGGTCTCTCCCTTCAAGGACCTTAGCACCTAGATATATATATGCTCCAGAAAGCAAGCATGGTGGGAGTTCGGGAGTCACAGTGAGTAGGCTGGTTACCAAACAGCCTCTGGGGGAAAGAGGGACCTGGGTCTTGGAGAAGCTGAGGAGAGCTGGCAGAGTATTTGGAGTCGAGGGGATGACTGCAGTCTTCATTCCCACTATTTCTGGTAACAGTGCCCTGATCTTCCTTAAACTCACGCTTAGCTCTGTGATTCAGGTGGGCCTGAACTTGACCTTGCTCATCAAAATCCTATCCATTTGGCCACTATAAGGGTTCAGGATTGAGTACATGCTCCAGACCAGTCCAATGAGACTGGATCCCGAGACCTTTGCAGGAACCATGGATAAAGAGAATCTCTCCCTTCTTCATGGCTGTCTGCTAAGAGAATGTAATCCTGGGGCCACTGGGGCCATTTTACTGCTACAGGGAGGGGGTGGCCTAAGAGCGAAGCCATCACAGTTGGAAGCAGAGCCAACAGAGGTCTTAGTCCCGAGGATGAAGACTGAGGAAACCAGCTCTATAGCTGGACCATTTACATCATGTGCGCAGGCTGTTTTTGTTTTTTAAAGCTAGTTTGGCTGATTAACTTTTTGTCACTATAGCAGTAAATGTGTAAGAGTGTTAACGCAAGAGTGGGAAGATGAGTCTCATTGGTTGATGTTGTTGAAAGGACAGCTGGAAGAATAAACTGGGGCCAAACTTGGCAGGAGATGGAAGGAAGGCATGATTACAAAGCTAGGGGATAAGAACTTTATAGCCTATAGGCACGAGAAGCCATGGTAACCTCTGAGAAATGGAATACTGATGAAAGAGGAAATGTTTTAGTAAGGGGTCAGGTATGGGATAGAAGGCGGAACAAGATGAATTCCCTGGTTTCTTCCAATCTTGAGACTGTGTGGTAGATGGCAGTCGCTGGTGATAGTCTGCACCATGGCTTAGAGGGGGTAGGACTGGAATCCGGGACATTCCCAGGCCATTATTGACAGGCTAGAGGCAATGCTGTAGTGGTGATAGGAATGAGGAGGGGAGACTCAGAATGGCATTGTAAAAGCACTTTGATGACCAGCTGGGGGAGGCAAGGGAAAGAGGAGGCAGGTGATGTGGAGTGCTTGCTCCTCTGAGTTGGGAGGATGCCAGTTCCACGGATGGAAAGTAGATGTGGGGCTGGTTTGAAAGTGGGGAGGACTTCTCCCGCCTCACACTTAAAGGGTAGCACTGGGAGGAGAGGGACTAGAGCTCAAAGGGGACAGTAGCTAGTCCCTTACCCCCTCTCTACAGGGTTGAATAAGATGGCTTCTGAGGTCATGGCCAATTCTACAGCTCCCTGATTCCAGGAGTGAGGCTGGGGTTGCAAATGCAGGTTTGGTAGTGAGGGGGAATTCACAGTTCTGAGTGACCTCAGAGGTTCCAACCGAAGCATAAGCTCCAACTGAAGACAGGAATCCCCTTTCCAGAAATGTTGACGGATGGCCCTTCATCCCTTCTTTACTCCTGGCACCTCACAAATTCCTAAGGCCATCAAGAGTTTGTCACCAGGTAGCTTTAACACAAAGTGATTCCTTTCACTGAGCTGAAATGGACTTCCCTGTAAACTCAACCCACAGATTGTAATAGTAGTTCCTCTTGAAAGTGACTCAGTTAGGAAGAGCATAGCCGGGCTGCAGAGTGGGATGCCAGAGGCAACTCTCCCTGGCCACACTCTCAAGAAGTGGCAGTATTCTCACCTAATTTTTTAAGCAACACATTAAAATGACAGTCGTGTTAAGACTATGATGTAAACAGTTTAGGGAAAATAGAATGACCACGAACTACGGTAAGCAAGTAGATGGAAGCTGTATATTCTTGGCCCCCCTTCCCCTTCCTCTCTCTAATCAGTGGGTGGAAACTTGCCTCATCCCCAGGCTGGCTTCCAGATGATGGAATTTGGTTGTCTCTGAAATGAAGTCTAATCCCTTTTACCCAGAACAGCCTATCCAATATCTTACTCTCATGGTCATTGTGAACCTTTCTTTTCCAAATTAATTATCTCCACAGATGATGTAGCTAAAATTCTGAGCTTGGATGAGATCCCCAAAGGAGAGAGAGACTAAGAGAAGAGCCAAGGCCTCAAATTCACATAAAAGTGACTTGTTTATATACAAGCTCGTTGATTTCTGTCTTCACACACACACATACTGGTTTTGCTGAAATCAAGAAGTCACTAAACAAACATGTGTTGGACCAAGTTTAAATCCTCACAGTTATTCCACTGGCTACTAAAGCATTTTAACTACCTTCTATTATTATAAAAAGAACAAATGTATTCTCCTAAGCTTGCAAATTATTATCAGAAATGCCCTAGTTACTAATCAAGAAAAAAAAATTACAAGTGAGATTACCATTGGGATCATATGGGTTCATCTGTTTTCTGATGAACAGAAAACAGCCAAAGAACCTATTTTTCTTTATTGCCATCATTTTTGCTGTTATTTTCTTCTGATGCGATACAAGGTCAGAGGAACAGCAGGAATATTTGGGGTTACTCACCACACTGCTATAAAAATGTTTACATATACTTAATTCTTCTGCACTAAGAATTTGCTGGAAGGTCCTTGAACTGCCTTGTCTTCTCCATTTTTTGAAGCCAGGTTCTACAAGGCACTCTATATTTCTGAGAGTACCCATGACCTTGACTTGACATTTTGTCTTTGTGATTTCCTCCCCCAACATTATTGACCTTAGGGTCAAACTACTTCAGATATAAGTTTCAAGGATAAAGGTATAAACTCAGCTGTGTTCAAAAGAGTCTCTATCAAATGAACTCAAATTCTTTCTCTTCTAGCCATGATTATCTCTTTGGTTCTCTCAGGAAGAGGGGAAAAGAGCTTCTCTGAGACAGGAGTCTTTTCATCAGCCTGATGGGCAGCGCCCATGTCTCTCAGTCAGTCTTAGCTCCTCTCTCCACAAGACATATGACCGATAAAAACAGAGGTGATGGGAGGAGAAAAGGTTGCTCTCTGATTTCCTAAGTTGGACAAAACAAGAATCTATAATGACGGAATTTTAAGGTTCCGTTATGTGGTTATCTGAACCGTTAAACAAATACATGGAATGCAAAAAGGTGCATAAGAAAAATTAGACAGAGGAGTGAAGGATTAGTCATACATTTGTCCTTCCCAAAGTACATTATGTTCTTGTTATTAATTTGGAGAAAAAGTAATACAAAGATTTTACTGAATTCTTTCCACTGAAAAGCTCAACAATGGATTAATGAAATCCAACACATCGTTCCCTAAAGCAAACCACTCAGCAATATTCTGGGCACCAGTTTTAGAAATGGAAAGATTCCAAGCTGTAATGTTCCAAGACTTCTCAGTTAATTAGTGTAGAGAACTTATTTTTATCTCTGCATCATGTAAAGATTCAAAAACTAGGTCAGGAATGTTTTCTGCCTATTGTTAGTTGTTTAAGGTCTGGACCAGTTGAAGGCATAAGAGTTTAGCAAAGGGTAAAGCTGTATTGTGCCACCAGGTCAGACCTGATCCAACAATAAGTCATTAGAATCTCATGAACTGTATAAAAGGCCAAAAACCCATTAGTACTGACTACTAATTGCTTTAGCCAACAGGCCCAAGGTTTTCAAAATATTAAAGAGAGAGATTTTACTATACTCAGAGGAGCCTCACCCTTTTCTAAAACCAATATCATTGCCAGTGTCCCCTGAAGCTTCTTGGTTCCCCCATCCACATTCCACTCAGCAGCTTGAATTTTCCTTTCATTGAATGGATGGCTAAATAACACTGGTTAGCAATGTGAAGATAATATACTCAGGTACTACAATCCACCTATGAGTGGATTTGCAATATGATTATAAAGAGAATACTGACCTTAGGGGACTTGTTGCAGGGGTCCACAGAAAAATGGACTCAAAGTCAGAAAGGATCCTTGAATCTTTTAATCCCAGTTCCCATTCAATGTAGTTGTTTGTCCAGCCGTTACCTGAGTGCTTCTAAGTATGGGCCAGCATGAAATAGGATGGGCTGAGATAAGCATTTCAAATAAAATATCACCATAACTCAGTCTGGAATTTAGAAGAGTGTATCACTATAGATTCCATTCCACAAGGGGATAAAAAGAAACCTCACAGAAGCTATGAATAGTTACAAAGACGCTAAACGACATGATTCCTGACCTTAAAGGCAAGAATATATAGTAAAAAATACATTAAAAAAAAACAAAAAGCCTCATATAGTAACCCAGACTGCACAGAGACACACACACACAGGTGCACGTGCTGATGCCACTTACTCCATGTTGTAACCATTCATTCAAAAAGCATCTCTTGGACTTCCCTGGTGGCTCAGACAGTAAAGCATCTGTCTACAATGTGGGAGACCTGGGTTCGATCCCTGGGTCAGGAAGATCTGCTGGAGAAGGAAATGGCAATCCACTCCAGTACTATTGCCTGGAAAATCCCATGGACAGAGGAGCCTGGTAGGCTACAGTCCATGGGGTCGCAAAGAGTCAGACACGACTGAGTGACGTTCCTGTTCCTGAGCACCTACTATGCACAGCACCACCAGGGCCGCTGGAGGCTGGGCTGGAGCATATTAGGTTTCATACTAATCTTTCCATACCATTTGTGCATCCCGGTGCATGTTTTTCCTTTTCTGGGAGCTGCACTGTATCCCAGTAAGTGAAGTAGATTATGAAAGCTCAAAAATATGAGGAGCCTAGTGTTGATATTTCTCATAGCATATTACTAATGTTTAAAGATTTCTTCGCTTATGGCGCAGATTTGCTGATTTCCTGCCTCAGCCCAGGGCTCTGTTCCCTCTTGCAGCCCCACCCTAATGCCCACTTTCCTCCAGTTGCTGAGTGCACATCCCCTTTATTCCACCTCATCATTTCCCCTCCTTCTGCCCACACTGTGACATGTGTTCCTGCATCCCCCACAGCTGCCTCACTCTCTTCCTGTGGTGACTGGTCAGAATCTGTGCATGCCCAATTTTCACAGCACTTGCAGATGTTCAAAACGACGCCCACCCTGCTGACATTGTGGTACTCAGCAGGAGTGGGGCAGGTCACACGTCCTCTAAAAAGGGCTGTGCTATGCCCACATCTGCTCTCCAGTGCCTCCCCTAGGATCTCCTCTGTAGCCAGCACATCTGGCTTGATCAGGCCTTTAGGCAAACTCCTCACCACCATATATGATTTGCTTTGCTTTAACAGCTGTTATAGAAGGAGCTTAGAAACTCACGATTCATTTACATGGTTAGAAGATCATAGTTTGATTCCTTCCTCTATCACTGATTACTTAAATAATGCGATTCTAGTTTTTCACATAATATTCTACAGTAATATGATGACTAGCTGTTACGAGAATTAAAACAATATGAGCAAACATGCCAAATACAGAACTCCATAGGTGCTAAAAAATGTGTTGAACTTAGATCTGATTCATAAAGACTTCCTAGGGACATTCAGGGACAAGAATTTAAAACAGTAAATCTTATTGTAAAATAACATCTGAATTTACAGCATCGACTGTACTGTTCAGTCTTGACAAGCTTAGGTGCTTAGATGTACTTAGACCCACCAGACTACTGGGGTTCTGGAGCCAACACCACCTGCCCTGCTCAATCCCCTTTCTGCCTGCTCCTAATTGTCTGCTTTTTCTTTGGCTTTAAGGAAATGGCCAAGGGTTCAGGTCTACTAATCTTCCTTATCTGGAAGTTGAAACAGCCTCAGTTGATGGTACGTGTGTCTTTATGATTTTTCTCCTACACTCATGCAACGTGGGACTGGGTTGACTGTGGGTCCACTTTGATGACCTGATCCTTTCCCAGTCAGTGTCACTGGTCATCTGTCCCCTCCTGCTGCTGAGTCCAACTTTCTGATTCCTTAAGTCTCTTTCTTCTTTACACGTGACCTCCGAAACCACAGGCGGAACCTCTGTTTTCAGATTCATAATGATCCCTCTAGCTAGCTCAACTGTCCCTCACTCAAGCCAGAGCAGCTCTTCATCTGGTTCTCCCCATCTTCTAGAGTTGTTTCTAAAAACTAAACTTTATTTTGTAGGACAGTTCTAGATTTACAAAAAAAAATTATGAAGATAGTACAGATATTTCTCATACACCCTTAAACCTAGCTTCCCCATTGCCATTTCTTGCTCCAGGAGATCTTCCCAACCCAGGAATCAAACCCAGGTCTCCTGCTTTGCAGGCAGATTCTCTACCAACTGAGCTACAAGGGGAACCCAGATCAGCATGATTCATTTGTTACTATCTATAAATCAAAATTGACCCATTATTATGACTAAACTAAAGTCCATATTTTATACAGACTTCGTTAGTTTTTTTTTAATGTGATCAAAGAAACATAACATTATTTTAACCATTTTTCAGTGTATAGTTTAGTGACAATAAGTCCATTCACATTATTGTACGGACATCACGATCATCCATCTCCAGAACTCCTTCATCTTGCAAAGCTGAAACTCTGTGCCCATGAAACAATAAATCTTCATATTTCCCCTCCCCACATCCCCTAGCAACTGCCATTTCACTTTCTGTGTGTGTCAATGAGGCTGACTGGGCTAGGCACGCCAAATAAGTGGAGTCATCCAGTATTTGTCCTTTAGCGACTGCTTTACTCCACTTCGCATAATGTCTTTCAGGTTTGTCTATGTTGTCCATCTTCTGAATCTTCAGCCGACTTCAAAACGGTATGATTTTGCACATTCTGAATCTTCACTCTACTTTCTGATTCTCTACTATAGAGTCGGTCCTATACTACAGTGAGCGCTAGATTGCCTCTATTTCCAGGACTCTGTCCTAAATCCCCTTTAGTATCTGGGATCCAAGAATTCCTCATAGGAACTTACATATTAAAAGTACTTACTATGTAGCTCCTTGTTCTAAACAATATATATATAATATGTGTAATATTAAATACATATAACACACATATATAATACATATAACAACAAGATACACATGCTATCTTGTTTAAATGTGAAAATACATCCTTGTGAAGTAGGTACTATTATTTATTTATCTCATTTTACGGATTAGGAAACTCAAGCTCCTGAACCAGAAGCTGCTGCTGCTGCTGCTGTCGCTTCAGTCGTGTCCGACTGCGACCCCATAGATGGCAGCCCACCAGGCTCCCCCGTCCCTGGGACTCTCCAGGCAAGAACACTGGAGTGGGGTGCCGTTGCTTTCTCCGGAACTAGAAGCTAGGCAGCCCCATACGTCCTGTAATGTCCCTTAGTTTCTGCAGGGCTTGGCTTTCCTTCCATAGGGGAGGAAGTTCAGTTCTCTGAACTTTTCATAGGCCCACAAATGGACACATTTTCTCATTAAACTGCCAATGTTGCTGATTCCTCTTGGACACTCTCTCCACTGTCCTGTCAGCTAGTTTGGGCCTGGTGGTACCGTGTTCTCCCTGAGCCTGGCCTGAGTTTCCAAGGCCCTCTGCTGGCTGCTCTGTCGACCACCTGGACTCTGAAGCCTATGCCTCATGGCCTGTTTCTGTGATTTTGTCCCTTCACCTTCCTTATGTCACCCTCCTGGGTGCTGAGTTGCTTCCCAGTTTCAACAAAACTTCAGGCAGGTTCTGTCGGTCATTAATGTTTCAGTTCAGTGTAATTATTCCACTACAGGCCAGGTGGCTCTGGTGTCCCACTAACATTTTACTTTATAATCTGGAAGACTGTATGTAAACAACATAATTCAATTCAAAGGCCATGGTAGTTCTTTGACCTGGATTAATAGAATCAATTTTATAACTGGGAAAGGTCACTGCCTTCACAGAGACAGTACGACTCCAATGCACCTTCACTTCATCGCTAGAGTCGTTTCTGTCTCATTTGGACATGACCACTGAGCTTGGGCTGAGGGCCTGCCTGCTATCATTTGACTGTGCGGAGGGGGCTGTTGCTGGATGCTTTAGAGGTTGGGCACAAAAGGCATTCTTAGCAAAAGGCCCAAAGTCAGCGCTGCAGGAGTGAGATGCTTAAAACAGCAACCAGAGTTGCAATGGGAGCAAACTAGAACGCATTAGCGTGCCGGACTGTCCTGCTGAGCCGGGCTTTGTTAGTGTCTGATTTTCAAGTCTGTGGCCAGAGGGCGAACAGATGACCAGAAGTGTGTGTGTGTGAGTGTGAGTATGTGTGTGAGAGTGTGCGTGTATGTGTGTGACCGTGTGGGTATATGTATGTGTGGGAGTGTGAGTGTGTGTGGATGAGAGAGATATATACAGAGAGATTTCATACAGCAGGAGCAGGCAAATGTTGCTTGGTGATGGTACCATAAAACACATTCAAATATAAACTCTAAATCCTATATAAACTCTTTGCTTTTGGTATTAATACCCACCAGTATGAAAATAATTCAATAAATTATGACTTGTGGTAGAATATAACACAGTTATGGAACAGTAAAGGGATGTTTTCAAATATCCCATCTCTTGTTCTTCCAGGTACACAGTAAACGTCCAACCCCATCTCCCCTGAAGTTGGCTTGGCTGCGTGACTCACTCTGGCCGGTGGAAAGGAGCTGAGGTAATGGGTGTTACTTCCAGGCAGAGGTTTGAGGGCCTGGCTATAATCTCCTGTTTCTCCTTGCCCTGCCTCAGTGAGGTGTGCATCACAGTGGGGCCCCATCCCTCGGGTCTGCGCCTCTGTGACTGTGACCAGCAGAGTTCTTGCTGGCCTGAGAGAGAGATGCAGAGTGAGTGAGATGCGAATTTGACTTGTGTTAAACTCCTGAGGTCTGGGAGTCATGTTACTAGAGTTACTCTACTGACTAATATGAGCTGCAAGTACATTATGGAAAACATTATTAGATGGAGCCTGGACTGGAACACATCATGCAAAAATGAAAATCACTGTTAGCTTCTCTAAAAAGCAGTTTTCTTTAATATCGTCATTTTTTTCACTTACGAAACAGTTTAAAAGCATAGAAAGCTCAAAGAACATGAAAGACTATGAACTGATTCTAAGATTCTCTTCTTGTATAAATGTGGAGCAGAAGGCTTTATTAAAGAAAGCACTGGGAATATTCTGCCGAAGGGCGCCGTTGTATTTAAATGAAGTAACACATACCTAGCAGCTTTAATAAACAAAATCTGGCAGGGAGGCATTTCTGGGGTCTTCTAGAGTTAAATAGAAAATTAATTCAAAGTCATAGGCAATTGGTGCTCCCTTCCCTGCAGCTTGCTCTTCGATCAGCAGTGTCATTTCCAAATAGAGATCTCTCTCCCAGGGCTTTACCTTCTCCTGAGATACTGAAAAGTCTGGTGGGGGGAAAGGAAGGCTACACACAAAGAACAAACCTTGATGAACTACAGAGAATGTGGGTTCAGTGAAGGCAGAAAGCTCCCAGACCCCGGCATAAGAAGAGCTCACATTCTAAGGACCCAAACACCGGTGACAAGCTGCCACTCTGGTCCTGAGGCATGGATCGGCACGACCTGGGCCAAAGGCAGCTGTGGTGGCTCCACTCACAGCGAGTGAGCCCAGCCGACCACCAGCGCCTGTAGCTTGTCACAGCTGCAGTGTCTGAGCGTCCTTTGCTTCGGTGTTGAGAGAGGTCAGAGCAGAAATGCTGGCAATGACTCAGGACAGGCAGCCTTGATCTGAATCCTCATTCCACTTCTTACTAGCTGGGTCATCTTGGGAGAGTTACTTAACCTCTCTGTACTTTAGCTTTCCCTTCTCAAAAAATGGGAACAATATTAGTGCCTACTTTGAAGGTTGCTGGAGGGCTGAGTCATACATGTAAAACTCTCAGCTTAGAGCCTCACCCAGGGCCTGGGTTAAAGGGGCACTTGCACACTGATTACAAAGTGAATGATGCCCGCCCCCCGGAGCTGTCCATATGCATGCAGTCCTGCTAGCCTCCCTTCACCCTGCTCTCTTATTAGACCCCTTTCAACCTGCAAATAAGGTTATGCTGCTTCATTTCTTCAAATCTTAAAAATGAATGATAATGATGATGTTTCAGTTCAGTTCAGTTGCTCAGTCGTGTCTGACTCTTTGCACCCCCATGAATTGCAGCACGCCAGGCCTCCCTGTCCATCACCAACTCATGGAGTTCACCCAAACTCATGTCCATCAAGTCAGTGATACCATCCAGCCATCTCATCCTCTGTTGTCCCCTTCTCCTCCTGCCCCCAATCCCTCCCAGCATCAGAGTCTTTTCTAGTGATGATGTTTAAGATGCTAAAAATGGCAGGTACACACCATGTACAAGGTATAGTACTAAATATTTCACGTTTTAACCTTAGTTCTTACAAAAACTCAATTATTCTCCTTGCACAAGTTATTCCCATTTTACAGAGGATGTCGTGAGGTTCAGAGGTGTTGGGTAACTTGCCTAGGATCACAGAATTTTAATGTCTCCTTTTATCTGGGAGGCAGAGTAATAGTGCTTCATAGCACGGCTAACATATGGATGTGAGAGCTGGACCATAAAGAAGGCTGAGCACTGAAGAATTGATGCTTCTGAATTGTGGTGCCAGAGAAGACTCTTGAGAGTCCCTTGGACTCCTAGGAGATCAATTCAGTCAATCCTAAAGGAAATCAATCCTGACTATTCATTATAACTGATGCTGAAGCTCCAGTACTTTGGCTACCTGATGCGAAGAACTGACTCCTTAGAAAAGACCCTGATGCTGGGAAAGATTAAGGGTGGGAGGAGAAGGGGGCAACAGAGGATGAGATGGTTGGATGGCATCACCAACTCAAGGGACATGAGTTTGAGCACAGTCCAGGAGATGGTGAAGGACAGGGAAGCCTGGTGTGCTGCAGTCCACAGGGTCACAAAGAGTCGAATATGACTGGGTGACTGAACAACAACATAGCAGGGCTGAAGAGATGGCAGATGAGGCCTGGAATCTCAGCTCTTCAGGACTACAGGAGTCATTTCATGGAAAGTAGTAGTTAGTGAGTAGTATTTCAGGATCCAATCAAACTTGATGGACAGCATGTAGATCATACCAGACCCTTCATAACAAGGTTCCTTCCTCTTTCCAGCTTTATCTGGCCACAGACCCTCTAGAACCCCCAAAGGATATAGCTGTTGCACTCCTGTTTGTCTGTATACCTGATTTTCTTTCCTGAAATGCTGTTTTCTTCTCTGACAGGTAAATACTATTCATGCATCACACTTTGCCTGATCACTCCATGCTGAGACAGTTGTCCCAGAGCCCACAGCATCTTCCTTTATTTTTTCACCAACTCTTTTACGTGATGGGCTTTCCCGATGGCTCAGCAGGTAAAGAATCTGCCTGCAATGCAGGAGGTGTGAGAGATGCAGGTTCGACTCCTGGGTCGGGAAGATCCCCTATAGGGGGAAATGGCAACCTACTCCAGTAGTTTTGCCTGGGAAATCCTACGGACAGAGGAGCCTGGCGGGCTATAGTCCAAAGGGTCGCAAAGAGTTGGACACGACTGAGCACACACTGGACTTTTACACGATTAGTTTGCATCTGGGTCTGCCTGCTGGACTGGGAGCTCTTTGACAGCTGAGGCCAGGACCTACTCATTGTAGCCTGGTACTTGGTAGGTGTCTGGCATCCAGCAGATACTCGACAAAGTTTGCATAACTGGACTGAATTGGTATAAGGTTGGCTCAGTTAATAAACATGGTTTAAGAATCCACCTTCATTGTGCGTGGTAGACTGGTTTAGGAATATAGGCGGTGGAAGAAAGAAAACGGCTCAAAATCCTGGCTTGGGTGTCTGACAATCTGAAACTGAAAACCTGGTAACACTGTCCTGTCGATGAGAAAAGGATAAACCTTGAAAATGCACTTTTAATACAGGATGGTTGGAATGCCAATTTAGATAGGTACCCACATGTAACTGGTGTGTTCAAATAGAGCCTAGGGAAAGAGCAGTAAATTTACTTTGTAAGGATTAAGTCTCCTGCCCTGCTGTAATTTGAGGCTTTTAGGCTTCTCATATGGTATAAACATCCCTCTATTAATTGAAAACAGTGCTGGTTAACATATACATCTCAGTTTCAAAGCACTTTTTATTCCTGTACTATCCTTGGAAAGTATGTTCTGATGGACATGTGGCTAGCTTCTTCTGCTATCTCAGGATCAGTGTGTGGTAGAAGGTTACTAAAAGACAGATTCATGAGAACTCCTGTCTTATCAAAGGAAATAGGAGGAACACTGCTGGAAAAGGACCAAGCTCCCGCCTTTCAGAGGAGAAAACCAAGGCCCAGGAGACTGAGTGACTTCCCCAAGTCACACAGCCTCCAGGCACAGGCAGCATCATGTGGAAGGTCCCGAGTCCCAAAGACTTTGGAGAGGGTGCAGGGGAGGCAGGAAAGCTGGCGAGGGCTCGGTGGGCCAGCGCCAGGGATTGACATTGCCTTCCCAGCTCAGTGGGCAGCAGCTGAAGGGTTTTACTCAGGAGCATGCCAGGATCTGACCCATGTTTTCAAATATAAAGACCATGCTGCTGCCTGGAGGAGAAAGGCCACTTACAGGCTCTAGTAGTCCACAGGTGTGAGATGATGGTGGCCCAGCTGCAGGTGTGATGATGGAGTGAAAAAAGAACGGATTTGAGGTTTTTAGAATTGGAGGCATTTTTAGAATTAGAATCTAGAGGACTTGCTATCGTGGGTGATCAGGAAGAAGGCCAGGTCAAGGATGATTCTTATGTTTCTGGGCTTGTGTGGATGCAGGGACTATTTGTGAGATGGGAAAAAAAATAAGGGCAAGGAACCAAGAATCCACTGTTGGTCAGGTGGTCAAGTGAGGCTTGAGATGGAACAGTGCAATAGACGTGGGCTGCCCCGTGTCTGGCAGGAGTAAGCATGGTGGCAGTGATGCTGTTGGCTTCTTGGTTGGTGTTTTCTTTGTTTCTTTTTTAAACCACTGCTGTATTCACTACCACCCCAGTGGGGTTACCAAGGCCAAAGGGAAACATCAGAATTACGGTGTAGTTTCTACAAAGGCTGGTTTGACTACAGAGAGAGTGGCAAACACATTTGCTGGGAAGTTGATGCACACGCCTTGAATGCTCCATGTAAGTCGGCATTCACAGAAATGATGATCGATTCTGACGACTCTCCTATACGATTAGTCTGTGGCCTGCTTTAGATTACCATGCTGCTGCTGCTGTTGATGATGGAGCTTGTACAGAAGGTTTTACTGAATGTTTCCATGCCTCCAAAGGGAATAGCCTTAATTCTAATAAATAAACAGCTGTTCAGTAATAAATACTGGCATCCTTATTTGATAACTTATTGTTTGGATGTTACTTAGCCATTCTTTAAAAATGGATACATTTACAATATAGGTCAAAAGTGTCTCTCATTGTCAGTAGAAACTCAACATCATTTTAGGAGAATATGCCTTGATTTTGCTTTACAGCCTCTTGATTTTTGGCCAGCTGTGTGCTCTGACACTCTTCTACTGCTCTCTACTGTTCAAAATTATTCAGCAGCCAGCTAAGCTTGCACACATAGCAATCCACTAGGGAAGTAGCAACTCAACCTGCTATTTCAGCCCAACTTATTTTAGGGACATTCACATGACAGAAATATTCAAAATAATGATTCATGAGGTGTAACAAATATTTTAAAGCAAATCTATTTTCAAAGATGTCCACTGGGTGCCATTTATAATCACCATTCCCTACTCACTCTTAGAGAAGGTATTTTTGTTGAGTTCTAGTGTGAACTATTTGATCCTTTGCTTTGACAATGTAATGGTTTGATGCCTTTAACATAAAACCTGGATACTTGCTAGATAAGAGTCTATGGAAGTTCATAAGTAAAAGGACAAAAGGGCATGATGACTCTGCCTAGCCACCTAAGGGCACCAGAGCCCATAAAACCAAATTCCAATGCTCAATATGTACATCTGTCATTTTTCATACCTATAGAATTGGTTTTAAAAGGTATATATAACTAAAGTCACAGTGCAGCAGAAATTTGCAATAAGTAATATTTATGACTCTTCTTTTGGGCTAAATATTCTACGGGGGGGATGGAAAGCCATATTATGAGGCAGCTTAAATAATATAAAAACAGTAGTTGTGTGTGCACAACACACATGTGCATGTGTGTGCAAATGTTCAAAGGAGATGTCTTTAGCTTAGTTGAGACATTTTAAATACCAAGATCTAACTTAAACTGCTTGAACAATCTACAGTTTCTAGACCATTGCTATTTTTCTTTATGCACAGAATAAAGTGGCCTGTAGATGGTCTGTCCTCTGTTCCAGGAACTGAGGGCTCAGTAATCACGATCTTTCAATGTGTGGATTCTAAGCACAAAATCCATTCAGATCATGAGAATGGTGACCTCTGCTGGGAAAATCAAGAGGAACCTCTCCTTTCCTTTGGCTTGGTCCCACTACCTGGAGCATGGAAAAGGAAACATAAACATCCTAGCCTGCCAGTAAACAGGCGCTCTCCATGACGGATGCTCTATCTGCTCTCACCTACCATGAAGAATTTAAATTTAGGCTGTTTGGTGAGCATTTATTTTCCTAAGAGAAAGCTCTCTCCAAATAATGACTCCACACAGCTTTTAGACTAAGTTCCTAGGGTTATCAGTTTGCCTCCTCTCTGCAGAGTGGTAGCAGTGCCTTGTGTCATGAAGGACTGCATCAACAGAGTCACGGACTTTTCACACAGCACGTCTGAAGTCTGCTCATGGTTGCTTTTCCCGGGTTCCCAAACAGGAAGCCAGTGGAACAGGTTGTAATTATGACACCAGTTGGAAACTTATGCCAAAGGTACTTTTTCTAAAACTCTAACTTTGGAAGAGGAAGGGGCTGGGTTAGATACATTCATATTGAAAGGAAAGGGAGGAACATGTATAATGCCAAAATCACTGACATAACAAGTTGGAGAGTTCTGAGTGCTGATTTGTCTCTGGAGCACCTTTTTGTGCTGCTCTGTAAAATGATGACCTCAACACTATCACAAAGCCACCATTGTCCAGGGTGTCCTGCAAACTCACTGTGAGGATCCGACTCACTTTAAATTCTTATTAGGGAAACAAAAGAGCCAAAAGGTGATTGACACTGAAATCAGACGCTCTCCAATGGGACTAGACTCATACCCGAGTCTGCAACTTATGAAGAATTAAGTTGTTCTGAAATTAAGGTCCTCTGGGGGCATCTATGACCTAAGAGTAACCATTATATGATAGGAAGAATGGGAAATTGCTTGTAAGCTGTGAATCCTAAATGGGTCTAAGTATTAACAGTTCTTCTGTTTGAATCAACAGTGACAAATCCTTAGGTCAGCAGAGGTCTGAGACTGTCTATGCTCCTGAGAAGAACAGGAGAAGGGCGAACCGAGCCACGTGCAACATGTCACCTCAGCTGCCAAGGACTCACCTGGAGTCTTCCCTTCTCATGAGTCATCTCAGGCTTCCCCAAATTGCTCTAACAGAGTGTACTGGGTTTTGTACCTTTCCTAATCATGTAGAAGATGGGAAAAATGATTCCACTTACTCGCCTACACTTTGTATGAGTTAAAGTGTGAAAGGAACTATCAAGACCTTTGAAAACTTATTAAGCTGAATTCTGTCACCAGTAAACACATTTACAGCTTTTTGAAACAGTTATGGAGAGGGACTTCCCTGGCAATGCGGCGGCTAAGATATGTACTCGCACTGCAGGGAGGCATGGGTTCAATCCTTGGGGAACTAAGATCCCACGTGCTGCACAGTGTGGTCTAAATAAATAAATAATTTAAAAAGCTATGGCGAATTTTCAGCAGGGCATAGGCATTTAAAGACACAACTCATTCATTTCATTGGGAGCCATATTGCTAAATTTCAGACAATTTCATTTTTAAAGTTTCTATTGGGGTTTTAAGAGTATTGACCTTAAAATCCTTCTCTAATATTGTTCAGCTGTATGACTGCTTCCTGGTAGTAGGGGTAAACCCTCACCCAATTTTTACCCAGTTCTGAAGAGCGGGGCATAATATTCATGATGTGTTTGTGAAAACATATGAACACATTCAGCCTTATTCCACAGAGCACAGATTTAGGATCTTTTCACTGGAGCAAAGTCATTTTGGTTATTTCCAATAACTATCTGTTTCATTTGTCATGGTGCTT
This sequence comes from Ovis canadensis, assembly GCF_042477335.2. Classification (NCBI taxonomy): domain Eukaryota; kingdom Metazoa; phylum Chordata; class Mammalia; order Artiodactyla; family Bovidae; genus Ovis; species Ovis canadensis. The sequence goes on from NC_091250.1 coordinate 85,021,677, forward strand.
AGCTTCATATTTTCCTAATTAGCCTTATGTTTTATCCTAATAGCCTTTCAAGTTACTGATGATTTCAAATGCATTTATGATAAAACGCTAATATCATCTTTGTGACTGGGGATTTTGGTATTGATAAATCTTAGGATGTTTTAGAGTGGTGTCTAGTGAAAATTCTAGCAAAATTAAAAAAAAAAAAAAACGAAGGTAGTTTTATCTGATTAAGAGAGCATCCCCTCAAAGGTGTCTGGAAAACTTCATTTAGAAGGTTTCAAAATGCCGGATACAAGTATTTTTGTATTAAAGAAACAAATAGATCAGGAACACAAACATCAAATGTTTATGATGTTAGAAGACCCACGTATTTGTCTGGAATTCTGGGTTAGAGTTAGCAGGTTACTGTCGAGTTAGGTTTTAAAAAGTTTCTCCAAATATGTAACAGATGACACTCTGCAATTTCAACTATATTCACCCATTCTAGAGCAAAGCCCTAAACACACTTGGGGAATTTCCAATCAGATCAGACAAACACCAGAGAGAGCGGGGTGGGGCTGGGAATTTTTTCAAATGCTGAAGCGATCGCCAGAAAACAATTTCTCCTTAGACACTGAGTGGGCAGAGGGGGTGCACATTTCCTCTCAAGATTCCGCTTTTGCTCTGGTCCCTGCCTGACATCTGGGAGGAGCATAGGGAAGCCGGCTTGGTCTAGCCACCGCTCTCAGATCCCGGGGGTGCCTGAGGGTAGAGGCTGGACCCCAAATCCTCCCTCTACAGCTGCTCCTCTTTGCATCTTGGGGGAGGTACCATCTTTCCCTCTTCTCCCTTCTCTGGGCCATTTACAAGGGAAAAAAGTACAAAGTTTTCAGTTGCAGGTGACAAATAAGGTTTTTCAACTTCTTGCACTTTTCACTTTCTATATCAAGGTAAAGATTGCTGATTAGAATTGAACTCTGCCATTTTGTGGCTAATAATGAGTTCTAGCCTGACTCTGAATTTGTGATACAAGTTAATAAGTACTGTGTGCTGGGTCCTGTAGGGATTGCAAAGATAAATAATCACCATTCCTCATCTCAGGAAGTTTAGAGATATGTGTGGGATGATAAAAGTACCTCATTTAAGTTTTAAAATTTCTAAATTACAAGGTGGAATTCAGTATTAGTGACGAGAGGGAGTGAAAAAAGTCTGAACCAAATGAAATTGCTAACATTTGAACATTCTTCTAGCTTAAAAAAATCAGAATTTTCATGGCTTAACAATACTTTGTGAGTATTTGAGCTTGATACATAATGCTTTGTAACTTAGTTGCAAACTCACAATTGTTTGAAAGGATTTTAAAATGAATGCTTATGTATCACCTCCCTCTCCCTTCATTGCTTCATGATTTGTTTTCTAAACCACCGATGAGCAAACTCATTGTAAAATGGCCATCCCTTCCTGCTCAAGACAGCACCACAAGATCTGCTCTACTCTGCCTGCTGCTGCTGCTGCTGCTAAGTCGCTTCAGTCGTGTCCGACTCTGTGTGACCCCATAGACGGCAGCCCACCAGGCTCCCCCATCCCTGGGATTCTCCAGGCAAGAACACTGGAGTGGGTTGCCATTTCCCATGCATGAAAGTGAAAAGTGAAAGGGAAGTCGCTCAGTCGGGTCTGACTCTTGGCGACCCCATGGACTGCAACCTACCAGGCTCCTTCGTCCATGAGATTTTCAAGGCAAGAGTACTGGAGTGGGGTGCCATTGCCTACTCTGCCTACCCTACCCCATTCCCAGCTCCCCCTTTTGAAATCTCCAGGGCACAGGTTTCTGTAGAGTTTCTCTTTCAACAGAGCCTGTGGAAAGGTGAGCCATTTCATCTGAGGAGGGGAACCTTTCAAAAACTGGGGATTAGCAATCTGCCAATATCTGACTCTTTGCAACCCTATGGACTATAGCCCACCAGGCTCCTCTGTTCATGGGGTTTTCCAGGCAAGGATACTGGCGTGGGTTGCCATTTCCTCCTCCAAGGGATCTTCTTGAGCTAGGGATTGAACCTGTGTCTCCTGCATGGGCAGGTGGATTCTTTACCACTGAGCCACCTGAGAAGCTCCACTATCATTAAGCCTCTTGTAAATCAGAATAATTGGTAAGTTCTTGGCTGTACTAACTCTAAGCAATAGCATTTCTGCTCAGATTCATCGATCTCCATCTTTTCATGTATTTGAATTATTCTCCATGCTTTTTGCACTATTGACTGAGTAGGTGGTGGCACACACAACTCCTATCCCTAAAAGAGAGGCAGGAAAAAAAAACAAAACACCATGATGCAGTTGCTCCTAACCGCTGACCAACACAGCACAGCATTTCTCCACACTGAAGGACCTACAGGTGATCTCCAGGGATATGGGGGTCTCAAAAGCCCCTGCCAAAGTGCACATGAGAAAAAAGGCAGGTTGATATAGCTGCCAAGACCAAACAGTGTCAGATCCGCTCATCACTGTGTCAGCGAGGCAAGAGTTTCTCTACACCCTGCCCCTCTGCTATCTCTCAGAACCTTGCAGGTGCTGGACAGTGCAGATTTTCAGCTATGGGAGGAGGAGGAGGAACCTTAGAGGAGGGAAGAGAGAGGCAACCAGCCGCACCTCCCTTCTTCAACTGTAGGAGGCAGAAACTGGGAGAGAAAGAATGCCTAAACTTTAAATCAAGTTTGAAGCTTTGACTATTCCATGGGATTAGACACATAAATTACTAAATTGAGACCATTTATATTTCCTAAGGGGGACCATAAAACTTATGGACTTGCCCAATACTTATCCAAAGATAGGGAAAGAACTAGACCTCACTGAAAAACTGAAAGTAACACGGAGAAACAAAGTAAAATTGCTTTATGATCTGACCTCCCTTGTGAGCCATGATTATTCAACATATTAGTTACATGATTTACAGGGCCCATACAACCTGGGGGTCTAGCGAGGATATAAGTGCGGATCATCAAGACCGGGAGGAAATGGTTACTGTTATTGTTTAGGATTTTCAATATCAATAAATCAAGCTTCAACTATGTAACACTGGTTTTTATAGTGTCATTTCCACTTATCTCTTTACCTTAATCTTAAGGTATAGATTAAGACATCTTCTGAAGGATGGCAAACCTCCATTTTAATAGCATTTCCTTATGTCTGTGGCTGAACTGACTTCCTTTCTATATTGATTTTCATTTAGGTACGTTAATCCAGGGCACTATAGGAATACATTTCCCTTTAGTTTGCGATACACTAATTCCAGTATGCTTTCTCAGCAGTGACAGATTTCATTTTCTTGGGCTCCAAAATCACTGCAGACGGTGACTGCAACCATGAAATTAAATGATGCTTGCTCCCTGAAAGGAAAGCTATGACAAACCTAGGCAGCATGTTAAAAAGGCAGAGACATCACTTTACCGGCAAAGGTCCATATAGTCAAAGCTATAGTTTCTCCAGTAGTCATGTACAGATATGAGAACTGGACCATAAAGAAGGCTGAATGCTGAAGAATTGATGCTTTTGAATTGTGGTGCTGGAGAAGACTCTTGAAAGTCCCCTGGACAGTCAATTCTAAAGGAAATCAACCCTGAATATTCATTGGAAGGACTGATGTTAAAGCTGAAGCTCCACCGATACTTTGGCCACTTGATTTGAAGAGCCAACTCATTGGAAAAGACCCTGACGATGGGAAAGATTGAAGGCAAAAGGAGAAGGGGGCAGCAGAGGATGAGATGGTTAGACAGCATCACCGACTCAATGGACATGAATCTGAGTAAACCCTGGGAGATAGTAAAGGACAGAGGAGACTGGTGTGCTACAGTCCACAGGGTCACAAAGAGTCAGACACGATTTAGTCACTGAACAACAGCAACAAGCATGCTTTCTCATGTGATTTTTTCCCTTTTCCTCCTTGATTTAATCTTGCCACTCTCTTCTCTCCTTTTCTTGTTGATGCAATGATGCTTTTACTTGACTATAAAGATGTATATCACTAGTTTCTGTTGCATGAAAATAATAATAGCTAAAATTTATTGACCATCTACTTGTTCCAAATGCTTTACTGTATTTTTATCTCTAATAGGTATAATGATCTCCGGGGGCAGCAGGGGGGAGTGGCAGTATCCCCATTTTACTGAGGGAGGAAATGAAATTTTAGACAGGCCAAGTTAGCCATTCCAGTTTATAAAGTTAACACATCAGGGAGCCTGGACTCTCACCTGAGTATGTCCACTCCCCAGGCTCATTTGTTTATGGAAGACGAACAGAGTCGGGTGTCGTAAGAATGGAACAGAAAACTTAATGATGTTTCTATTCCATGAATGACTGTGGATTATTTGACTAGTCTTTTAATCTCTTCTGGTGGCTCAGATGGTAAAGAATCCACCGGCAATGCAGACCTGGGTTTGATTCCTGGAAGATCCCCGGGAGAAGGGAAGGGCTAACCACCTAGTATTCTTGCCTAGAGAATCCCATGGACAGAGAAGCCGGGCAGGATGTGTCCATGGGGTTGCAGAGTCAGACATGACTGAGTGGCTAAGCATAGCACACGGTGAAACAAAAGCCATGCTCTATCTTATCTGTAAATATATCTTAAAGGGATATCATGAGTCAGATATACCACTGCTAATAAAGCAGACTAAAGAGAGATGATGCAAACAGTCTTATTAACAGCATAACTCCAGTTTTTCTCTACTCATACTATAATTTCCTTTATACTATTATATTACATTATATTATATCATATCAAATTATTTCAGCATTTGAAATGCCACAACTTAGGAGTTCAATTTATTATAAAGATACTCCATAAATTTCCCTAGTTTGTCTATTTCAAATACATTGTAGGAAAAAGAAGAAAAGAATATCACAGTTATGGAATGCTTATGGTAGTGACTTTAGAGGAGCTCAGTAATCTCTATCAGGCAAAACAGTTACTCCTTGGTTTATAAAAATAGCCATAATCTAATATGTGTTCTCCATTTATGCACTGATTTATATTCTTCTCAACTTTCTGTTTCTATTTTGCTTATTCCACTTTTTTCCTAATGTGCCTGATGTATTTTGTTTACTCAAAATTCAGCCTTTTCGTTGGTGGACAATGCCATCTCTCTCTCTCTGTATCCTCTTTCCCCTCGCCTTCTGATGCCCACTTCCTGCCCTCTCTGCTCACGTGTTTCCAGCCCAATTGCTCAGCTCCCTTTATGTTTTTCTTCCCTGACTTGCCTCCTCTGTCTTCACAGTTAACATTCTGGCATTGATTCCCTCCCTCTCATCCTTCATGCCTCCTTCAACTTTTCTTCATTAATGCTGAACTTATAAATCGCCTCCAAGTGATCTATCATTTATCCAAACATGCTCAGATAATCTCCTGCCACATCTCACAGACAGTAGTGAACTGCGACAGGCAAACTTATCCTGCTCATTTATTATCCTCTTTGGAGAAGTGCTGAAGCAGGGGGTCAGAAGTGAAGGAGACATCCTGCCTGATTCAGCAGCTCCTGAAGGGGGAGCGAGTGATAGTTAATAAGAAAGCTGTCTTCTTGTATCTAAGGGTGATTGCAAATGTTTCTAAAGAGACAAAGTTGCTGCAAAACCGAATTATAGCAATCTCTGTACGCCCAAGGTGTTTCCTTAGTTTTATCACTACAATTAATAATAACTTATTATTGTGTACTTACAAGGCATCAGCTCTGTTCTATTAAAAGTGAATGAGCAAATTCAGGGCTCTTAACACAGCTGAGCAGTCTGTTACCGTGCTGAGGAGTCCAGCAGAGAGGAGAGTTGAGGCTGCTTGTTGAACTGTAGGTAAAAGCTACTGTTATTCCATTTTTCAGATGAAGAAGATGACGCACAGACGAGTTAAGTAATTTGCTCCAAAATGGAAGAACCATGTAAATTACAAAGTTAAAACGGGGCCTTTAATACGTTTTAACAATTATATAACCTATCATGCTGTATACTAGTCCCTTACTAAACAGTAAGCAAATTGAGGACAGGCACTCTTGTTCATCCCTGTAGCTATTATTTTTGGAATGAATGAAAAAATAAAGGGTAAAAGTCACAAAACACCAAAAGGATTGATTTTTCCAACAAAAGAGACATACAATGATCTTAACTGTAAGATCTCACCGTTTTAACTCTTAAGCATTAGTTCTCTCTTTACGTCAGAACAGGGCTGAGGTGACCAGGGCGAGTGTGGGAGGGTTTGGACACCTACTCTTGAACTTGGAATAGATGTGGCTGTGGGGGAGCAATGCAAGGCAGGCCTCTGATATGCAGAGTCAGGACATCATGGTGATGGAGATGGAAAGTGGGCGGGAGGAAGGAGGGAGGTCCAGTAAGGAGTACTGGGGAGTACCCCAGAGGCTGAGCAGAGCTGGCGACAGGAAAGCCTGTTTACAGGTGATACAGGGAGACTTGGGAGACACACTGCTGCTGTCCCCTGCGCTTACGGAGAGGCAAGTTCAGCAATAGTGGCGACCGTGCCTTAGATGAGTACCAGTGTCAGGCCCTGCCTACTAGAGGTGTTTTTTTCATCTGCAGCAGAACCTCTGTGATCAATACTACTATTCCTCCCATTTCAAGCTGAGGAAACTGAAGCTAAGCAAGCGGGCAGGGTTTTATGGACAGTGAAAGGCAGATTGACTCTGAATTCATTCCCAGATCTGCTGATTTCAAAGTTTATATGCTTCCCCTTCACTTTAGGAGGAGATGCTGGGGTTCAAGTGGAGACCCTTTGGGATCAGGGTTCAAGGGAGAGCTTTTGCCACAAAGAATACTAGAAGGGAAGGTTCAGGGTGGGAGGACCAGGAAAAAATCACAGACTTTTGAGGATGACCTCAGCCTTGGGGAACAAGACTGACACCCTTAACTTGGGGTAAGGTCAGGGGAGAGGATTTGATCACCAAAGACAGATGAGGAGTCTGGTTATTACTTCTGCACTTCTGAGCAGAACGAGCCTCAAGGTTACTTGGCTTGGCTCCACCCAACCGCCAAGTGAGGGAAGTGCCTTTGATTCTCTCTGGTTCTGGAAACTGGAGTGGAGTTGTTGCTGTGTAGTCCTGTGCTGGCAGGAAGTCATTCTGGCCTGAAAATGTTGAGTTCAGATGGTTTTCTGCCAGTATTTGTCCCGAAGCTCTCTCAAGTCCTTCTGGAATGAGGCAGGCTATGAACTTAACAAATGTACATGTCTGTACAGTGGATACATTTCCCCAAGCAGCCTTAAAAAGTGTGTGCATTTTTCTTTAGTACTTTTTTTCTTTAATTGGATCTTTTATTTATGTGCTGCAACTAAATCATCAAAATATTCACTACGATGCATGTCTGAAAGTAGCTCTGTGTTTTGGCTTCAACTATGTTCATAGGCTCATAATTTTTTACATATGCTGTCTCTCTCCTCAAAATGACTGCTTCAAGAAAACTGAAGACACAGAGACAGTGGCAAGGGGCTGGCACACACAGGCTGTTGGTCAAAACAAAATGCCATGCTGCACAGTGTGGGGAGATGCAGACAATATTGCTGGATTTGTACCCCCAAGTCTCCAAACTACAATCATAATAACTGGTCATAAGAGGCTTCCATGGTGGCTCAGTGGTAAAGAAACCGCCTGCCAAGGCAGGTGACCCGGGTTTGATCCCTGATCCAGGAAGATCCCACATGCCACAGAGCAACTAAGCCTGTGCAGCACAACTATCAAGCCTGTGCTCCAGAGCTTGGGAGCCGCAGCTACTAAAGCCTGAGTCCCTAGAGCCTGTGCTCCCTGAGGAGCCACCACAAAGAGAAGCTCAAGCACCACAATGAAGAACAGCCTCGGCTTGCTCCAACTGGAGAAAGCCCACGTGCAGCAACGGAGACCCAGCACAGTCACAAATAAATAGATTAATAAAATTACTTTATAAAAACACCATAAAGTCAATGGAAATCATTTAAACTCTCTAGGACAGGTACTTTTGTTTGAACACTGAAATTATTTAGAGTGCTTTGTCCTTGACAGCAAACACTGTCAGGAGAAGAGCTGGAGATAGGAGGAGTGTGGGAAATTCTTGGGGGTGTCAAATAGATAGCCAGCGGCCCAAACTGTGGGTCTGCTGGCAGTGCAGTGGAGAGGGGCTGAGGACACAGACCAGCCTTCTGCAGCCCCCGCGCCCCCACCCCCAGTCTGGCCTCCTTGTCTGGAGGCTGGCCCTGCTCTCGACAGCTGGGTTTGGAGCAGGCAGCACCCTCAGGCCAGTGGCTCCCCTGAATGGCTGGAGGGAAGGATGACAAATACCCCAGGGCTGTGGATCCCAGTCTGGGGTACCTGAGGAAGCCCAGGTATTCTGGACACGTCTTGGATGGACCATGACCAAACAGACAGGATCCCTATTTTTTTGTCATGCTGCTGTGTTACTAGACATTTCTGCAGAGCCCTAACATTTCACTAATATCTTACACTGCCTCTGACCACCCTGAAATTATGACAGGGGAAGAGGAAAGGACTGAAGACTTGGCCAGAGAACTGGATTCTACTTCTGGCCCTGCTACCACTGACCTCATGTGAGTTCATTAAACCCTTTGGCATTGATGTTCTTATCTCTCAAAGGTAGAGGATGGATCCAAGCCCTGGTGGTCAGCGAAGAGCCTGACATCATCTAGCCCATTTGACACGTGGAACTGAGCAGGGCGGAAGCCGAAGCATCACACATCCTGCTTCCCTGGAACGCGGGTGCTGGGGCCCACGCTCTGTCTCCTGAGCCCTCCCGCCTCCTCCTCCCCATTCCACACCCAGCCACACTGTCATTAGGTGAAGTCCTGTCTGCCTGTGAGACTCCATAGAACCACGGACACTCACGTCATTTCTGCCCTGAGTGTTGACAACACAAAGGCACCCACTCATCATCACTAACAGAGAAGTGAGAGTTTCTGCATACTATCATAAAGCATATTTACCATAATCATGACCAACATCAACATAAAAAAAAACTTCCTAACACCTACTATGTTTATGATACCACCACTATCTGTTACTAGGGAAGAACAAGATATTGACTAGAGCTCAAAATCATTTTTATTGACCTCTAATAATATCACCTGTAAGAAAGGAAGCAAACTGGTACTATAAGTAACTATGTGTTTACTTGTGTCTCCTCTTCTAGATTCAGCTTCGTAAAGGCAAGGACTGCATGGACTGCTGTTTGGGCAGCACTTACTTAGTTAGCACCATGACCGGTCTCCGTGAAACAGAAAGAAAAATAAAACTTTGATCTCCTTCACACCTTTTCCAACAAAGCCCTGCATGCTTTGAGGAACTAACAGCTCTCTGGATTCACCTCCAAGGAAAGGGGTAAAGAGAGCAAGCGTGGCAGCGTGAGAAGGATAGAGGGGAGGGGTCTGAAGTACTCCAGGTCTGCAGCGGGGAGGGTGGATGTAAGCAGATCACTGTGGTCTTCCTCGCGCAGTGCCAGTGCAAAGCATACCATCCTCTACACAACCTTCGGAGGCTGCCCCATGCCCCCGGCTCTAGAACCCGGCGAGGCAGGGGACTCAGAAGCTGGAAGCAAGACAGGCCCTGCTGATGGTAGTCCAGACACTGAGCTGAGGTCTCTCCCCGGCCCGGATCTAGCCAGAGAGGCACTCTGGTTGCATTTAGCCTCTACTGAGGCTAAAAAGACTTTTTCCTGGTGTCTCAGTTGGTAAAGAATCTGCCTGCAATGCAGGAGACCCAGGTTCGATCCCTGGGTTGGGAAGATCTCCCGGAGGAGGGCATGGCAACCCACTCCAGTATTCTTGTCTGGAGAATCCCCATGGACAGAGGACAGGCCCTTTATAGGGACTACAGCAGGCTACAGTTCAATCCCTCGCAGGCTGTCCATGGAGTCACGAAGAATTGGACACGACTGAGCGACTAAACCACCTGTGGCTAAACAACATTACACAGAAGCCCTGGGCCTTCCTTTGAGTTGCTTTCTTCCCCCACCTTTGGTTAAAAGTGAGTAAGTCCCAAACAAAAGGTCACTGTGGATTGCCCAGACGCTCGCTCACACGTTCACCACTCTGAGTCAGATTGGGACCAGGCTTATTATCTGAATTTTTAAATGCTGAAGGAGACAGAGGGGCCTGCGAGGTCATGCTGACATTCCAAGCTCTCTAGACTTGCGTACCCACTGTCTCCTGGAGCGGGAGTAAAAAGGTCTTGGGGCTCTGATGCGCGGATGGTAACAGGGCAATGATGAAAGCCCTCCAGCTGGAGACAACTCCCCTCGGCCTCACTCCAGCCTCTGTCCTGTTTCCTGCGCGCAGCATATTGGAGACACATTGGGGTTATTTTCCCTTTTAAAAATGCTGTTTTATGTTTCAGCTTTCAAGATGTCCTAGTTTCTGCATCACAGTATCTTCACATACCGACTCCATGTGCTTCACGTTCATGTGGAGAGAGCCCGCTCTGTCCTCTCCTTCTAAGGCATCAAAGGGAAGGTGCTGGCGTAGGGGCTAAGTGGCTACAGGGGTGTATGGGGTTTGGGGTGAGAAGAGGGAGAATGCAATGAAATTATGACTAATTTGGCCCATTTCATCCCAGAAAACCAGAACCCTGTGAATTATTTATGATTCTCCTGACCTCCACAGAAATGCAGATTGTGGTGCCTGCCAAGAATAAATAAAGCTGTCTGCATCTGTTACTCTTCCCAATCAAGCAAACCTCCTTGTGTGAGGAAGGAGAAAGGTCAGCAGCCAGGACAAAGGATCAGCCCAAGAGAAGGAGGAGATAAGGCTGCATTCCAGGGCTTCTACCAGAAAAGCCATTTACTGGAGGCACAATCGGGTTACTTTTCAAAACCCAGGCTGAGGACTTGGTTGCATTTGTGCATCTAAGACACTCAGGACGGCAGCGTCACCAGGCACATTTCAGACATCTAATCTGTACCTGGCTTCAGGGGCATGCGTGACTTCAGGTCAGCTATGGACTAGGTTCGGCTCAGGGGACTGTGACCTTCTTCCCCAAAACCAAGGACCCCTCCCTGCTATAGCATAT